>NC_064819.1:37088713-37406065 GCF_024166365.1 Elephas maximus indicus
TAGATTAGGGTTAGGTTTAGTTTTAGGGTTAGGGTCAGGCTTAGGTTTAGGATGAAGTTCAGGTTAAGGATGAGGGTTAAGGTTTGGGTTAGGGTTAGGCTTAGTGTTAGAGTTAGGTGTTTGGGTGAATGGTAGGATCAGTTTTAGGTTTAGGGTTAGGGTTAGTGTTCGGTTTAGGGTTAGGGTTAAGGTGAAGTTTAAGTTAAGCGTGAGGGTTGAGCTTAGGGTAAGCGTTAGGGGTTGGGGTTAGGGTTAAGGTTAGGATTAAGTTTAGGGTTAAGGGTTAGGTTTAGAGTTAGGATTAGGGTTAGTGTTAGGGTTAAGTCATGGTTAGGTTTAGGGCTAGGTTAAGGTTAGAGATAGGGTTAGGTTAAGGGTTAGGGTTAGGTTTAGATGTTAGGGTGAGGGTTAGTGCTAGGTTTCCATTTAAGCTCAGGGTGTAGGGTCAGTTTTAGAGTTGGAGTTGGTGTTAGGGTCAGGGTTAGGGTAAAGTTTCGGGGTAGGGTTAGGGTTAGGGATAGCTTTAGGTTTAGGGTTGGGGATACGGTTTGGGGTTAGGGTGAGGGTTGGGGTTAGGGTGAGGGTTAGGTTTACAGTTAAGGTGAGGGTTTAGAGTAATTGTTATGCTTAGTGTTAGAGTTAGGGTTAGAGTTAGGGGAAGTTTCAGTTAATAGTGAGGGTTAGGGCTAAGTTTAGAGTTAGGGTAAGGTTAGTGTTAGGGTTAGGGTTAGGATCGGGGTCAGGTTAGGGTTAAGGCTAGGTTTACGGTAAAGGGTAGGGCTAGGTTGGGGTTAGGGTTAGGTTTAGAGTTAGAGTTAGTGCTAGGGTTTACTGTTAGAGTTAGGGTCGGGTTTAGAGTTATTGTTAGGGTTAGGGTTAAGGTAGAGTTAAGGTTAAGGTTAAGTTTCCAGTTAGGGTAAGGGTTAGGTTTAGGTCAGGTTTAGGGTTAGGATGAGGGGTAGGGTTAAACTTAGGGAAAGGGTTAGGGGTTCATGTGAGGGTTAGTGTTAGGTTTACATTAAGCTGATGTTTTAGGGTGTTACTGTTAATGTTAGTTTTAGAGTCAGGGGTACGGTTAGGGCTAGGTTTAGGGTTAGGGCTAGAGTTAGGGGATAGTTAAGCGTGAGGTTTAGTTTTAGGGTTACGGTTATGGTTAGGCTTAGGTTTAGGGTAAAGTTTAGGTTAAGGATGAGGGTTAGGGTTAGGTGTTTGGGTTAAGGTTAGGGTTAGGTTTAGGGTTAGACTTAGTGTTAGGGTTAGTTGTTTGGGTCAATGTTAGGGTCAGGTTTAGGGTTAAGTTTAGGGTTAGGGTTCGGTTTAGGGTTAGGCCTAGGGCTAGGGTGAAGTTTAAGTTAAGGGTGAGGGTTGAGCTTAGGGTTAGCGTTAGTGGTTAGGGTTAAGGTTAGGATTAAGTTGAGGGATAAGCTTAGGTTTAAAGTTAGGATTAGGGTTAGTGTTAGGGTTAAGTCATGGTTGGGTTTAGGGCTAGGTTAAGGTTAGAGATGGGGTTAGGTTAAGGGTTGGGGTTAGGTTTAGATGTTAGTGTGAGGTTTAGTGCTAGGTTTCCATTTAAGCTGAGTGTGTAGGGTAAGTTTTAGGGTTAGGATTCGGGTAGGGTTAGCGTTAGGTTCAGACCTAGGGTTCAGTTTAGGGTTAGGGTTAGGTTTATGGTTGGGGTCAGGGTTAGGGGAGATTTAGTGTTATGTTTAGTTTTAGGGTTAGGGTTCGTGTGAAGTTTATTTAAGCGAGATGGTTAGGGTTAGGGGTTAGGTTTCAGGTTAGGGTCAGGGTTAAGTTTAGGGTTAGTTTTAGGTTTAGGGTCAGGGTTAGGTTTAGGTTTAGTGTTAGTTTGTTTAGGGTTAGGGTTTGAATGAAGTTAGGGTAGGTTTAGGGTTATGGTTCGGGTGAAATTTTGGTTAAGGGTGAGGGTTCGGCTTAGGGTTAGGGTTAGGGGATAGTGTTTCAGTTAGGTTTAGGGTAGAGTTTTAATTATGGTTAAGTTTCCGGTTAGGGTAAGAGTTAGAGTTATGTTTAGAGTTCAGGTGAGGGTTGTGGGTAAGTGTTACGGTTACGGTTAGGGTTAGTGTTAGGGTTAGGTTTAATTTTATTGTAGGCTTAAAATAAGGGTTAAGGTTAGGTTAGGGTTAGGGTCAGGGTTAGGATTAGAATTAGGTTTAGGGCGAGGGTTAGGGTCAGAGTTATTGTCAGGGTTAGGTTTCGGGTTATAGGTGGGCCAAGGTTAAGTTTAGGGTTAGGTTTATGGGTAGGGTTTGGGTTAAAGTTAGGCTTAGCTTTAGGTTAGGGATAGGGTGCAGTTTAAGATAGGGTGATGGTTAGGGTTAGGGTTTTGGCTAAGGTTTGGGTTTGTTTTCAGGTTAGTGTTAAGGTTATGTTCAGGATTAGGGTTAAGTTTAGGGGTTGTGTTTAGTTTTAGGGTAAACCTAAAACTTAGTGTTACGGTTAGGGTAAGGGTTGCAGTTTGTGTTAGGTGTTGTGGTTGGGGTGAGGGTTTGGTTGAGGGTTAGGGTTGGGTAGGGTTAGGACTATGGTTATGGTAAAGTGTTAGGGGTTAGAGCTGTAGTTTAGGGTTAGGGTTTGGGGGAGGGTTCCGGTTAGGCATTGTGGTTCTGGTCATGGTTAGGTTTGGTTTAGGGTTAGGGTTAGGTTTAGGATTAGGTTTCGGGTTAGAGTTAGAGATAGGGTTAAGGTTTGGGTTAGGCTTTGGTGTTGGGGTTAGGGTTTTAGTTCCGGTTAGGGTTATCGTTAGGGCTCAGGGGTTTCAGGTTAGGGTTAGGGTTAGGGCTAGCATTAGGTTTAGGTTTGGTGGGATACGGTGAGGGGTTAGGGGGAGGGTTATGGTTAGTTTTACACTTAAGGTGAGGGTTTAGGGTAATTGTTACGGTCACGGCTAGAGTTAGAATTAGGCTTAGGGTTAGCGTGAAGTTTCAGTTAATAGTCAGGGATAGGGTGAATATTAGAGTAGGGTTAAGGTTAGTGTTAGGGTTAGGTATAGCGTTAGGGTTCGGGTAGGGGTAAGGCTAGGTTTAAGGCTAGGTTTACGGTAAAGGGTAGGGCTAGGTTAGGGTTACGTTTAGAGTTGGAGTTAGTGCTACGGTTTAGGGTTAGGGTTAGGGTCAGGTTTAGAGTTAGTGTTAGGGTTAGGGTTATGGTAGAGTTAAGGTTAGGGTTTAGATTAGGGTTAGAGTAAGGGTTAGGTTTAGGTCAGGGTTCGGGCTAGGATGAGGGATAGGTTTAGGCTTCGGGAAAGGGTTAGGGGTTCGTGTGAGGGTTAGTGTTAGGTTTACAGTTAAGCTGATGTTTTAGGGTGTTCCGGTTAGGTTAAGGGTCAGAGTTAGGGTTAGGCTAGAGTTAGGGGATAGATTAGGGTTAGGTTTAGTTTTAGGGTTAGGGTCAGGCTTAGGTTTAGGATGAAGTTCAGGTTAAGGATGAGGGTTAAGGTTTGGGTTAGGGTTAGGCTTAGTGTTAGAGTTAGGTGTTTGGGTGAATGGTAGGATCAGTTTTAGGTTTAGGGTTAGGGTTAGTGTTCGGTTTAGGGTTAGGGTTAAGGTGAAGTTTAAGTTAAGCGTGAGGGTTGAGCTTAGGGTAAGCGTTAGGGGTTGGGGTTAGGGTTAAGGTTAGGATTAAGTTTAGGGTTAAGGGTTAGGTTTAGAGTTAGGATTAGGGTTAGTGTTAGGGTTAAGTCATGGTTAGGTTTAGGGCTAGGTTAAGGTTAGAGATAGGGTTAGGTTAAGGGTTAGGGTTAGGTTTAGATGTTAGGGTGAGGGTTAGTGCTAGGTTTCCATTTAAGCTCAGGGTGTAGGGTCAGTTTTAGAGTTGGAGTTGGTGTTAGGGTCAGGGTTAGGGTAAAGTTTCGGGGTAGGGTTAGGGTTAGGGATAGCTTTAGGTTTAGGGTTGGGGATACGGTTTGGGGTTAGGGTGAGGGTTGGGGTTAGGGTGAGGGTTAGGTTTACAGTTAAGGTGAGGGTTTAGAGTAATTGTTATGCTTAGTGTTAGAGTTAGGGTTAGAGTTAGGGGAAGTTTCAGTTAATAGTGAGGGTTAGGGCTAAGTTTAGAGTTAGGGTAAGGTTAGTGTTAGGGTTAGGGTTAGGATCGGGGTCAGGTTAGGGTTAAGGCTAGGTTTACGGTAAAGGGTAGGGCTAGGTTGGGGTTAGGGTTAGGTTTAGAGTTAGAGTTAGTGCTAGGGTTTACTGTTAGAGTTAGGGTCGGGTTTAGAGTTATTGTTAGGGTTAGGGTTAAGGTAGAGTTAAGGTTAAGGTTAAGTTTCCAGTTAGGGTAAGGGTTAGGTTTAGGTCAGGTTTAGGGTTAGGATGAGGGGTAGGGTTAAACTTAGGGAAAGGGTTAGGGGTTCATGTGAGGGTTAGTGTTAGGTTTACATTAAGCTGATGTTTTAGGGTGTTACTGTTAATGTTAGTTTTAGAGTCAGGGGTACGGTTAGGGCTAGGTTTAGGGTTAGGGCTAGAGTTAGGGGATAGTTAAGCGTGAGGTTTAGTTTTAGGGTTACGGTTATGGTTAGGCTTAGGTTTAGGGTAAAGTTTAGGTTAAGGATGAGGGTTAGGGTTAGGTGTTTGGGTTAAGGTTAGGGTTAGGTTTAGGGTTAGACTTAGTGTTAGGGTTAGTTGTTTGGGTCAATGTTAGGGTCAGGTTTAGGGTTAAGTTTAGGGTTAGGGTTCGGTTTAGGGTTAGGCCTAGGGCTAGGGTGAAGTTTAAGTTAAGGGTGAGGGTTGAGCTTAGGGTTAGCGTTAGTGGTTAGGGTTAAGGTTAGGATTAAGTTGAGGGATAAGCTTAGGTTTAAAGTTAGGATTAGGGTTAGTGTTAGGGTTAAGTCATGGTTGGGTTTAGGGCTAGGTTAAGGTTAGAGATGGGGTTAGGTTAAGGGTTGGGGTTAGGTTTAGATGTTAGTGTGAGGTTTAGTGCTAGGTTTCCATTTAAGCTGAGTGTGTAGGGTAAGTTTTAGGGTTAGGATTCGGGTAGGGTTAGCGTTAGGTTCAGACCTAGGGTTCAGTTTAGGGTTAGGGTTAGGTTTATGGTTGGGGTCAGGGTTAGGGGAGATTTAGTGTTATGTTTAGTTTTAGGGTTAGGGTTCGTGTGAAGTTTATTTAAGCGAGATGGTTAGGGTTAGGGGTTAGGTTTCAGGTTAGGGTCAGGGTTAAGTTTAGGGTTAGTTTTAGGTTTAGGGTCAGGGTTAGGTTTAGGTTTAGTGTTAGTTTGTTTAGGGTTAGGGTTTGAATGAAGTTAGGGTAGGTTTAGGGTTATGGTTCGGGTGAAATTTTGGTTAAGGGTGAGGGTTCGGCTTAGGGTTAGGGTTAGGGGATAGTGTTTCAGTTAGGTTTAGGGTAGAGTTTTAATTATGGTTAAGTTTCCGGTTAGGGTAAGAGTTAGAGTTATGTTTAGAGTTCAGGTGAGGGTTGTGGGTAAGTGTTACGGTTACGGTTAGGGTTAGTGTTAGGGTTAGGTTTAATTTTATTGTAGGCTTAAAATAAGGGTTAAGGTTAGGTTAGGGTTAGGGTCAGGGTTAGGATTAGAATTAGGTTTAGGGCGAGGGTTAGGGTCAGAGTTATTGTCAGGGTTAGGTTTCGGGTTATAGGTGGGCCAAGGTTAAGTTTAGGGTTAGGTTTATGGGTAGGGTTTGGGTTAAAGTTAGGCTTAGCTTTAGGTTAGGGATAGGGTGCAGTTTAAGATAGGGTGATGGTTAGGGTTAGGGTTTTGGCTAAGGTTTGGGTTTGTTTTCAGGTTAGTGTTAAGGTTATGTTCAGGATTAGGGTTAAGTTTAGGGGTTGTGTTTAGTTTTAGGGTAAACCTAAAACTTAGTGTTACGGTTAGGGTAAGGGTTGCAGTTTGTGTTAGGTGTTGTGGTTGGGGTGAGGGTTTGGTTGAGGGTTAGGGTTGGGTAGGGTTAGGACTATGGTTATGGTAAAGTGTTAGGGGTTAGAGCTGTAGTTTAGGGTTAGGGTTTGGGGGAGGGTTCCGGTTAGGCATTGTGGTTCTGGTCATGGTTAGGTTTGGTTTAGGGTTAGGGTTAGGTTTAGGATTAGGTTTCGGGTTAGAGTTAGAGATAGGGTTAAGGTTTGGGTTAGGCTTTGGTGTTGGGGTTAGGGTTTTAGTTCCGGTTAGGGTTATCGTTAGGGCTCAGGGGTTTCAGGTTAGGGTTAGGGTTAGGGCTAGCATTAGGTTTAGGTTTGGTGGGATACGGTGAGGGGTTAGGGGGAGGGTTATGGTTAGTTTTACACTTAAGGTGAGGGTTTAGGGTAATTGTTACGGTCACGGCTAGAGTTAGAATTAGGCTTAGGGTTAGCGTGAAGTTTCAGTTAATAGTCAGGGATAGGGTGAATATTAGAGTAGGGTTAAGGTTAGTGTTAGGGTTAGGTATAGCGTTAGGGTTCGGGTAGGGGTAAGGCTAGGTTTAAGGCTAGGTTTACGGTAAAGGGTAGGGCTAGGTTAGGGTTACGTTTAGAGTTGGAGTTAGTGCTACGGTTTAGGGTTAGGGTTAGGGTCAGGTTTAGAGTTAGTGTTAGGGTTAGGGTTATGGTAGAGTTAAGGTTAGGGTTTAGATTAGGGTTAGAGTAAGGGTTAGGTTTAGGTCAGGGTTCGGGCTAGGATGAGGGATAGGTTTAGGCTTCGGGAAAGGGTTAGGGGTTCGTGTGAGGGTTAGTGTTAGGTTTACAGTTAAGCTGATGTTTTAGGGTGTTCCGGTTAGGTTAAGGGTCAGAGTTAGGGTTAGGCTAGAGTTAGGGGATAGATTAGGGTTAGGTTTAGTTTTAGGGTTAGGGTCAGGCTTAGGTTTAGGATAAAGTTCAGGTTAAGGATGAGGGTTAAGGTTTGGGTTAGGGTTAGGCTTAGTGTTAGAGTTAGGTGTTTGGGCGAATGGTAGGATCAGTTTTAGGTTTAGGGTTAGGGTTAGTGTTCGGTTTAGGGTTAGGGTTAAGGTGAAGTTTAAGTTAAGCGTGAGGGTTGAGCTTAGGGTTAGCGTTAGGGGTTGGGGTTAGGGTTAAGGTTAGGATTAAGTTTAGAGTTAAGGGTTAGGTTTAGAGTTAGGATTAGGGTTAGTGTTAGGGTTAAGTCATGGTTAGGTTTAGGGCTAGGTTAAGGTTAGAGATAGGGTTCGGTTAAGGGTTAGGGTTAGGTTTAGATGTTAGGGTGAGGGTTAGTGCTAGGTTTCCATTTAAGCTCAGTGGGTAGGGTCAGTTTTAGAGTTTGAGTTGGTGTTCGGGTCAGGGTTAGGGTAAGGTTTCGGGTTAGGGTTAGGGTTAGGGATAGCTTTAGGTTTAGGGTTGGGGATACGGTTCGGGGTTAGGGTGAGGGTTGGGGTTAGGGTGAGGGTTAGGTTTACAGTTAAGGTGAGGGATTAGGGTAATTGTTATGCTTAGTGTTAGAGTTAGGGTTAGAGTTAGGGGAAGTTTCAGTTAATAGTGAGGGTTAGGGCTAAGTTTAGAGTTAGGGTAAGGTTAGTGTTAGGGTTAGGGTTAGGATCGGGGTCAGGTTAGGGTTAAGGCTAGGTTTACGGTAAAGGGTAGGGCTAGGTTGGGGTTAGGGTTAGGTTTAGAGTTAGAGTTAGTGCTAGGGTTTACTGTTAGAGTTAGGGTCGGGTTTAGAGTTATTGTTAGGGTTAGGGTTAGGGTAGAGTTAAGGTTAAGGTTAAGTTTCCAGTTAGGGTCAGGGTTAGGTTTAGGTCAGGGTTAGGGTTAGGATGAGGGGTAGGGTTAAACTTAGGGAAAGGGTTAGGGGTTCATGTGAGGGTTAGTGTTAGGTTTACATTAAGCTGATGTTTTAGGGTGTTACTGTTAATGTTAGTTTTAGAGTCGGGGTACGGTTAGGGCTAGGTTTAGGGTTAGGGCTAGAGTTAGGGGATAGTTAAGCGTGAGGTTTAGTTTTAGGGTTACGGTTATGGTTAGGCTTAGGTTTAGGGTAAAGTTTAGGTTAAGGATGAGGGTTAGGGTTAGGTGTTTGGGTTAAGGTTAGGGTTAGGTTTAGGGTTAGACTTAGTGTTAGGTTTAGGGTTAGTTGTTTGGGTCAATGTTAGGGTCAGGTTTAGGGTTAAGTTTAGGGTTAGGATTCGGTTTAGGGTTAGGCCTAGGGCTAGGGTGAAGTTTAAGTTAAGGGTGAGGGTTGAGCTTAGGGTTAGCGTTAGTGGTTAGGGTTAAGGTTAGGATTAAGTTGAGGGATAAGCTTAGGTTTAAAGTTAGGATTAGGGTTAGTGTTAGGGTTAAGTCATGGTTGGGTTTAGGGCTAGGTTAAGGTTAGAGATGGGGTTAGGTTAAGGGTTGGGGTTAGGTTTAGATGTTAGTGTGAGGTTTAGTGCTAGGTTTCCATTTAAGCTGAGTGTGTAGGGTAAGTTTTAGGGTTAGGATTCGGGTAGGGTTAGAGTTAGGTTCAGAGCTAGGGTTAAGTTTAGGGTTAGGGTTAGGTTTATGGTTGGGGTCAGGGTTAGGGGAGATTTAGTGTTATGTTTAGTTTTAGGGTTAGGGTTCGTGTGAAGTTTATTTAAGCGAGATGGTTAGGGTTAGGGGTTAGGTTTCAGGTTAGGGTCAGGGTTAAGTTTAGGGTTAGTTTTAGGTTTAGGGTCAGGGTTAGGTTTAGGTTTAGTGTTAGTTTGTTTAGGGTTAGGGTTTGAATGAAGTTAGGGTAGGTTTAGGGTTATGGTTCGGGTGAAATTTTGGTTAAGGGTGAGGGTTCGGCTTAGGGTTAGGGTTAGGGGATAGTGTTTCAGTTAGGTTTAGGGTAGAGTTTTAATTATGGGTAAGTTTCCGGTTAGGGTAAGAGTTAGAGTTACGTTTAGAGTTAAGGTGAGGGTTGTGGGTAAGTGTTACGGTTACGGTTAGGGTTAGTGTTAGGGTTAGGTTTAATTTTATTGAAGGCTTCAAATTAGGGTTAAGGTTAGGTTAGGGTTAGGGTCAGGGTTAGGATTAGAATTAGGTTTAGGGCGAGGGTTAGGGTCAGAGTTATTGTCAGGGTTAGGTTTCGGGTTATAGGTGGGCCAAGGTTAAGTTTAGGGTTAGGTTTATGGGTAGGGTTTGGGTTAAAGTTAGGCTTAGCTTTAGGTTAGGGATAGGGTGCAGTTTAAGATAGGGTGATGGTTAGGGTTAGGGTTTTGGCTAAGGTTTGGGTTTGTTTTCAGGTTAGTGTTAAGGTTATGTTCAGGATTAGGGTTAAGTTTAGGGGTTGTGTTTAGTTTTAGGGTAAACCTAAAACTTAGTGTTACGGTTAGGGTAAGGGTTGCAGTTTGTGTTAGGTGTTGTGGTTGGGGTGAGGGTTTGGTTGAGGGTTAGGGTTGGGTAGGGTTAGGACTATGGTTATGGTAAAGTGTTAGGGGTTAGAGCTGTAGTTTAGGGTTAGGGTTTGGGGGAGGGTTCCGGTTAGGCATTGTGGTTCTGGTCATGGTTAGGTTTGGTTTAGGGTTAGGGTTAGGTTTAGGATTAGGTTTCGGGTTAGAGTTAGAGATAGGGTTAAGGTTTGGGTTAGGCTTTGGTGTTGGGGTTAGGGTTTTAGTTCCGGTTAGGGTTATCGTTAGGGCTCAGGGGTTTCAGGTTAGGGTTAGGGTTAGGGCTAGCATTAGGTTTAGGTTTGGTGGGATACGGTGAGGGGTTAGGGGGAGGGTTATGGTTAGTTTTACACTTAAGGTGAGGGTTTAGGGTAATTGTTACGGTTACGGCTAGAGTTAGAATTAGGCTTAGGGTTAGCGTGAAGTTTCAGTTAATAGTCAGGGATAGGGTGAATATTAGAGTAGGGTTAAGGTTAGTGTTAGGGTTAGGTATAGCGTTAGGGTTCGGGTAGGGGTAAGGCTAGGTTTAAGGCTAGGTTTACGGTAAAGGGTAGGGCTAGGTTAGGGTTACGTTTAGAGTTGGAGTTAGTGCTACGGTTTAGGGTTAGGGTTAGGGTCAGGTTTAGAGTTAGTGTTAGGGTTAGGGTTATGGTAGAGTTAAGGTTAGGGTTTAGATTAGGGTTAGAGTAAGGGTTAGGTTTAGGTCAGGGTTCGGGCTAGGATGAGGGATAGGTTTAGGCTTCGGGAAAGGGTTAGGGGTTCGTGTGAGGGTTAGTGTTAGGTTTACAGTTAAGCTGATGTTTTAGGGTGTTCCGGTTAGGTTAAGGGTCAGAGTTAGGGTTAGGCTAGAGTTAGGGGATAGATTAGGGTTAGGTTTAGTTTTAGGGTTAGGGTCAGGCTTAGGTTTAGGATGAAGTTCAGGTTAAGGATGAGGGTTAAGGTTTGGGTTAGGGTTAGGCTTAGTGTTAGAGTTAGGTGTTTGGGTGAATGGTAGGATCAGTTTTAGGTTTAGGGTTAGGGTTAGTGTTCGGTTTAGGGTTAGGGTTAAGGTGAAGTTTAAGTTAAGCGTGAGGGTTGAGCTTAGGGTAAGCGTTAGGGGTTGGGGTTAGGGTTAAGGTTAGGATTAAGTTTAGGGTTAAGGGTTAGGTTTAGAGTTAGGATTAGGGTTAGTGTTAGGGTTAAGTCATGGTTAGGTTTAGGGCTAGGTTAAGGTTAGAGATAGGGTTAGGTTAAGGGTTAGGGTTAGGTTTAGATGTTAGGGTGAGGGTTAGTGCTAGGTTTCCATTTAAGCTCAGGGTGTAGGGTCAGTTTTAGAGTTGGAGTTGGTGTTAGGGTCAGGGTTAGGGTAAAGTTTCGGGGTAGGGTTAGGGTTAGGGATAGCTTTAGGTTTAGGGTTGGGGATACGGTTTGGGGTTAGGGTGAGGGTTGGGGTTAGGGTGAGGGTTAGGTTTACAGTTAAGGTGAGGGTTTAGAGTAATTGTTATGCTTAGTGTTAGAGTTAGGGTTAGAGTTAGGGGAAGTTTCAGTTAATAGTGAGGGTTAGGGCTAAGTTTAGAGTTAGGGTAAGGTTAGTGTTAGGGTTAGGGTTAGGATCGGGGTCAGGTTAGGGTTAAGGCTAGGTTTACGGTAAAGGGTAGGGCTAGGTTGGGGTTAGGGTTAGGTTTAGAGTTAGAGTTAGTGCTAGGGTTTACTGTTAGAGTTAGGGTCGGGTTTAGAGTTATTGTTAGGGTTAGGGTTAGGGTAGAGTTAAGGTTAAGGTTAAGTTTCCAGTTAGGGTAAGGGTTAGGTTTAGGTCAGGTTTAGGGTTAGGATGAGGGGTAGGGTTAAACTTAGGGAAAGGGTTAGGGGTTCATGTGAGGGTTAGTGTTAGGTTTACATTAAGCTGATGTTTTAGGGTGTTACTGTTAATGTTAGTTTTAGAGTCAGGGGTACGGTTAGGGCTAGGTTTAGGGTTAGGGCTAGAGTTAGGGGATAGTTAAGCGTGAGGTTTAGTTTTAGGGTTACGGTTATGGTTAGGCTTAGGTTTAGGGTAAAGTTTAGGTTAAGGATGAGGGTTAGGGTTAGGTGTTTGGGTTAAGGTTAGGGTTAGGTTTAGGGTTAGACTTAGTGTTAGGTTTAGGGTTAGACTTAGTGTTAGGTTTAGGGTTAGTTGTTTGGGTCAATGTTAGGGTCAGGTTTCGGGTTAGGTTTAGGGTTAGGTTTCGGTTTAGGGTTAGGGCTAGGGCTAGGGTGAAGTTTAAGTTAAGGGTGAGGGTTGAGCTTTGGGTTAGCGTTAGTGGTTAGGGTTAAGGATAGGATTAAGTTGAGGGTTAAGCTTAGGTTTAAAGTTAGGATTAGGGTTAGTGTTAGGGTTAAGTCATGGTTGGGTTTAGAGCTAGGTTAAGGTTAGAGATGGGGTTAGGTTAAGGGTTGGGGTTAGGTTTAGATGTTAGTGTGAGGTTTAGTGCTAGGTTTCCATTTAAGCTGAGTGTGTAGGGTAAGTTTTAGGGTTAGGATTCGGGTAGGGTTAGAGTTAGGTTCAGAGCTAGGGTTAAGTTTAGGGTTAGGGTTAGGTTTATGGTTGGGGTCAGGGTTAGGGGAGATTTAGTGTTATGTTTAGTTTTAGGGTTAGGGTTCGTGTGAAGTTTATTTAAGCGAGATGGTTAGGGTTAGGGGTTAGGTTTCAGGTTAGGGTCAGGGTTAAGTTTAGGGTTAGTTTTAGGTTTAGGGTCAGGGTTAGGTTTAGGTTTAGTGTTAGTTTGTTTAGGGTTAGGGTTTGAATGAAGTTAGGGTAGGTTTAGGGTTATGGTTCGGGTGAAATTTTGGTTAAGGGTGAGGGTTCGGCTTAGGGTTAGGGTTAGGGGATAGTGTTTCAGTTAGGTTTAGGGTAGAGTTTTAATTATGGTTAAGATTCCGGTTAGGGTAAGAGTTAGAGTTACGTTTAGAGTTCAGGTGAGGGTTGTGGGTAAGTGTTACGGTTACGGTTAGGGTTAGTGTTAGGGTTAGGTTTAATTTTATTGAAGGCTTAAAATTAGGGGTAAGGTTAGGTTAGGGTTAGGGTCAGGGTTAGGATTAGAATTAGGTTTAGGGCGAGGGTTAGGGTCAGAGTTATTGTCAGGGTTAGGTTTCGTGTTACAGGTGGGCCAAGGTTAAGTTTAGGGTTAGGTTTATGGGTAGGGTTTGGGTTAAAGTTAGGCTTAGCTTTAGGTTAGGGATAGGGTGCAGTTTAAGATAGGGTGATGGTTAGGGTTAGGGTTTTGGCTAAGGTTTGGGTTTGTTTTCAGGTTAGTGTTAAGGTTATGTTCAGGATTAGGGTTAAGTTTAGGGGTTGTGTTTAGTTTTAGGGTAAACCTAAAACTTAGTGTTACGGTTACGGTAAGGGTTGCAGTTTGTGTTAGGTGTTGTGGTTGGGGTGAGGGTTTGGTTGAGGGTTAGGGTTGGGTAGGGTTAGGACTATGGTTATGGTAAAGTTGTAGGGGTTAGAGCTGCAGTTTAGGGTTAGGGTTTGGGGGAGGGTTCCGGTTAGGCATTGTGGTTCTGGTCATGGTTAGGTTTGGTTTAGGGTTAGGGTTAGGTTTAGGATTAGGTTTCGGGTTAGAGTTAGAGATAGGGTTAAGGTTTGGGTTAGGCTTTGGTGTTGGGGTTAGGGTTTTAGTTCGGGTTAGGGTTATCGTTAGGGCTCAGGGGTTTCAGGTTAGGGTTAGGGTTAGGGCTAGCATTAGGTTTAGGTTTGGTGGGATACGGTAAGGGGTTAGGGGGAGGGTTATGGTTAGTTTTAAACTTAAGGTGAGGGTTTAGGGTAATTGTTACGGTTACGGCTAGAGTTAGAATTAGGCTTAGGGTTAGCGTGAAGTTTCAGTTAATAGTCAGGGATAGGGTGAATATTAGAGTAGGGTTAAGGTTAGTGTTAGGGTTAGGTATAGCGTTAGGGTTCGGGTAGGGGTAAGGCTAGGTTTAAGGCTAGGTTTACGGTAAAGGGTAGGGCTAGGTTAGGGTTACGTTTAGAGTTGGAGTTAGTGCTACGGTTTAGGGTTAGGGTTAGGGTCAGGTTTAGAGTTAGTGTTAGGGTTAGGGTTATGGTAGAGTTAAGGTTAGGGTTTAGATTAGGGTTAGAGTAAGGGTTAGGTTTAGGTCAGGGTTCGGGCTAGGATGAGGGATAGGTTTAGGCTTCGGGAAAGGGTTAGGGGTTCGTGTGAGGGTTAGTGTTAGGTTTACAGTTAAGCTGATGTTTTAGGGTGTTCCGGTTAGGTTAAGGGTCAGAGTTAGGGTTAGGCTAGAGTTAGGGGATAGATTAGGGTTAGGTTTAGTTTTAGGGTTAGGGTCAGGCTTAGGTTTAGGATGAAGTTCAGGTTAAGGATGAGGGTTAAGGTTTGGGTTAGGGTTAGGCTTAGTGTTAGAGTTAGGTGTTTGGGTGAATGGTAGGATCAGTTTTAGGTTTAGGGTTAGGGTTCGGTTTAGGGTTAGGGTTAAGGTGAAGTTTAAGTTAAGCGTGAGGGTTGAGCTTAGGGTTAGCGTTAGGGGTTGGGGTTAGGGTTAAGGTTAGGATTAAGTTTAGGGTTAAGGGTTAGGTTTAGAGTTAGGATTAGGGTTAGTGTTAGGGTTAAGTCATGGTTAGGTTTAGGGCTAGGTTAAGGTTAGAGATAGGGTTAGGTTAAGGGTTAGGGTTAGGTTTAGATGTTAGGGTGAGGGTTAGTGCTAGGTTTCCATTTAAGCTCAGTGTGTAGGGTCAGTTTTAGAGTTGGAGTTGGTGTTAGGGTCAGGGTTAGGGTAAAGTTTCGGGTTAGGGTTAGGGTTAGGGATAGCTTTAGGTTTAGGGTTGGGGATACGGTTCGGGGTTAGGGTGAGGGTTGGGGTTAGGGTGAGGGTTAGGTTTACAGTTAAGGTGAGGGTTTAGAGTAATTGTTATGCTTAGTGTTAGAGTTAGGGTTAGAGTTAGGGGAAGTTTCAGTTAATAGTGAGGGTTAGGGCTAAGTTTAGAGTTAGGGTAAGGTTAGTGTTAGGGTTAGGGTTAGGATCGGGGTCAGGTTAGGGTTAAGGCTAGGTTTACGGTAAAGGGTAGGGCTAGGTTGGGGTTAGGGTTAGGTTTAGAGTTAGAGTTAGTGCTAGGGTTTACTGTTAGAGTTAGGGTCGGGTTTAGAGTTATTGTTAGGGTTAGGGTTAAGGTAGAGTTAAGGTTAAGGTTAAGTTTCCAGTTAGGTCAGGGTTAGGGTTAGGATGAGGGGTAGGGTTAAACTTAGGGAAAGGGTTAGGGGTTCATGTGAGGGTTAGTGTTAGGTTTACATTAAGCTGATGTTTTAGGGTGTTACTGTTAATGTTAGTTTTAGAGTCGGGGTACGGTTAGGGCTAGGTTTAGGGTTAGGGCTAGAGTTAGGGGATAGTTAAGCGTGAGGTTTAGTTTTAGGGTTACGGTTATGGTTAGGCTTAGGTGTAGGGTAAAGTTTAGGTTAAGGATGAGGGTTAGGGTTAGGTGTTTGGGTTAAGGTTAGGGTTAGGTTTAGGGTTAGACTTAGTGTTAGGTTTAGGGTTAGTTGTTTGGGTCAATGTTAGGGTCAGGTTTAGGGTTAGGTTTAGGGTTAGGTTTCGGTTTAGGGTTAGGGCTAGTGCTAGGGTGAAGTTTAAGTTAAGGGTGAGGGTTGAGCTTTGGGTTAGCGTTAGTGGTTAGGGTTAAGGATAGGATTAAGTTGAGGGTTAAGCTTAGGTTTAAAGTTAGGATTAGGGTTAGTGTTAGGGTTAAGTCATGGTTGGGTTTAGAGCTAGGTTAAGGTTAGAGATGGGGTTAGGTTAAGGGTTGGGGTTAGGTTTAGATGTTAGTGTGAGGTTTAGTGCTAGGTTTCCATTTAAGCTGAGTGTGTAGGGTAAGTTTTAGGGTTAGGATTCGGGTAGGGTTAGAGTTAGGTTCAGAGCTAGGGTTAAGTTTAGGGTTAGGGTTAGGTTTATGGTTGGGGTCAGGGTTAGGGGAGATTTAGTGTTATGTTTAGTTTTAGGGTTAGGGTTCGTGTGAAGTTTATTTAAGCGAGATGGTTAGGGTTAGGGGTTAGGTTTCAGGTTAGGGTCAGGGTTAAGTTTAGGGTTAGTTTTAGGTTTAGGGTCAGGGTTAGGTTTAGGTTTAGTGTTAGTTTGTTTAGGGTTAGGGTTTGAATGAAGTTAGGGTAGGTTTAGGGTTATGGTTCGGGTGAAATTTTGGTTAAGGGTGAGGGTTCGGCTTAGGGTTAGGGTTAGGGGATAGTGTTTCAGTTAGGTTTAGGGTAGAGTTTTAATTATGGTTAAGATTCCGGTTAGGGTAAGAGTTAGAGTTACGTTTAGAGTTCAGGTGAGGGTTGTGGGTAAGTGTTACGGTTACGGTTAGGGTTAGTGTTAGGGTTAGGTTTAATTTTATTGAAGGCTTAAAATTAGGGGTAAGGTTAGGTTAGGGTTAGGGTCAGGGTTAGGATTAGAATTAGGTTTAGGGCGAGGGTTAGGGTCAGAGTTATTGTCAGGGTTAGGTTTCGTGTTACAGGTGGGCCAAGGTTAAGTTTAGGGTTAGGTTTATGGGTAGGGTTTGGGTTAAAGTTAGGCTTAGCTTTAGGTTAGGGATAGGGTGCAGTTTAAGATAGGGTGATGGTTAGGGTTAGGGTTTTGGCTAAGGTTTGGGTTTGTTTTCAGGTTAGTGTTAAGGTTATGTTCAGGATTAGGGTTAAGTTTAGGGGTTGTGTTTAGTTTTAGGGTAAACCTAAAACTTAGTGTTACGGTTACGGTAAGGGTTGCAGTTTGTGTTAGGTGTTGTGGTTGGGGTGAGGGTTTGGTTGAGGGTTAGGGTTGGGTAGGGTTAGGACTATGGTTATGGTAAAGTTGTAGGGGTTAGAGCTGCAGTTTAGGGTTAGGGTTTGGGGGAGGGTTCCGGTTAGGCATTGTGGTTCTGGTCATGGTTAGGTTTGGTTTAGGGTTAGGGTTAGGTTTAGGATTAGGTTTCGGGTTAGAGTTAGAGATAGGGTTAAGGTTTGGGTTAGGCTTTGGTGTTGGGGTTAGGGTTTTAGTTCGGGTTAGGGTTATCGTTAGGGCTCAGGGGTTTCAGGTTAGGGTTAGGGTTAGGGCTAGCATTAGGTTTAGGTTTGGTGGGATACGGTGAGGGGTTAGGGGGAGGGTTATGGTTAGTTTTAAACTTAAGGTGAGGGTTTAGGGTAATTGTTACGGTTACGGCTAGAGTTAGAATTAGGCTTAGGGTTAGCGTGAAGTTTCAGTTAATAGTCAGGGATAGGGTGAATATTAGAGTAGGGTTAAGGTTAGTGTTAGGGTTAGGTATAGCGTTAGGGTTCGGGTAGGGGTAAGGCTAGGTTTAAGGCTAGGTTTACGGTAAAGGGTAGGGCTAGGTTAGGGTTACGTTTAGAGTTGGAGTTAGTGCTACGGTTTAGGGTTAGGGTTAGGGTCAGGTTTAGAGTTAGTGTCAGGGTTAGGGTTATGGTAGAGTTAAGGTTAGGGTTTAGATTAGGGTTAGAGTAAGGGTTAGGTTTAGGTCAGGGTTCGGGCTAGGATGAGGGATAGGTTTAGGCTTCGGGAAAGGGTTAGGGGTTCGTGTGAGGGTTAGTGTTAGGTTTACAGTTAAGCTGATGTTTTAGGGTGTTCCGGTTAGGTTAAGGGTCAGAGTTAGGGTTAGGCTAGAGTTAGGGGATAGATTAGGGTTAGGTTTAGTTTTAGGGTTAGGGTCAGGCTTAGGTTTAGGATGAAGTTCAGGTTAAGGATGAGGGTTAAGGTTTGGGTTAGGGTTAGGCTTAGTGTTAGAGTTAGGTGTTTGGGTGAATGGTAGGATCAGTTTTAGGTTTAGGGTTAGGGTTAGTGTTCGGTTTAGGGTTAGGGTTAAGGTGAAGTTTAAGTTAAGCGTGAGGGTTGAGCTTAGGGTTAGCGTTAGGGGTTGGGGTTAGGGTTAAGGTTAGGATTAAGTTTAGGGTTAAGGGTTAGGTTTAGAGTTAGGATTAGGGTTAGTGTTAGGGTTAAGTCATGGTTAGGTTTAGGGCTAGGTTAAGGTTAGAGATAGGGTTAGGTTAAGGGTTAGGGTTAGGTTTAGATGTTAGGGTGAGGGTTAGTGCTAGGTTTCCATTTAAGCTCAGTGTGTAGGGTCAGTTTTAGAGTTGGAGTTGGTGTTAGGGTCAGGGTTAGGGTAAAGTTTCGGGTTAGGGTTAGGGTTAGGGATAGCTTTAGGTTTAGGGTTGGGGATACGGTTCGGGGTTAGGGTGAGGGTTGGGGTTAGGGTGAGGGTTAGGTTTACAGTTAAGGTGAGGGTTTAGAGTAATTGTTATGCTTAGTGTTAGAGTTAGGGTTAGAGTTAGGGGAAGTTTCAGTTAATAGTGAGGGTTAGGGCTAAGTTTAGAGTTAGGGTAAGGTTAGTGTTAGGGTTAGGGTTAGGATCGGGGTCAGGTTAGGGTTAAGGCTAGGTTTACGGTAAAGGGTAGGGCTAGGTTGGGGTTAGGGTTAGGTTTAGAGTTAGAGTTAGTGCTAGGGTTTACTGTTAGAGTTAGGGTCGGGTTTAGAGTTATTGTTAGGGTTAGGGTTAAGGTAGAGTTAAGGTTAAGGTTAAGTTTCCAGTTAGGTCAGGGTTAGGGTTAGGATGAGGGGTAGGGTTAAACTTAGGGAAAGGGTTAGGGGTTCATGTGAGGGTTAGTGTTAGGTTTACATTAAGCTGATGTTTTAGGGTGTTACTGTTAATGTTAGTTTTAGAGTCGGGGTACGGTTAGGGCTAGGTTTAGGGTTAGGGCTAGAGTTAGGGGATAGTTAAGCGTGAGGTTTAGTTTTAGGGTTACGGTTATGGTTAGGCTTAGGTGTAGGGTAAAGTTTAGGTTAAGGATGAGGGTTAGGGTTAGGTGTTTGGGTTAAGGTTAGGGTTAGGTTTAGGGTTAGACTTAGTGTTAGGTTTAGGGTTAGTTGTTTGGGTCAATGTTAGGGTCAGGTTTAGGGTTAGGTTTAGGGTTAGGTTTCGGTTTAGGGTTAGGGCTAGTGCTAGGGTGAAGTTTAAGTTAAGGGTGAGGGTTGAGCTTTGGGTTAGCGTTAGTGGTTAGGGTTAAGGATAGGATTAAGTTGAGGGTTAAGCTTAGGTTTAAAGTTAGGATTAGGGTTAGTGTTAGGGTTAAGTCATGGTTGGGTTTAGAGCTAGGTTAAGGTTAGAGATGGGGTTAGGTTAAGGGTTGGGGTTAGGTTTAGATGTTAGTGTGAGGTTTAGTGCTAGGTTTCCATTTAAGCTGAGTGTGTAGGGTAAGTTTTAGGGTTAGGATTCGGGTAGGGTTAGAGTTAGGTTCAGAGCTAGGGTTAAGTTTAGGGTTAGGGTTAGGTTTATGGTTGGGGTCAGGGTTAGGGGAGATTTAGTGTTATGTTTAGTTTTAGGGTTAGGGTTCGTGTGAAGTTTATTTAAGCGAGATGGTTAGGGTTAGGGGTTAGGTTTCAGGTTAGGGTCAGGGTTAAGTTTAGGGTTAGTTTTAGGTTTAGGGTCAGGGTTAGGTTTAGGTTTAGTGTTAGTTTGTTTAGGGTTAGGGTTTGAATGAAGTTAGGGTAGGTTTAGGGTTATGGTTCGGGTGAAATTTTGGTTAAGGGTGAGGGTTCGGCTTAGGGTTAGGGTTAGGGGATAGTGTTTCAGTTAGGTTTAGGGTAGAGTTTTAATTATGGTTAAGATTCCGGTTAGGGTAAGAGTTAGAGTTACGTTTAGAGTTCAGGTGAGGGTTGTGGGTAAGTGTTACGGTTACGGTTAGGGTTAGTGTTAGGGTTAGGTTTAATTTTATTGAAGGCTTAAAATTAGGGGTAAGGTTAGGTTAGGGTTAGGGTCAGGGTTAGGATTAGAATTAGGTTTAGGGCGAGGGTTAGGGTCAGAGTTATTGTCAGGGTTAGGTTTCGTGTTACAGGTGGGCCAAGGTTAAGTTTAGGGTTAGGTTTATGGGTAGGGTTTGGGTTAAAGTTAGGCTTAGCTTTAGGTTAGGGATAGGGTGCAGTTTAAGATAGGGTGATGGTTAGGGTTAGGGTTTTGGCTAAGGTTTGGGTTTGTTTTCAGGTTAGTGTTAAGGTTATGTTCAGGATTAGGGTTAAGTTTAGGGGTTGTGTTTAGTTTTAGGGTAAACCTAAAACTTAGTGTTACGGTTACGGTAAGGGTTGCAGTTTGTGTTAGGTGTTGTGGTTGGGGTGAGGGTTTGGTTGAGGGTTAGGGTTGGGTAGGGTTAGGACTATGGTTATGGTAAAGTTGTAGGGGTTAGAGCTGCAGTTTAGGGTTAGGGTTTGGGGGAGGGTTCCGGTTAGGCATTGTGGTTCTGGTCATGGTTAGGTTTGGTTTAGGGTTAGGGTTAGGTTTAGGATTAGGTTTCGGGTTAGAGTTAGAGATAGGGTTAAGGTTTGGGTTAGGCTTTGGTGTTGGGGTTAGGGTTTTAGTTCGGGTTAGGGTTATCGTTAGGGCTCAGGGGTTTCAGGTTAGGGTTAGGGTTAGGGCTAGCATTAGGTTTAGGTTTGGTGGGATACGGTGAGGGGTTAGGGGGAGGGTTATGGTTAGTTTTAAACTTAAGGTGAGGGTTCAGGGTAATTGTTACGGTTACGGCTAGAGTTAGAATTAGGCTTAGGGTTAGCGTGAAGTTTCAGTTAATAGTCAGGGATAGGGTGAATATTAGAGTAGGGTTAAGGTTAGTGTTAGGGTTAGGTATAGCGTTAGGGTTCGGGTAGGGGTAAGGCTAGGTTTAAGGCTAGGTTTACGGTAAAGGGTAGGGCTAGGTTAGGGTTACGTTTAGAGTTGGAGTTAGTGCTACGGTTTAGGGTTAGGGTTAGGGTCAGGTTTAGAGTTAGTGTCAGGGTTAGGGTTATGGTAGAGTTAAGGTTAGGGTTTAGATTAGGGTTAGAGTAAGGGTTAGGTTTAGGTCAGGGTTCGGGCTAGGATGAGGGATAGGTTTAGGCTTCGGGAAAGGGTTAGGGGTTCGTGTGAGGGTTAGTGTTAGGTTTACAGTTAAGCTGATGTTTTAGGGTGTTACGGTTAGGTTAAGGGTCAGAGTTAGGGTTAGGCTAGAGTTAGGGGATAGATTAGGGTTAGGTTTAGTTTTAGGGTTAGGGTCAGGCTTAGGTTTAGGATGAAGTTCAGGTTAAGGATGAGGGTTAAGGTTTGGGTTAGGGTTAGGCTTAGTGTTAGAGTTAGGTGTTTGGGTGAATGGTAGGATCAGTTTTAGGTTTAGGGTTAGGGTTAGTGTTCGGTTTAGGGTTAGGGTTAAGGTGAAGTTTAAGTTAAGCGTGAGGGTTGAGCTTAGGGTTAGCGTTAGGGGTTGGGGTTAGGGTTAAGGTTAGGATTAAGTTTAGGGTTAAGGGTTAGGTTTAGAGTTAGGATTAGGGTTAGTGTTAGGGTTAAGTCATGGTTAGGTTTAGGGCTAGGTTAAGGTTAGAGATAGGGTTAGGTTAAGGGTTAGGGTTAGGTTTAGATGTTAGGGTGAGGGTTAGTGCTAGGTTTCCATTTAAGCTCAGTGTGTAGGGTCAGTTTTAGAGTTGGAGTTGGTGTTAGGGTCAGGGTTAGGGTAAAGTTTCGGGTTAGGGTTAGGGTTAGGGATAGCTTTAGGTTTAGGGTTGGGGATACGGTTCGGGGTTAGGGTGAGGGTTGGGGTTAGGGTGAGGGTTAGGTTTACAGTTAAGGTGAGGGTTTAGAGTAATTGTTATGCTTAGTGTTAGAGTTAGGGTTAGAGTTAGGGGAAGTTTCAGTTAATAGTGAGGGTTAGGGCTAAGTTTAGAGTTAGGGTAAGGTTAGTGTTAGGGTTAGGGTTAGGATCGGGGTCAGGTTAGGGTTAAGGCTAGGTTTACGGTAAAGGGTAGGGCTAGGTTGGGGTTAGGGTTAGGTTTAGAGTTAGAGTTAGTGCTAGGGTTTACTGTTAGAGTTAGGGTCGGGTTTAGAGTTATTGTTAGGGTTAGGGTTAAGGTAGAGTTAAGGTTAAGGTTAAGTTTCCAGTTAGGGTAAGGGTTAGGTTTAGGTCAGGGTTAGGGTTAGGATGAGGGGTAGGGTTAAACTTAGGGAAAGGGTTAGGGGTTCATGTGAGGGTTAGTGTTAGGTTTACATTAAGCTGATGTTTTAGGGTGTTACTGTTAATGTTAGTTTTAGAGTCGGGGTACGGTTAGGGCTAGGTTTAGGGTTAGGGCTAGAGTTAGGGGATAGTTAAGCGTGAGGTTTAGTTTTAGGGTTACGGTTATGGTTAGGCTTAGGTTTAGGGTAAAGTTTAGGTTAAGGATGAGGGTTAGGGTTAGGTGTTTGGGTTAAGGTTAGGGTTAGGTTTAGGGTTAGACTTAGTGTTAGGTTTAGGGTTAGTTGTTTGGGTCAATGTTAGGGTCAGGTTTAGGGTTAGGTTTAGGGTTAGGTTTCGGTTTAGGGTTAGGGCTAGGGCTAGGGTGAAGTTTAAGTTAAGGGTGAGGGTTGAGCTTTGGGTTAGCGTTAGTGGTTAGGGTTAAGGATAGGATTAAGTTGAGGGTTAAGCTTAGGTTTAAAGTTAGGATTAGGGTTAGTGTTAGGGTTAAGTCATGGTTGGGTTTAGAGCTAGGTTAAGGTTAGAGATGGGGTTAGGTTAAGGGTTGGGGTTAGGTTTAGATGTTAGTGTGAGGTTTAGTGCTAGGTTTCCATTTAAGCTGAGTGTGTAGGGTAAGTTTTAGGGTTAGGATTCGGGTAGGGTTAGAGTTAGGTTCAGAGCTAGGGTTAAGTTTAGGGTTAGGGTTAGGTTTATGGTTGGGGTCAGGGTTAGGGGAGATTTAGTGTTATGTTTAGTTTTAGGGTTAGGGTTCGTGTGAAGTTTATTTAAGCGAGATGGTTAGGGTTAGGGGTTAGGTTTCAGGTTAGGGTCAGGGTTAAGTTTAGGGTTAGTTTTAGGTTTAGGGTCAGGGTTAGGTTTAGGTTTAGTGTTAGTTTGTTTAGGGTTAGGGTTTGAATGAAGTTAGGGTAGGTTTAGGGTTATGGTTCGGGTGAAATTTTGGTTAAGGGTGAGGGTTCGGCTTAGGGTTAGGGTTAGGGGATAGTGTTTCAGTTAGGTTTAGGGTAGAGTTTTAATTATGGTTAAGTTTCCGGTTAGGGTAAGAGTTAGAGTTACGTTTAGAGTTCAGGTGAGGGTTGTGGGTAAGTGTTACGGTTACGGTTAGGGTTAGTGTTAGGGTTAGGTTTAATTTTATTGAAGGCTTCAAATTAGGGGTAAGGTTAGGTTAGGGTTAGGGTCAGGGTTAGGATTAGAATTAGGTTTAGGGCGAGGGTTAGGGTCAGAGTTATTGTCAGGGTTAGGTTTCGTGTTACAGGTGGGCCAAGGTTAAGTTTAGGGTTAGGTTTATGGGTAGGGTTTGGGTTAAAGTTAGGCTTAGCTTTAGGTTAGGGATAGGGTGCAGTTTAAGATAGGGTGATGGTTAGGGTTAGGGTTTTGGCTAAGGTTTGGGTTTGTTTTCAGGTTAGTGTTAAGGTTATGTTCAGGATTAGGGTTAAGTTTAGGGGTTGTGTTTAGTTTTAGGGTAAACCTAAAACTTAGTGTTACGGTTAGGGTAAGGGTTGCAGTTTGTGTTAGGTGTTGTGGTTGGGGTGAGGGTTTGGTTGAGGGTTAGGGTTGGGTAGGGTTAGGACTATGGTTATGGTAAAGTGTTAGGGGTTAGAGCTGTAGTTTAGGGTTAGGGTTTGGGGGAGGGTTCCGGTTAGGCATTGTGGTTCTGGTCATGGTTAGGTTTGGTTTAGGGTTAGGGTTAGGTTTAGGATTAGGTTTCGGGTTAGAGTTAGAGATAGGGTTAAGGTTTGGGTTAGGCTTTGGTGTTGGGGTTAGGGTTTTAGTTCCGGTTAGGGTTATCGTTAGGGCTCAGGGGTTTCAGGTTAGGGTTAGGGTTAGGGCTAGCATTAGGTTTAGGTTTGGTGGGATACGGTGAGGGGTTAGGGGGAGGGTTATGGTTAGTTTTACACTTAAGGTGAGGGTTTAGGGTAATTGTTACGGTTACGGCTAGAGTTAGAATTAGGCTTAGGGTTAGCGTGAAGTTTCAGTTAATAGTCAGGGATAGGGTGAATATTAGAGTAGGGTTAAGGTTAGTGTTAGGGTTAGGTATAGCGTTAGGGTTCGGGTAGGGGTAAGGCTAGGTTTAAGGCTAGGTTTACGGTAAAGGGTAGGGCTAGGTTAGGGTTACGTTTAGAGTTGGAGTTAGTGCTACGGTTTAGGGTTAGGGTTAGGGTCAGGTTTAGAGTTAGTGTTAGGGTTAGGGTTATGGTAGAGTTAAGGTTAGGGTTTAGATTAGGGTTAGAGTAAGGGTTAGGTTTAGGTCAGGGTTCGGGCTAGGATGAGGGATAGGTTTAGGCTTCGGGAAAGGGTTAGGGGTTCGTGTGAGGGTTAGTGTTAGGTTTACAGTTAAGCTGATGTTTTAGGGTGTTCCGGTTAGGTTAAGGGTCAGAGTTAGGGTTAGGCTAGAGTTAGGGGATAGATTAGGGTTAGGTTTAGTTTTAGGGTTAGGGTCAGGCTTAGGTTTAGGATGAAGTTCAGGTTAAGGATGAGGGTTAAGGTTTGGGTTAGGGTTAGGCTTAGTGTTAGAGTTAGGTGTTTGGGTGAATGGTAGGATCAGTTTTAGGTTTAGGGTTAGGGTTAGTGTTCGGTTTAGGGTTAGGGTTAAGGTGAAGTTTAAGTTAAGCGTGAGGGTTGAGCTTAGGGTAAGCGTTAGGGGTTGGGGTTAGGGTTAAGGTTAGGATTAAGTTTAGGGTTAAGGGTTAGGTTTAGAGTTAGGATTAGGGTTAGTGTTAGGGTTAAGTCATGGTTAGGTTTAGGGCTAGGTTAAGGTTAGAGATAGGGTTAGGTTAAGGGTTAGGGTTAGGTTTAGATGTTAGGGTGAGGGTTAGTGCTAGGTTTCCATTTAAGCTCAGGGTGTAGGGTCAGTTTTAGAGTTGGAGTTGGTGTTAGGGTCAGGGTTAGGGTAAAGTTTCGGGGTAGGGTTAGGGTTAGGGATAGCTTTAGGTTTAGGGTTGGGGATACGGTTTGGGGTTAGGGTGAGGGTTGGGGTTAGGGTGAGGGTTAGGTTTACAGTTAAGGTGAGGGTTTAGAGTAATTGTTATGCTTAGTGTTAGAGTTAGGGTTAGAGTTAGGGGAAGTTTCAGTTAATAGTGAGGGTTAGGGCTAAGTTTAGAGTTAGGGTAAGGTTAGTGTTAGGGTTAGGGTTAGGATCGGGGTCAGGTTAGGGTTAAGGCTAGGTTTACGGTAAAGGGTAGGGCTAGGTTGGGGTTAGGGTTAGGTTTAGAGTTAGAGTTAGTGCTAGGGTTTACTGTTAGAGTTAGGGTCGGGTTTAGAGTTATTGTTAGGGTTAGGGTTAAGGTAGAGTTAAGGTTAAGGTTAAGTTTCCAGTTAGGGTAAGGGTTAGGTTTAGGTCAGGTTTAGGGTTAGGATGAGGGGTAGGGTTAAACTTAGGGAAAGGGTTAGGGGTTCATGTGAGGGTTAGTGTTAGGTTTACATTAAGCTGATGTTTTAGGGTGTTACTGTTAATGTTAGTTTTAGAGTCAGGGGTACGGTTAGGGCTAGGTTTAGGGTTAGGGCTAGAGTTAGGGGATAGTTAAGCGTGAGGTTTAGTTTTAGGGTTACGGTTATGGTTAGGCTTAGGTTTAGGGTAAAGTTTAGGTTAAGGATGAGGGTTAGGGTTAGGTGTTTGGGTTAAGGTTAGGGTTAGGTTTAGGGTTAGACTTAGTGTTAGGTTTAGGGTTAGACTTAGTGTTAGGTTTAGGGTTAGTTGTTTGGGTCAATGTTAGGGTCAGGTTTCGGGTTAGGTTTAGGGTTAGGTTTCGGTTTAGGGTTAGGGCTAGGGCTAGGGTGAAGTTTAAGTTAAGGGTGAGGGTTGAGCTTTGGGTTAGCGTTAGTGGTTAGGGTTAAGGATAGGATTAAGTTGAGGGTTAAGCTTAGGTTTAAAGTTAGGATTAGGGTTAGTGTTAGGGTTAAGTCATGGTTGGGTTTAGAGCTAGGTTAAGGTTAGAGATGGGGTTAGGTTAAGGGTTGGGGTTAGGTTTAGATGTTAGTGTGAGGTTTAGTGCTAGGTTTCCATTTAAGCTGAGTGTGTAGGGTAAGTTTTAGGGTTAGGATTCGGGTAGGGTTAGAGTTAGGTTCAGAGCTAGGGTTAAGTTTAGGGTTAGGGTTAGGTTTATGGTTGGGGTCAGGGTTAGGGGAGATTTAGTGTTATGTTTAGTTTTAGGGTTAGGGTTCGTGTGAAGTTTATTTAAGCGAGATGGTTAGGGTTAGGGGTTAGGTTTCTGGTTAGGGTCAGGGTTAAGTTTAGGGTTAGTTTTAGGTTTAGGGTCAGGGTTAGGTTTAGGTTTAGTGTTAGTTTGTTTAGGGTTAGGGTTTGAATGAAGTTAGGGTAGGTTTAGGGTTATGGTTCGGGTGAAATTTTGGTTAAGGGTGAGGGTTCGGCTTAGGGTTAGGGTTAGGGGATAGTGTTTCAGTTAGGTTTAGGGTAGAGTTTTAATTATGGTTAAGATTCCGGTTAGGGTAAGAGTTAGAGTTACGTTTAGAGTTCAGGTGAGGGTTGTGGGTAAGTGTTACGTTTATGGTTAGGGTTAGTGTTAGGGTTAGGTTTAATTTTATTGAAGGCTTAAAATTAGGGGTAAGGTTAGGTTAGGGTTAGGGTCAGGGTTAGGATTAGAATTAGGTTTAGGGCGAGGGTTAGGGTCAGAGTTATTGTCAGGGTTAGGTTTCGTGTTACAGGTGGGCCAAGGTTAAGTTTAGGGTTAGGTTTATGGGTAGGGTTTGGGTTAAAGTTAGGCTTAGCTTTAGGTTAGGGATAGGGTGCAGTTTAAGATAGGGTGGTGGTTAGGGTTAGGGTTTTGGCTAAGGTTTGGGTTTGTTTTCAGGTTAGTGTTAAGGTTATGTTCAGGATTAGGGTTAAGTTTAGGGGTTGTGTTTAGTTTTAGGGTAAACCTAAAACTTAGTGTTACGGTTACGGTAAGGGTTGCAGTTTGTGTTAGGTGTTGTGGTTGGGGTGAGGGTTTGGTTGAGGGTTAGGGTTGGGTAGGGTTAGGACTATGGTTATGGTAAAGTTGTAGGGGTTAGAGCTGCAGTTTAGGGTTAGGGTTTGGGGGAGGGTTCCGGTTAGGCATTGTGGTTCTGGTCATGGTTAGGTTTGGTTTAGGGTTAGGGTTAGGTTTAGGATTAGGTTTCGGGTTAGAGTTAGAGATAGGGTTAAGGTTTGGGTTAGGCTTTGGTGTTGGGGTTAGGGTTTTAGTTCGGGTTAGGGTTATCGTTAGGGCTCAGGGGTTTCAGGTTAGGGTTAGGGTTAGGGCTAGCATTAGGTTTAGGTTTGGTGGGATACGGTGAGGGGTTAGGGGGAGGGTTATGGTTAGTTTTAAACTTAAGGTGAGGGTTTAGGGTAATTGTTACGGTTACGGCTAGAGTTAGAATTAGGCTTAGGGTTAGCGTGAAGTTTCAGTTAATAGTCAGGGATAGGGTGAATATTAGAGTAGGGTTAAGGTTAGTGTTAGGGTTAGGTATAGCGTTAGGGTTCGGGTAGGGGTAAGGCTAGGTTTAAGGCTAGGTTTACGGTAAAGGGTAGGGCTAGGTTAGGGTTACGTTTAGAGTTGGAGTTAGTGCTACGGTTTAGGGTTAGGGTTAGGGTCAGGTTTAGAGTTAGTGTTAGGGTTAGGGTTATGGTAGAGTTAAGGTTAGGGTTTAGATTAGGGTTAGAGTAAGGGTTAGGTTTAGGTCAGGGTTCGGGCTAGGATGAGGGATAGGTTTAGGCTTCGGGAAAGGGTTAGGGGTTCGTGTGAGGGTTAGTGTTAGGTTTACAGTTAAGCTGATGTTTTAGGGTGTTACGGTTAGGTTAAGGGTCAGAGTTAGGGTTAGGCTAGAGTTAGGGGATAGATTAGGGTTAGGTTTAGTTTTAGGGTTAGGGTCAGGCTTAGGTTTAGGATGAAGTTCAGGTTAAGGATGAGGGTTAAGGTTTGGGTTAGGGTTAGGCTTAGTGTTAGAGTTAGGTGTTTGGGTGAATGGTAGGATCAGTTTTAGGTTTAGGGTTAGGGTTAGTGTTCGGTTTAGGGTTAGGGTTAAGGTGAAGTTTAAGTTAAGCGTGAGGGTTGAGCTTAGGGTTAGCGTTAGGGGTTGGGGTTAGGGTTAAGGTTAGGATTAAGTTTAGGGTTAAGGGTTAGGTTTAGAGTTAGGATTAGGGTTAGTGTTAGGGTTAAGTCATGGTTAGGTTTAGGGCTAGGTTAAGGTTAGAGATAGGGTTAGGTTAAGGGTTAGGGTTAGGTTTAGATGTTAGGGTGAGGGTTAGTGCTAGGTTTCCATTTAAGCTCAGTGTGTAGGGTCAGTTTTAGAGTTGGAGTTGGTGTTAGGGTCAGGGTTAGGGTAAAGTTTCGGGTTAGGGTTAGGGTTAGGGATAGCTTTAGGTTTAGGGTTGGGGATACGGTTCGGGGTTAGGGTGAGGGTTGGGGTTAGGGTGAGGGTTAGGTTTACAGTTAAGGTGAGGGTTTAGAGTAATTGTTATGCTTAGTGTTAGAGTTAGGGTTAGAGTTAGGGGAAGTTTCAGTTAATAGTGAGGGTTAGGGCTAAGTTTAGAGTTAGGGTAAGGTTAGTGTTAGGGTTAGGGTTAGGATCGGGGTCAGGTTAGGGTTAAGGCTAGGTTTACGGTAAAGGGTAGGGCTAGGTTGGGGTTAGGGTTAGGTTTAGAGTTAGAGTTAGTGCTAGGGTTTACTGTTAGAGTTAGGGTCGGGTTTAGAGTTATTGTTAGGGTTAGGGTTAAGGTAGAGTTAAGGTTAAGGTAAGTTTCCAGTTAGGGTAAGGGTTAGGTTTAGGTCAGGTTTAGGGTTAGGATGAGGGGTAGGGTTAAACTTAGGGAAAGGGTTAGGGGTTCATGTGAGGGTTAGTGTTAGGTTTACATTAAGCTGATGTTTTAGGGTGTTACTGTTAATGTTAGTTTTAGAGTCGGGGTACGGTTAGGGCTAGGTTTAGGGTTAGGGCTAGAGTTAGGGGATAGTTAAGCGTGAGGTTTAGTTTTAGGGTTACGGTTATGGTTAGGCTTAGGTTTAGGGTAAAGTTTAGGTTAAGGATGAGGGTTAGGGTTAGGTGTTTGGGTTAAGGTTAGGGTTAGGTTTAGGGTTAGACTTAGTGTTAGGTTTAGGGTTAGTTGTTTGGGTCAATGTTAGGGTCAGGTTTAGGGTTAGGTTTAGGGTTAGGTTTCGGTTTAGGGTTAGGGCTAGGGCTAGGGTGAAGTTTAAGTTAAGGGTGAGGGTTGAGCTTTGGGTTAGCGTTAGTGGTTAGGGTTAAGGATAGGATTAAGTTGAGGGTTAAGCTTAGGTTTAAAGTTAGGATTAGGGTTAGTGTTAGGGTTAAGTCATGGTTGGGTTTAGAGCTAGGTTAAGGTTAGAGATGGGGTTAGGTTAAGGGTTGGGGTTAGGTTTAGATGTTAGTGTGAGGTTTAGTGCTAGGTTTCCATTTAAGCTGAGTGTGTAGGGTAAGTTTTAGGGTTAGGATTCGGGTAGGGTTAGAGTTAGGTTCAGAGCTAGGGTTAAGTTTAGGGTTAGGGTTAGGTTTATGGTTGGGGTCAGGGTTAGGGGAGATTTAGTGTTATGTTTAGTTTTAGGGTTAGGGTTCGTGTGAAGTTTATTTAAGCGAGATGGTTAGGGTTAGGGGTTAGGTTTCAGGTTAGGGTCAGGGTTAAGTTTAGGGTTAGTTTTAGGTTTAGGGTCAGGGTTAGGTTTAGGTTTAGTGTTAGTTTGTTTAGGGTTAGGGTTTGAATGAAGTTAGGGTAGGTTTAGGGTTATGGTTCGGGTGAAATTTTGGTTAAGGGTGAGGGTTCGGCTTAGGGTTAGGGTTAGGGGATAGTGTTTCAGTTAGGTTTAGGGTAGAGTTTTAATTATGGTTAAGTTTCCGGTTAGGGTAAGAGTTAGAGTTACGTTTAGAGTTCAGGTGAGGGTTGTGGGTAAGTGTTACGGTTACGGTTAGGGTTAGTGTTAGGGTTAGGTTTAATTTTATTGAAGGCTTCAAATTAGGGTTAAGGTTAGGTTAGGGTTAGGGTCAGGGTTAGGATTAGAATTAGGTTTAGGGCGAGGGTTAGGGTCAGAGTTATTGTCAGGGTTAGGTTTCGGGTTACAGGTGGGCCAAGGTTAAGTTTAGGGTTAGGTTTATGGGTAGGGTTTGGGTTAAAGTTAGGCTTAGCTTTAGGTTAGGGATAGGGTGCAGTTTAAGATAGGGTGATGGTTAGGGTTAGGGTTTTGGCTAAGGTTTGGGTTTGTTTTCAGGTTAGTGTTAAGGTTATGTTCAGGATTAGGGTTAAGTTTAGGGGTTGTGTTTAGTTTTAGGGTAAACCTAAAACTTAGTGTTACGGTTAGGGTAAGGGTTGCAGTTTGTGTTAGGTGTTGTGGTTGGGGTGAGGGTTTGGTTGAGGGTTAGGGTTGGGTAGGGTTAGGACTATGGTTATGGTAAAGTTGTAGGGGTTAGAGCTGTAGTTTAGGGTTAGGGTTTGGGGGAGGGTTCCGGTTAGGCATTGTGGTTCTGGTCATGGTTAGGTTTGGTTTAGGGTTAGGGTTAGGTTTAGGATTAGGTTTCGGGTTAGAGTTAGAGATAGGGTTAAGGTTTGGGTTAGGCTTTGGTGTTGGGGTTAGGGTTTTAGTTCGGGTTAGGGTTATCGTTAGGGCTCAGGGGTTTCAGGTTAGGGTTAGGGTTAGGGCTAGCATTAGGTTTAGGTTTGGTGGGATACGGTGAGGGGTTAGGGGGAGGGTTATGGTTAGTTTTAAACTTAAGGTGAGGGTTTAGGGTAATTGTTACGGTTACGGCTAGAGTTAGAATTAGGCTTAGGGTTAGCGTGAAGTTTCAGTTAATAGTCAGGGATAGGGTGAATATTAGAGTAGGGTTAAGGTTAGTGTTAGGGTTAGGTATAGCGTTAGGGTTCGGGTAGGGGTAAGGCTAGGTTTAAGGCTAGGTTTACGGTAAAGGGTAGGGCTAGGTTAGGGTTACGTTTAGAGTTGGAGTTAGTGCTACGGTTTAGGGTTAGGGTTAGGGTCAGGTTTAGAGTTAGTGTTAGGGTTAGGGTTATGGTAGAGTTAAGGTTAGGGTTTAGATTAGGGTTAGAGTAAGGGTTAGGTTTAGGTCAGGGTTCGGGCTAGGATGAGGGATAGGTTTAGGCTTCGGGAAAGGGTTAGGGGTTCGTGTGAGGGTTAGTGTTAGGTTTACAGTTAAGCTGATGTTTTAGGGTGTTACGGTTAGGTTAAGGGTCAGAGTTAGGGTTAGGCTAGAGTTAGGGGATAGATTAGGGTTAGGTTTAGTTTTAGGGTTAGGGTCAGGCTTAGGTTTAGGATGAAGTTCAGGTTAAGGATGAGGGTTAAGGTTTGGGTTAGGGTTAGGCTTAGTGTTAGAGTTAGGTGTTTGGGTGAATGGTAGGATCAGTTTTAGGTTTAGGGTTAGGGTTAGTGTTCGGTTTAGGGTTAGGGTTAAGGTGAAGTTTAAGTTAAGCGTGAGGGTTGAGCTTAGGGTTAGCGTTAGGGGTTGGGGTTAGGGTTAAGGTTAGGATTAAGTTTAGGGTTAAGGGTTAGGTTTAGAGTTAGGATTAGGGTTAGTGTTAGGGTTAAGTCATGGTTAGGTTTAGGGCTAGGTTAAGGTTAGAGATAGGGTTAGGTTAAGGGTTAGGGTTAGGTTTAGATGTTAGGGTGAGGGTTAGTGCTAGGTTTCCATTTAAGCTCAGTGTGTAGGGTCAGTTTTAGAGTTGGAGTTGGTGTTAGGGTCAGGGTTAGGGTAAAGTTTCGGGTTAGGGTTAGGGTTAGGGATAGCTTTAGGTTTAGGGTTGGGGATACGGTTCGGGGTTAGGGTGAGGGTTGGGGTTAGGGTGAGGGTTAGGTTTACAGTTAAGGTGAGGGTTTAGAGTAATTGTTATGCTTAGTGTTAGAGTTAGGGTTAGAGTTAGGGGAAGTTTCAGTTAATAGTGAGGGTTAGGGCTAAGTTTAGAGTTAGGGTAAGGTTAGTGTTAGGGTTAGGGTTAGGATCGGGGTCAGGTTAGGGTTAAGGCTAGGTTTACGGTAAAGGGTAGGGCTAGGTTGGGGTTAGGGTTAGGTTTAGAGTTAGAGTTAGTGCTAGGGTTTACTGTTAGAGTTAGGGTCGGGTTTAGAGTTATTGTTAGGGTTAGGGTTAAGGTAGAGTTAAGGTTAAGGTTAAGTTTCCAGTTAGGGTAAGGGTTAGGTTTAGGTCAGGTTTAGGGTTAGGATGAGGGGTAGGGTTAAACTTAGGGAAAGGGTTAGGGGTTCATGTGAGGGTTAGTGTTAGGTTTACATTAAGCTGATGTTTTAGGGTGTTACTGTTAATGTTAGTTTTAGAGTCGGGGTACGGTTAGGGCTAGGTTTAGGGTTAGGGCTAGAGTTAGGGGATAGTTAAGCGTGAGGTTTAGTTTTAGGGTTACGGTTATGGTTAGGCTTAGGTTTAGGGTAAAGTTTAGGTTAAGGATGAGGGTTAGGGTTAGGTGTTTGGGTTAAGGTTAGGGTTAGGTTTAGGGTTAGACTTAGTGTTAGGTTTAGGGTTAGTTGTTTGGGTCAATGTTAGGGTCAGGTTTAGGGTTAGGTTTAGGGTTAGGTTTCGGTTTAGGGTTAGGGCTAGGGCTAGGGTGAAGTTTAAGTTAAGGGTGAGGGTTGAGCTTTGGGTTAGCGTTAGTGGTTAGGGTTAAGGATAGGATTAAGTTGAGGGTTAAGCTTAGGTTTAAAGTTAGGATTAGGGTTAGTGTTAGGGTTAAGTCATGGTTGGGTTTAGAGCTAGGTTAAGGTTAGAGATGGGGTTAGGTTAAGGGTTGGGGTTAGGTTTAGATGTTAGTGTGAGGTTTAGTGCTAGGTTTCCATTTAAGCTGAGTGTGTAGGGTAAGTTTTAGGGTTAGGATTCGGGTAGGGTTAGAGTTAGGTTCAGAGCTAGGGTTAAGTTTAGGGTTAGGGTTAGGTTTATGGTTGGGGTCAGGGTTAGGGGAGATTTAGTGTTATGTTTAGTTTTAGGGTTAGGGTTCGTGTGAAGTTTATTTAAGCGAGATGGTTAGGGTTAGGGGTTAGGTTTCAGGTTAGGGTCAGGGTTAAGTTTAGGGTTAGTTTTAGGTTTAGGGTCAGGGTTAGGTTTAGGTTTAGTGTTAGTTTGTTTAGGGTTAGGGTTTGAATGAAGTTAGGGTAGGTTTAGGGTTATGGTTCGGGTGAAATTTTGGTTAAGGGTGAGGGTTCGGCTTAGGGTTAGGGTTAGGGGATAGTGTTTCAGTTAGGTTTAGGGTAGAGTTTTAATTATGGTTAAGTTTCCGGTTAGGGTAAGAGTTAGAGTTACGTTTAGAGTTCAGGTGAGGGTTGTGGGTAAGTGTTACGGTTACGGTTAGGGTTAGTGTTAGGGTTAGGTTTAATTTTATTGAAGGCTTCAAATTAGGGTTAAGGTTAGGTTAGGGTTAGGGTCAGGGTTAGGATTAGAATTAGGTTTAGGGCGAGGGTTAGGGTCAGAGTTATTGTCAGGGTTAGGTTTCGGGTTACAGGTGGGCCAAGGTTAAGTTTAGGGTTAGGTTTATGGGTAGGGTTTGGGTTAAAGTTAGGCTTAGCTTTAGGTTAGGGATAGGGTGCAGTTTAAGATAGGGTGATGGTTAGGGTTAGGGTTTTGGCTAAGGTTTGGGTTTGTTTTCAGGTTAGTGTTAAGGTTATGTTCAGGATTAGGGTTAAGTTTAGGGGTTGTGTTTAGTTTTAGGGTAAACCTAAAACTTAGTGTTACGGTTAGGGTAAGGGTTGCAGTTTGTGTTAGGTGTTGTGGTTGGGGTGAGGGTTTGGTTGAGGGTTAGGGTTGGGTAGGGTTAGGACTATGGTTATGGTAAAGTTGTAGGGGTTAGAGCTGCAGTTTAGGGTTAGGGTTTGGGGGAGGGTTCCGGTTAGGCATTGTGGTTCTGGTCATGGTTAGGTTTGGTTTAGGGTTAGGGTTAGGTTTAGGATTAGGTTTCGGGTTAGAGTTAGAGATAGGGTTAAGGTTTGGGTTAGGCTTTGGTGTTGGGGTTAGGGTTTTAGTTCGGGTTAGGGTTATCGTTAGGGCTCAGGGGTTTCAGGTTAGGGTTAGGGTTAGGGCTAGCATTAGGTTTAGGTTTGGTGGGATACGGTGAGGGGTTAGGGGGAGGGTTATGGTTAGTTTTAAACTTAAGGTGAGGGTTTAGGGTAATTGTTACGGTTACGGCTAGAGTTAGAATTAGGCTTAGGGTTAGCGTGAAGTTTCAGTTAATAGTCAGGGATAGGGTGAATATTAGAGTAGGGTTAAGGTTAGTGTTAGGGTTAGGTATAGCGTTAGGGTTCGGGTAGGGGTAAGGCTAGGTTTAAGGCTAGGTTTACGGTAAAGGGTAGGGCTAGGTTAGGGTTACGTTTAGAGTTGGAGTTAGTGCTACGGTTTAGGGTTAGGGTTAGGGTCAGGTTTAGAGTTAGTGTTAGGGTTAGGGTTATGGTAGAGTTAAGGTTAGGGTTTAGATTAGGGTTAGAGTAAGGGTTAGGTTTAGGTCAGGGTTCGGGCTAGGATGAGGGATAGGTTTAGGCTTCGGGAAAGGGTTAGGGGTTCGTGTGAGGGTTAGTGTTAGGTTTACAGTTAAGCTGATGTTTTAGGGTGTTACGGTTAGGTTAAGGGTCAGAGTTAGGGTTAGGCTAGAGTTAGGGGATAGATTAGGGTTAGGTTTAGTTTTAGGGTTAGGGTCAGGCTTAGGTTTAGGATGAAGTTCAGGTTAAGGATGAGGGTTAAGGTTTGGGTTAGGGTTAGGCTTAGTGTTAGAGTTAGGTGTTTGGGTGAATGGTAGGATCAGTTTTAGGTTTAGGGTTAGGGTTAGTGTTCGGTTTAGGGTTAGGGTTAAGGTGAAGTTTAAGTTAAGCGTGAGGGTTGAGCTTAGGGTTAGCGTTAGGGGTTGGGGTTAGGGTTAAGGTTAGGATTAAGTTTAGGGTTAAGGGTTAGGTTTAGAGTTAGGATTAGGGTTAGTGTTAGGGTTAAGTCATGGTTAGGTTTAGGGCTAGGTTAAGGTTAGAGATAGGGTTAGGTTAAGGGTTAGGGTTAGGTTTAGATGTTAGGGTGAGGGTTAGTGCTAGGTTTCCATTTAAGCTCAGTGTGTAGGGTCAGTTTTAGAGTTGGAGTTGGTGTTAGGGTCAGGGTTAGGGTAAAGTTTCGGGTTAGGGTTAGGGTTAGGGATAGCTTTAGGTTTAGGGTTGGGGATACGGTTCGGGGTTAGGGTGAGGGTTGGGGTTAGGGTGAGGGTTAGGTTTACAGTTAAGGTGAGGGTTTAGAGTAATTGTTATGCTTAGTGTTAGAGTTAGGGTTAGAGTTAGGGGAAGTTTCAGTTAATAGTGAGGGTTAGGGCTAAGTTTAGAGTTAGGGTAAGGTTAGTGTTAGGGTTAGGGTTAGGATCGGGGTCAGGTTAGGGTTAAGGCTAGGTTTACGGTAAAGGGTAGGGCTAGGTTGGGGTTAGGGTTAGGTTTAGAGTTAGAGTTAGTGCTAGGGTTTACTGTTAGAGTTAGGGTCGGGTTTAGAGTTATTGTTAGGGTTAGGGTTAAGGTAGAGTTAAGGTTAAGGTTAAGTTTCCAGTTAGGGTAAGGGTTAGGTTTAGGTCAGGTTTAGGGTTAGGATGAGGGGTAGGGTTAAACTTAGGGAAAGGGTTAGGGGTTCATGTGAGGGTTAGTGTTAGGTTTACATTAAGCTGATGTTTTAGGGTGTTACTGTTAATGTTAGTTTTAGAGTCGGGGTACGGTTAGGGCTAGGTTTAGGGTTAGGGCTAGAGTTAGGGGATAGTTAAGCGTGAGGTTTAGTTTTAGGGTTACGGTTATGGTTAGGCTTAGGTTTAGGGTAAAGTTTAGGTTAAGGATGAGGGTTAGGGTTAGGTGTTTGGGTTAAGGTTAGGGTTAGGTTTAGGGTTAGACTTAGTGTTAGGTTTAGGGTTAGTTGTTTGGGTCAATGTTAGGGTCAGGTTTAGGGTTAGGTTTAGGGTTAGGTTTCGGTTTAGGGTTAGGGCTAGGGCTAGGGTGAAGTTTAAGTTAAGGGTGAGGGTTGAGCTTTGGGTTAGCGTTAGTGGTTAGGGTTAAGGATAGGATTAAGTTGAGGGTTAAGCTTAGGTTTAAAGTTAGGATTAGGGTTAGTGTTAGGGTTAAGTCATGGTTGGGTTTAGAGCTAGGTTAAGGTTAGAGATGGGGTTAGGTTAAGGGTTGGGGTTAGGTTTAGATGTTAGTGTGAGGTTTAGTGCTAGGTTTCCATTTAAGCTGAGTGTGTAGGGTAAGTTTTAGGGTTAGGATTCGGGTAGGGTTAGAGTTAGGTTCAGAGCTAGGGTTAAGTTTAGGGTTAGGGTTAGGTTTATGGTTGGGGTCAGGGTTAGGGGAGATTTAGTGTTATGTTTAGTTTTAGGGTTAGGGTTCGTGTGAAGTTTATTTAAGCGAGATGGTTAGGGTTAGGGGTTAGGTTTCAGGTTAGGGTCAGGGTTAAGTTTAGGGTTAGTTTTAGGTTTAGGGTCAGGGTTAGGTTTAGGTTTAGTGTTAGTTTGTTTAGGGTTAGGGTTTGAATGAAGTTAGGGTAGGTTTAGGGTTATGGTTCGGGTGAAATTTTGGTTAAGGGTGAGGGTTCGGCTTAGGGTTAGGGTTAGGGGATAGTGTTTCAGTTAGGTTTAGGGTAGAGTTTTAATTATGGTTAAGTTTCCGGTTAGGGTAAGAGTTAGAGTTACGTTTAGAGTTCAGGTGAGGGTTGTGGGTAAGTGTTACGGTTACGGTTAGGGTTAGTGTTAGGGTTAGGTTTAATTTTATTGAAGGCTTCAAATTAGGGTTAAGGTTAGGTTAGGGTTAGGGTCAGGGTTAGGATTAGAATTAGGTTTAGGGCGAGGGTTAGGGTCAGAGTTATTGTCAGGGTTAGGTTTCGGGTTACAGGTGGGCCAAGGTTAAGTTTAGGGTTAGGTTTATGGGTAGGGTTTGGGTTAAAGTTAGGCTTAGCTTTAGGTTAGGGATAGGGTGCAGTTTAAGATAGGGTGATGGTTAGGGTTAGGGTTTTGGCTAAGGTTTGGGTTTGTTTTCAGGTTAGTGTTAAGGTTATGTTCAGGATTAGGGTTAAGTTTAGGGGTTGTGTTTAGTTTTAGGGTAAACCTAAAACTTAGTGTTACGGTTAGGGTAAGGGTTGCAGTTTGTGTTAGGTGTTGTGGTTGGGGTGAGGGTTTGGTTGAGGGTTAGGGTTGGGTAGGGTTAGGACTATGGTTATGGTAAAGTTGTAGGGGTTAGAGCTGCAGTTTAGGGTTAGGGTTTGGGGGAGGGTTCCGGTTAGGCATTGTGGTTCTGGTCATGGTTAGGTTTGGTTTAGGGTTAGGGTTAGGTTTAGGATTAGGTTTCGGGTTAGAGTTAGAGATAGGGTTAAGGTTTGGGTTAGGCTTTGGTGTTGGGGTTAGGGTTTTAGTTCGGGTTAGGGTTATCGTTAGGGCTCAGGGGTTTCAGGTTAGGGTTAGGGTTAGGGCTAGCATTAGGTTTAGGTTTGGTGGGATACGGTGAGGGGTTAGGGGGAGGGTTATGGTTAGTTTTAAACTTAAGGTGAGGGTTTAGGGTAATTGTTACGGTTACGGCTAGAGTTAGAATTAGGCTTAGGGTTAGCGTGAAGTTTCAGTTAATAGTCAGGGATAGGGTGAATATTAGAGTAGGGTTAAGGTTAGTGTTAGGGTTAGGTATAGCCTTAGGGTTCGGGTAGGGGTAAGGCTAGGTTTAAGGCTAGGTTTACGGTAAAGGGTAGGGCTAGGTTAGGGTTACGTTTAGAGTTGGAGTTAGTGCTACGGTTTAGGGTTAGGGTTAGGGTCAGGTTTAGAGTTAGTGTTAGGGTTAGGGTTATGGTAGAGTTAAGGTTAGGGTTTAGATTAGGGTTAGAGTAAGGGTTAGGTTTAGGTCAGGGTTCGGGCTAGGATGAGGGATAGGTTTAGGCTTCGGGAAAGGGTTAGGGGTTCGTGTGAGGGTTAGTGTTAGGTTTACAGTTAAGCTGATGTTTTAGGGTGTTACGGTTAGGTTAAGGGTCAGAGTTAGGGTTAGGCTAGAGTTAGGGGATAGATTAGGGTTAGGTTTAGTTTTAGGGTTAGGGTCAGGCTTAGGTTTAGGATGAAGTTCAGGTTAAGGATGAGGGTTAAGGTTTGGGTTAGGGTTAGGCTTAGTGTTAGAGTTAGGTGTTTGGGTGAATGGTAGGATCAGTTTTAGGTTTAGGGTTAGGGTTAGTGTTCGGTTTAGGGTTAGGGTTAAGGTGAAGTTTAAGTTAAGCGTGAGGGTTGAGCTTAGGGTTAGCGTTAGGGGTTGGGGTTAGGGTTAAGGTTAGGATTAAGTTTAGGGTTAAGGGTTAGGTTTAGAGTTAGGATTAGGGTTAGTGTTAGGGTTAAGTCATGGTTAGGTTTAGGGCTAGGTTAAGGTTAGAGATAGGGTTAGGTTAAGGGTTAGGGTTAGGTTTAGATGTTAGGGTGAGGGTTAGTGCTAGGTTTCCATTTAAGCTCAGTGTGTAGGGTCAGTTTTAGAGTTGGAGTTGGTGTTAGGGTCAGGGTTAGGGTAAAGTTTCGGGTTAGGGTTAGGGTTAGGGATAGCTTTAGGTTTAGGGTTGGGGATACGGTTCGGGGTTAGGGTGAGGGTTGGGGTTAGGGTGAGGGTTAGGTTTACAGTTAAGGTGAGGGTTTAGAGTAATTGTTATGCTTAGTGTTAGAGTTAGGGTTAGAGTTAGGGGAAGTTTCAGTTAATAGTGAGGGTTAGGGCTAAGTTTAGAGTTAGGGTAAGGTTAGTGTTAGGGTTAGGGTTAGGATCGGGGTCAGGTTAGGGTTAAGGCTAGGTTTACGGTAAAGGGTAGGGCTAGGTTGGGGTTAGGGTTAGGTTTAGAGTTAGAGTTAGTGCTAGGGTTTACTGTTAGAGTTAGGGTCGGGTTTAGAGTTATTGTTAGGGTTAGGGTTAAGGTAGAGTTAAGGTTAAGGTTAAGTTTCCAGTTAGGGTAAGGGTTAGGTTTAGGTCAGGTTTAGGGTTAGGATGAGGGGTAGGGTTAAACTTAGGGAAAGGGTTAGGGGTTCATGTGAGGGTTAGTGTTAGGTTTACATTAAGCTGATGTTTTAGGGTGTTACTGTTAATGTTAGTTTTAGAGTCGGGGTACGGTTAGGGCTAGGTTTAGGGTTAGGGCTAGAGTTAGGGGATAGTTAAGCGTGAGGTTTAGTTTTAGGGTTACGGTTATGGTTAGGCTTAGGTTTAGGGTAAAGTTTAGGTTAAGGATGAGGGTTAGGGTTAGGTGTTTGGGTTAAGGTTAGGGTTAGGTTTAGGGTTAGACTTAGTGTTAGGTTTAGGGTTAGTTGTTTGGGTCAATGTTAGGGTCAGGTTTAGGGTTAGGTTTAGGGTTAGGTTTCGGTTTAGGGTTAGGGCTAGGGCTAGGGTGAAGTTTAAGTTAAGGGTGAGGGTTGAGCTTTGGGTTAGCGTTAGTGGTTAGGGTTAAGGATAGGATTAAGTTGAGGGTTAAGCTTAGGTTTAAAGTTAGGATTAGGGTTAGTGTTAGGGTTAAGTCATGGTTGGGTTTAGAGCTAGGTTAAGGTTAGAGATGGGGTTAGGTTAAGGGTTGGGGTTAGGTTTAGATGTTAGTGTGAGGTTTAGTGCTAGGTTTCCATTTAAGCTGAGTGTGTAGGGTAAGTTTTAGGGTTAGGATTCGGGTAGGGTTAGAGTTAGGTTCAGAGCTAGGGTTAAGTTTAGGGTTAGGGTTAGGTTTATGGTTGGGGTCAGGGTTAGGGGAGATTTAGTGTTATGTTTAGTTTTAGGGTTAGGGTTCGTGTGAAGTTTATTTAAGCGAGATGGTTAGGGTTAGGGGTTAGGTTTCAGGTTAGGGTCAGGGTTAAGTTTAGGGTTAGTTTTAGGTTTAGGGTCAGGGTTAGGTTTAGGTTTAGTGTTAGTTTGTTTAGGGTTAGGGTTTGAATGAAGTTAGGGTAGGTTTAGGGTTATGGTTCGGGTGAAATTTTGGTTAAGGGTGAGGGTTCGGCTTAGGGTTAGGGTTAGGGGATAGTGTTTCAGTTAGGTTTAGGGTAGAGTTTTAATTATGGTTAAGTTTCCGGTTAGGGTAAGAGTTAGAGTTACGTTTAGAGTTCAGGTGAGGGTTGTGGGTAAGTGTTACGGTTACGGTTAGGGTTAGTGTTAGGGTTAGGTTTAATTTTATTGAAGGCTTCAAATTAGGGTTAAGGTTAGGTTAGGGTTAGGGTCAGGGTTAGGATTAGAATTAGGTTTAGGGCGAGGGTTAGGGTCAGAGTTATTGTCAGGGTTAGGTTTCGGGTTACAGGTGGGCCAAGGTTAAGTTTAGGGTTAGGTTTATGGGTAGGGTTTGGGTTAAAGTTAGGCTTAGCTTTAGGTTAGGGATAGGGTGCAGTTTAAGATAGGGTGATGGTTAGGGTTAGGGTTTTGGCTAAGGTTTGGGTTTGTTTTCAGGTTAGTGTTAAGGTTATGTTCAGGATTAGGGTTAAGTTTAGGGGTTGTGTTTAGTTTTAGGGTAAACCTAAAACTTAGTGTTACGGTTAGGGTAAGGGTTGCAGTTTGTGTTAGGTGTTGTGGTTGGGGTGAGGGTTTGGTTGAGGGTTAGGGTTGGGTAGGGTTAGGACTATGGTTATGGTAAAGTTGTAGGGGTTAGAGCTGCAGTTTAGGGTTAGGGTTTGGGGGAGGGTTCCGGTTAGGCATTGTGGTTCTGGTCATGGTTAGGTTTGGTTTAGGGTTAGGGTTAGGTTTAGGATTAGGTTTCGGGTTAGAGTTAGAGATAGGGTTAAGGTTTGGGTTAGGCTTTGGTGTTGGGGTTAGGGTTTTAGTTCGGGTTAGGGTTATCGTTAGGGCTCAGGGGTTTCAGGTTAGGGTTAGGGTTAGGGCTAGCATTAGGTTTAGGTTTGGTGGGATACGGTGAGGGGTTAGGGGGAGGGTTATGGTTAGTTTTAAACTTAAGGTGAGGGTTTAGGGTAATTGTTACGGTTACGGCTAGAGTTAGAATTAGGCTTAGGGTTAGCGTGAAGTTTCAGTTAATAGTCAGGGATAGGGTGAATATTAGAGTAGGGTTAAGGTTAGTGTTAGGGTTAGGTATAGCCTTAGGGTTCGGGTAGGGGTAAGGCTAGGTTTAAGGCTAGGTTTACGGTAAAGGGTAGGGCTAGGTTAGGGTTACATTTTGAGTTGGAGTTAGTGCTAGGGTTTAGGGTTAGGGTTAGGGTCAGGTTTAGAGTTAGTGTTAGGGTTAGGGTTATGGTAGAGTTAAGGTTAGGGTTTAGATTAGGGTTAGAGTAAGGGTTAGGTTTAGGTCAGGGTTCGGGCTAGGATGAGGGATAGGTTTAGGCTTCGGGAAAGGGTTAGGGGTTCGTGTGAGGGTTAGTGTTAGGTTTACAGTTAAGCTGATGTTTTAGGGTGTTCCGGTTAGGTTAAGGGTTAGAGTTAGGGTTAGGCTAGAGTTAGGGGATAGATTAGGGTTAGGTTTAGTTTTAGGGTTAGGGTCAGGCTTAGGTTTAGGATGAAGTTCAGGTTAAGGATGAGGGTTAAGGTTTGGGTTAAGGTTAGGCTTAGTGTTAGAGTTAGGTGTTTGGGTGAATGGTAGGATCAGTTTTAGGTTTAGGGTTAGGGTTAGTGTTCGGTTTAGGGTTAGGGTTAAGGTGAAGTTTAAGTTAAGCGTGAGGGTTGAGCTTAGGGTTAGCGTTAGGGGTTGGGGTTAGGGTTAAGGTTAGGATTAAGTTTAGGGTTAAGGGTTAGGTTTAGAGTTAGGATTAGGGTTAGTGTTAGGGTTAAGTCATGGTTAGGTTTAGGGCTAGGTTAAGGTTAGAGATAGGGTTAGGTTAAGGGTTAGGGTTAGGTTTAGATGTTAGGGTGAGGGTTAGTGCTAGGTTTCCATTTAAGCTCAGTGTGTAGGGTCAGTTTTAGAGTTGGAGTTGGTGTTAGGGTCAGGGTTAGGGTAAAGTTTCGGGTTAGGGTTAGGGTTAGGGATAGCTTTAGGTTTAGGGCTGGGGATACGGTTCGGGGTTAGGGTGAGGGTTGGGGTTAGGGTGAGGGTTAGGTTTACAGTTAAGGTGAGGGATTAGGGTAATTGTTATGCTTAGTGTTAGAGTTAGGGTTAGAGTTGGGGGAAGTTTCAGTTAATAGTGAGGGTTAGGGCTAAGTTTAGAGTTAGGGTAAGGTTAGTGTTAGGGTTAGGGTTAGGATCGGGGTCAGGTTAGGGTTAAGGCTAGGTTTACGGTAAAGGGTAGGGCTAGGTTGGGGTTAGGGTTAGGTTTAGAGTTAGAGTTAGCGCTAGGGTTTACTGTTAGAGTTAGGGTCGGGTTTAGAGTTATTGTTAGGGTTAGGGTTAGGGTAGAGTTAAGGTTAAGGTTAAGTTTCCAGTTAGGGTCAGGGTTAGGTTTAGGTCAGGGTTAGGGTTAGGATGAGGGGTAGGGTTAAACTTAGGGAAAGGGTTAGGGGTTCATGTGAGGGTTAGTGTTAGGTTTACATTAAGCTGATGTTTTAGGGTGTTACTGTTAATGTTAGTTTTAGAGTCGGGGTACGGTTAGGGCTAGGTTTAGGGTTAGGGCTAGAGTTAGGGGATAGTTAAGCGTGAGGTTTAGTTTTAGGGTTACGGTTATGGTTAGGCTTAGGTTTAGGGTAAAGTTTAGGTTAAGGATGAGGGTTAGGGTTAGGTGTTTGGGTTAAGGTTAGGGTTAGGTTTAGGGTTAGACTTAGTGTTAGGTTTAGGGTTAGTTGTTTGGGTCAATGTTAGGGTCAGGTTTAGGGTTAAGTTTAGGGTTAGGGTTCGGTTTAGGGTTAGGCCTAGGGCTAGGGTGAAGTTTAAGTTAAGGGTGAGGGTTGAGCTTAGGGTTAGCGTTAGTGGTTAGGGTTAAGGTTAGGATTAAGTTGAGGGATAAGCTTAGGTTTAAAGTTAGGATTAGGGTTAGTGTTAGGGTTAAGTCATGGTTGGGTTTAGGGCTAGGTTAAGGTTAGAGATGGGGTTAGGTTAAGGGTTGGGGTTAGGTTTAGATGTTAGTGTGAGGTTTAGTGCTAGGTTTCCATTTAAGCTGAGTGTGTAGGGTAAGTTTTAGGGTTAGGATTCGGGTAGGGTTAGCGTTAGGTTCAGACCTAGGTTTCAGTTTAGGGTTAGGGTTAGGTTTATGGTTGGGGTCAGGGTTAGGGGAGATTTAGTGTTATGTTTAGTTTTAGGGTTAGGGTTCGTGTGAAGTTTATTTAAGCGAGATGGTTAGGGTTAGGGGTTAGGTTTCAGGTTAGGGTCAGGGTTAAGTTTAGGGTTAGTTTTAGGTTTAGGGTCAGGGTTAGGTTTAGGTTTAGTGTTAGTTTGTTTAGGGTTAGGGTTTGAATGAAGTTAGGGTAGGTTTAGGGTTATGGTTCGGGTGAAATTTTGGTTAAGGGTGAGGGTTCGGCTTAGGGTTAGGGTTAGGGGATAGTGTTTCAGTTAGGTTTAGGGTAGAGTTTTAATTATGGTTAAGTTTCCGGTTAGGGTAAGAGTTAGAGTTACGTTTAGAGTTAAGGTGAGGGTTGTGGGTAAGTGTTACGGTTACGGTTAGGGTTAGTGTTAGGGTTAGGTTTAATTTTATTGAAGGCTTCAAATTAGGGTTAAGGTTAGGTTAGGGTTAGGGTCAGGGTTAGGATTAGAATTAGGTTTAGGGCGAGGGTTAGGGTCAGAGTTATTGTCAGGGTTAGGTTTCGGGTTATAGGTGGGCCAAGGTTAAGTTTAGGGTTAGGTTTATGGGTAGGGTTTGGGTTAAAGTTAGGCTTAGCTTTAGGTTAGGGATAGGGTGCAGTTTAAGATAGGGTGATGGTTAGGGTTAGGGTTTTGGCTAAGGTTTGGGTTTGTTTTCAGGTTAGTGTTAAGGTTATGTTCAGGATTAGGGTTAAGTTTAGGGGTTGTGTTTAGTTTTAGGGTAAACCTAAAACTTAGTGTTACGGTTAGGGTAAGGGTTGCAGTTTGTGTTAGGTGTTGTGGTTGGGGTGAGGGTTTGGTTGAGGGTTAGGGTTGGGTAGGGTTAGGACTATGGTTATGGTAAACTGTTAGGGGTTAGAGCTGTAGTTTAGGGTTAGGGTTTGGGGGAGGGTTCCGGTTAGGCATTGTGGTTCTGGTCATGGTTAGGTTTGGTTTAGGGTTAGGGTTAGGTTTAGGATTAGGTTTCGGGTTAGAGTTAGAGATAGGGTTAAGGTTTGGGTTAGGCTTTGGTGTTGGGGTTAGGGTTTTAGTTCCGGTTAGGGTTATCGTTAGGGCTCAGGGGTTTCAGGTTAGGGTTAGGGTTAGGGCTAGCATTAGGTTTAGGTTTGGTGGGATACGGTGAGGGGTTAGGGGGAGGGTTATGGTTAGTTTTACACTTAAGGTGAGGGTTTAGGGTAATTGTTACGGTTACGGCTAGAGTTAGAATTAGGCTTAGGGTTAGCGTGAAGTTTCAGTTAATAGTCAGGGATAGGGTGAATATTAGAGTAGGGTTAAGGTTAGTGTTAGGGTTAGGTATAGCGTTAGGGTTCGGGTAGGGGTAAGGCTAGGTTTAAGGCTAGGTTTACGGTAAAGGGTAGGGCTAGGTTAGGGTTACGTTTAGAGTTGGAGTTAGTGCTACGGTTTAGGGTTAGGGTTAGGGTCAGGTTTAGAGTTAGTGTTAGGGTTAGGGTTATGGTAGAGTTAAGGTTAGGGTTTAGATTAGGGTTAGAGTAAGGGTTAGGTTTAGGTCAGGGTTCGGGCTAGGATGAGGGATAGGTTTAGGCTTCGGGAAAGGGTTAGGGGTTCGTGTGAGGGTTAGTGTTAGGTTTACAGTTAAGCTGATGTTTTAGGGTGTTCCGGTTAGGTTAAGGGTCAGAGTTAGGGTTAGGCTAGAGTTAGGGGATAGATTAGGGTTAGGTTTAGTTTTAGGGTTAGGGTCAGGCTTAGGTTTAGGATGAAGTTCAGGTTAAGGATGAGGGTTAAGGTTTGGGTTAGGGTTAGGCTTAGTGTTAGAGTTAGGTGTTTGGGTGAATGGTAGGATCAGTTTTAGGTTTAGGGTTAGGGTTAGTGTTCGGTTTAGGGTTAGGGTTAAGGTGAAGTTTAAGTTAAGCGTGAGGGTTGAGCTTAGGGTAAGCGTTAGGGGTTGGGGTTAGGGTTAAGGTTAGGATTAAGTTTAGGGTTAAGGGTTAGGTTTAGAGTTAGGATTAGGGTTAGTGTTAGGGTTAAGTCATGGTTAGGTTTAGGGCTAGGTTAAGGTTAGAGATAGGGTTAGGTTAAGGGTTAGGGTTAGGTTTAGATGTTAGGGTGAGGGTTAGTGCTAGGTTTCCATTTAAGCTCAGGGTGTAGGGTCAGTTTTAGAGTTGGAGTTGGTGTTAGGGTCAGGGTTAGGGTAAAGTTTCGGGGTAGGGTTAGGGTTAGGGATAGCTTTAGGTTTAGGGTTGGGGATACGGTTTGGGGTTAGGGTGAGGGTTGGGGTTAGGGTGAGGGTTAGGTTTACAGTTAAGGTGAGGGTTTAGAGTAATTGTTATGCTTAGTGTTAGAGTTAGGGTTAGAGTTAGGGGAAGTTTCAGTTAATAGTGAGGGTTAGGGCTAAGTTTAGAGTTAGGGTAAGGTTAGTGTTAGGGTTAGGGTTAGGATCGCGGTCAGGTTAGGGTTAAGGCTAGGTTTACGGTAAAGGGTAGGGCTAGGTTGGGGTTAGGGTTAGGTTTAGAGTTAGAGTTAGTGCTAGGGTTTACTGTTAGAGTTAGGGTCGGGTTTAGAGTTATTGTTAGGGTTAGGGTTAAGGTAGAGTTAAGGTTAAGGTTAAGTTTCCAGTTAGGGTAAGGGTTAGGTTTAGGTCAGGTTTAGGGTTAGGATGAGGGGTAGGGTTAAACTTAGGGAAAGGGTTAGGGGTTCATGTGAGGGTTAGTGTTAGGTTTACATTAAGCTGATGTTTTAGGGTGTTACTGTTAATGTTAGTTTTAGAGTCAGGGGTACGGTTAGGGCTAGGTTTAGGGTTAGGGCTAGAGTTAGGGGATAGTTAAGCGTGAGGTTTAGTTTTAGGGTTACGGTTATGGTTAGGCTTAGGTTTAGGGTAAAGTTTAGGTTAAGGATGAGGGTTAGGGTTAGGTGTTTGGGTTAAGGTTAGGGTTAGGTTTAGGGTTAGACTTAGTGTTAGGTTTAGGGTTAGTTGTTTGGGTCAATGTTAGGGTCAGGTTTAGGGTTAGGTTTAGGGTTAGGTTTCGGTTTAGGGTTAGGGCTAGGGCTAGGGTGAAGTTTAAGTTAAGGGTGAGGGTTGAGCTTTGGGTTAGCGTTAGTGGTTAGGGTTAAGGATAGGATTAAGTTGAGGGTTAAGCTTAGGTTTAAAGTTAGGATTAGGGTTAGTGTTAGGGTTAAGTCATGGTTGGGTTTAGAGCTAGGTTAAGGTTAGAGATGGGGTTAGGTTAAGGGTTGGGGTTAGGTTTAGATGTTAGTGTGAGGTTTAGTGCTAGGTTTCCATTTAAGCTGAGTGTGTAGGGTAAGTTTTAGGGTTAGGATTCGGGTAGGGTTAGAGTTAGGTTCAGAGCTAGGGTTAAGTTTAGGGTTAGGGTTAGGTTTATGGTTGGGGTCAGGGTTAGGGGAGATTTAGTGTTATGTTTAGTTTTAGGGTTAGGGTTCGTGTGAAGTTTATTTAAGCGAGATGGTTAGGGTTAGGGGTTAGGTTTCAGGTTAGGGTCAGGGTTAAGTTTAGGGTTAGTTTTAGGTTTAGGGTCAGGGTTAGGTTTAGGTTTAGTGTTAGTTTGTTTAGGGTTAGGGTTTGAATGAAGTTAGGGTAGGTTTAGGGTTATGGTTCGGGTGAAATTTTGGTTAAGGGTGAGGGTTCGGCTTAGGGTTAGGGTTAGGGGATAGTGTTTCAGTTAGGTTTAGGGTAGAGTTTTAATTATGGTTAAGTTTCCGGTTAGGGTAAGAGTTAGAGTTACGTTTAGAGTTCAGGTGAGGGTTGTGGGTAAGTGTTACGGTTACGGTTAGGGTTAGTGTTAGGGTTAGGTTTAATTTTATTGAAGGCTTCAAATTAGGGGTAAGGTTAGGTTAGGGTTAGGGTCAGGGTTAGGATTAGAATTAGGTTTAGGGCGAGGGTTAGGGTCAGAGTTATTGTCAGGGTTAGGTTTCGGGTTACAGGTGGGCCAAGGTTAAGTTTAGGGTTAGGTTTATGGGTAGGGTTTGGGTTAAAGTTAGGCTTAGCTTTAGGTTAGGGATAGGGTGCAGTTTAAGATAGGGTGATGGTTAGGGTTAGGGTTTTGGCTAAGGTTTGGGTTTGTTTTCAGGTTAGTGTTAAGGTTATGTTCAGGATTAGGGTTAAGTTTAGGGGTTGTGTTTAGTTTTAGGGTAAACCTAAAACTTAGTGTTACGGTTAGGGTAAGGGTTGCAGTTTGTGTTAGGTGTTGTGGTTGGGGTGAGGGTTTGGTTGAGGGTTAGGGTTGGGTAGGGTTAGGACTATGGTTATGGTAAAGTTGTAGGGGTTAGAGCTGCAGTTTAGGGTTAGGGTTTGGGGGAGGGTTCCGGTTAGGCATTGTGGTTCTGGTCATGGTTAGGTTTGGTTTAGGGTTAGGGTTAGGTTTAGGATTAGGTTTCGGGTTAGAGTTAGAGATAGGGTTAAGGTTTGGGTTAGGCTTTGGTGTTGGGGTTAGGGTTTTAGTTCGGGTTAGGGTTATCGTTAGGGCTCAGGGGTTTCAGGTTAGGGTTAGGGTTAGGGCTAGCATTAGGTTTAGGTTTGGTGGGATACGGTGAGGGGTTAGGGGGAGGGTTATGGTTAGTTTTAAACTTAAGGTGAGGGTTTAGGGTAATTGTTACGGTTACGGCTAGAGTTAGAATTAGGCTTAGGGTTAGCGTGAAGTTTCAGTTAATAGTCAGGGATAGGGTGAATATTTGAGTAGAGTTAAGGTTAGTGTTAGGGTTAGGTATAGCCTTAGGGTTCGGGTAGGGGTAAGGCTAGGTTTAAGGCTAGGTTTACGGTAAAGGGTAGGGCTAGGTTAGGGTTACATTTTGAGTTGGAGTTAGTGCTAGGGTTTAGGGTTAGGGTTAGGGTCAGGTTTAGAGTTAGTGTTAGGGTTAGGGTTATGGTAGAGTTAAGGTTAGGGTTTAGATTAGGGTTAGAGTAAGGGTTAGGTTTAGGTCAGGGTTCGGGCTAGGATGAGGGATAGGTTTAGGCTTCGGGAAAGGGTTAGGGGTTCGTGTGAGGGTTAGTGTTAGGTTTACAGTTAAGCTGATGTTTTAGGGTGTTCCGGTTAGGTTAAGGGTTAGAGTTAGGGTTAGGCTAGAGTTAGGGGATAGATTAGGGTTAGGTTTAGTTTTAGGGTTAGGGTCAGGCTTAGGTTTAGGATGAAGTTCAGGTTAAGGATGAGGGTTAAGGTTTGGGTTAAGGTTAGGCTTAGTGTTAGAGTTAGGTGTTTGGGTGAATGGTAGGATCAGTTTTAGGTTTAGGGTTAGGGTTAGTGTTCGGTTTAGGGTTAGGGTTAAGGTGAAGTTTAAGTTAAGCGTGAGGGTTGAGCTTAGGGTTAGCGTTAGGGGTTGGGGTTAGGGTTAAGGTTAGGATTAAGTTTAGGGTTAAGGGTTAGGTTTAGAGTTAGGATTAGGGTTAGTGTTAGGGTTAAGTCATGGTTAGGTTTAGGGCTAGGTTAAGGTTAGAGATAGGGTTAGGTTAAGGGTTAGGGTTAGGTTTAGATGTTAGGGTGAGGGTTAGTGCTAGGTTTCCATTTAAGCTCAGTGTGTAGGGTCAGTTTTAGAGTTGGAGTTGGTGTTAGGGTCAGGGTTAGGGTAAAGTTTCGGGTTAGGGTTAGGGTTAGGGATAGCTTTAGGTTTAGGGCTGGGGATACGGTTCGGGGTTAGGGTGAGGGTTGGGGTTAGGGTGAGGGTTAGGTTTACAGTTAAGGTGAGGGATTAGGGTAATTGTTATGCTTAGTGTTAGAGTTAGGGTTAGAGTTGGGGGAAGTTTCAGTTAATAGTGAGGGTTAGGGCTAAGTTTAGAGTTAGGGTAAGGTTAGTGTTAGGGTTAGGGTTAGGATCGGGGTCAGGTTAGGGTTAAGGCTAGGTTTACGGTAAAGGGTAGGGCTAGGTTGGGGTTAGGGTTAGGTTTAGAGTTAGAGTTAGCGCTAGGGTTTACTGTTAGAGTTAGGGTCGGGTTTAGAGTTATTGTTAGGGTTAGGGTTAGGGTAGAGTTAAGGTTAAGGTTAAGTTTCCAGTTAGGGTCAGGGTTAGGTTTAGGTCAGGGTTAGGGTTAGGATGAGGGGTAGGGTTAAACTTAGGGAAAGGGTTAGGGGTTCATGTGAGGGTTAGTGTTAGGTTTACATTAAGCTGATGTTTTAGGGTGTTACTGTTAATGTTAGTTTTAGAGTCGGGGTACGGTTAGGGCTAGGTTTAGGGTTAGGGCTAGAGTTAGGGGATAGTTAAGCGTGAGGTTTAGTTTTAGGGTTACGGTTATGGTTAGGCTTAGGTTTAGGGTAAAGTTTAGGTTAAGGATGAGGGTTAGGGTTAGGTGTTTGGGTTAAGGTTAGGGTTAGGTTTAGGGTTAGACTTAGTGTTAGGTTTAGGGTTAGTTGTTTGGGTCAATGTTAGGGTCAGGTTTAGGGTTAAGTTTAGGGTTAGGGTTCGGTTTAGGGTTAGGCCTAGGGCTAGGGTGAAGTTTAAGTTAAGGGTGAGGGTTGAGCTTAGGGTTAGCGTTAGTGGTTAGGGTTAAGGTTAGGATTAAGTTGAGGGATAAGCTTAGGTTTAAAGTTAGGATTAGGGTTAGTGTTAGGGTTAAGTCATGGTTGGGTTTAGGGCTAGGTTAAGGTTAGAGATGGGGTTAGGTTAAGGGTTGGGGTTAGGTTTAGATGTTAGTGTGAGGTTTAGTGCTAGGTTTCCATTTAAGCTGAGTGTGTAGGGTAAGTTTTAGGGTTAGGATTCGGGTAGGGTTAGCGTTAGGTTCAGACCTAGGTTTCAGTTTAGGGTTAGGGTTAGGTTTATGGTTGGGGTCAGGGTTAGGGGAGATTTAGTGTTATGTTTAGTTTTAGGGTTAGGGTTCGTGTGAAGTTTATTTAAGCGAGATGGTTAGGGTTAGGGGTTAGGTTTCAGGTTAGGGTCAGGGTTAAGTTTAGGGTTAGTTTTAGGTTTAGGGTCAGGGTTAGGTTTAGGTTTAGTGTTAGTTTGTTTAGGGTTAGGGTTTGAATGAAGTTAGGGTAGGTTTAGGGTTATGGTTCGGGTGAAATTTTGGTTAAGGGTGAGGGTTCGGCTTAGGGTTAGGGTTAGGGGATAGTGTTTCAGTTAGGTTTAGGGTAGAGTTTTAATTATGGTTAAGTTTCCGGTTAGGGTAAGAGTTAGAGTTACGTTTAGAGTTAAGGTGAGGGTTGTGGGTAAGTGTTACGGTTACGGTTAGGGTTAGTGTTAGGGTTAGGTTTAATTTTATTGAAGGCTTCAAATTAGGGTTAAGGTTAGGTTAGGGTTAGGGTCAGGGTTAGGATTAGAATTAGGTTTAGGGCGAGGGTTAGGGTCAGAGTTATTGTCAGGGTTAGGTTTCGGGTTATAGGTGGGCCAAGGTTAAGTTTAGGGTTAGGTTTATGGGTAGGGTTTGGGTTAAAGTTAGGCTTAGCTTTAGGTTAGGGATAGGGTGCAGTTTAAGATAGGGTGATGGTTAGGGTTAGGGTTTTGGCTAAGGTTTGGGTTTGTTTTCAGGTTAGTGTTAAGGTTATGTTCAGGATTAGGGTTAAGTTTAGGGGTTGTGTTTAGTTTTAGGGTAAACCTAAAACTTAGTGTTACGGTTAGGGTAAGGGTTGCAGTTTGTGTTAGGTGTTGTGGTTGGGGTGAGGGTTTGGTTGAGGGTTAGGGTTGGGTAGGGTTAGGACTATGGTTATGGTAAACTGTTAGGGGTTAGAGCTGTAGTTTAGGGTTAGGGTTTGGGGGAGGGTTCCGGTTAGGCATTGTGGTTCTGGTCATGGTTAGGTTTGGTTTAGGGTTAGGGTTAGGTTTAGGATTAGGTTTCGGGTTAGAGTTAGAGATAGGGTTAAGGTTTGGGTTAGGCTTTGGTGTTGGGGTTAGGGTTTTAGTTCCGGTTAGGGTTATCGTTAGGGCTCAGGGGTTTCAGGTTAGGGTTAGGGTTAGGGCTAGCATTAGGTTTAGGTTTGGTGGGATACGGTGAGGGGTTAGGGGGAGGGTTATGGTTAGTTTTACACTTAAGGTGAGGGTTTAGGGTAATTGTTACGGTTACGGCTAGAGTTAGAATTAGGCTTAGGGTTAGCGTGAAGTTTCAGTTAATAGTCAGGGATAGGGTGAATATTAGAGTAGGGTTAAGGTTAGTGTTAGGGTTAGGTATAGCGTTAGGGTTCGGGTAGGGGTAAGGCTAGGTTTAAGGCTAGGTTTACGGTAAAGGGTAGGGCTAGGTTAGGGTTACGTTTAGAGTTGGAGTTAGTGCTACGGTTTAGGGTTAGGGTTAGGGTCAGGTTTAGAGTTAGTGTTAGGGTTAGGGTTATGGTAGAGTTAAGGTTAGGGTTTAGATTAGGGTTAGAGTAAGGGTTAGGTTTAGGTCAGGGTTCGGGCTAGGATGAGGGATAGGTTTAGGCTTCGGGAAAGGGTTAGGGGTTCGTGTGAGGGTTAGTGTTAGGTTTACAGTTAAGCTGATGTTTTAGGGTGTTCCGGTTAGGTTAAGGGTCAGAGTTAGGGTTAGGCTAGAGTTAGGGGATAGATTAGGGTTAGGTTTAGTTTTAGGGTTAGGGTCAGGCTTAGGTTTAGGATGAAGTTCAGGTTAAGGATGAGGGTTAAGGTTTGGGTTAGGGTTAGGCTTAGTGTTAGAGTTAGGTGTTTGGGTGAATGGTAGGATCAGTTTTAGGTTTAGGGTTAGGGTTAGTGTTCGGTTTAGGGTTAGGGTTAAGGTGAAGTTTAAGTTAAGCGTGAGGGTTGAGCTTAGGGTAAGCGTTAGGGGTTGGGGTTAGGGTTAAGGTTAGGATTAAGTTTAGGGTTAAGGGTTAGGTTTAGAGTTAGGATTAGGGTTAGTGTTAGGGTTAAGTCATGGTTAGGTTTAGGGCTAGGTTAAGGTTAGAGATAGGGTTAGGTTAAGGGTTAGGGTTAGGTTTAGATGTTAGGGTGAGGGTTAGTGCTAGGTTTCCATTTAAGCTCAGGGTGTAGGGTCAGTTTTAGAGTTGGAGTTGGTGTTAGGGTCAGGGTTAGGGTAAAGTTTCGGGGTAGGGTTAGGGTTAGGGATAGCTTTAGGTTTAGGGTTGGGGATACGGTTTGGGGTTAGGGTGAGGGTTGGGGTTAGGGTGAGGGTTAGGTTTACAGTTAAGGTGAGGGTTTAGAGTAATTGTTATGCTTAGTGTTAGAGTTAGGGTTAGAGTTAGGGGAAGTTTCAGTTAATAGTGAGGGTTAGGGCTAAGTTTAGAGTTAGGGTAAGGTTAGTGTTAGGGTTAGGGTTAGGATCGGGGTCAGGTTAGGGTTAAGGCTAGGTTTACGGTAAAGGGTAGGGCTAGGTTGGGGTTAGGGTTAGGTTTAGAGTTAGAGTTAGTGCTAGGGTTTACTGTTAGAGTTAGGGTCGGGTTTAGAGTTATTGTTAGGGTTAGGGTTAAGGTAGAGTTAAGGTTAAGGTTAAGTTTCCAGTTAGGGTAAGGGTTAGGTTTAGGTCAGGTTTAGGGTTAGGATGAGGGGTAGGGTTAAACTTAGGGAAAGGGTTAGGGGTTCATGTGAGGGTTAGTGTTAGGTTTACATTAAGCTGATGTTTTAGGGTGTTACTGTTAATGTTAGTTTTAGAGTCAGGGGTACGGTTAGGGCTAGGTTTAGGGTTAGGGCTAGAGTTAGGGGATAGTTAAGCGTGAGGTTTAGTTTTAGGGTTACGGTTATGGTTAGGCTTAGGTTTAGGGTAAAGTTTAGGTTAAGGATGAGGGTTAGGGTTAGGTGTTTGGGTTAAGGTTAGGGTTAGGTTTAGGGTTAGACTTAGTGTTAGGTTTAGGGTTAGTTGTTTGGGTCAATGTTAGGGTCAGGTTTAGGGTTAGGTTTAGGGTTAGGTTTCGGTTTAGGGTTAGGGCTAGGGCTAGGGTGAAGTTTAAGTTAAGGGTGAGGGTTGAGCTTTGGGTTAGCGTTAGTGGTTAGGGTTAAGGATAGGATTAAGTTGAGGGTTAAGCTTAGGTTTAAAGTTAGGATTAGGGTTAGTGTTAGGGTTAAGTCATGGTTGGGTTTAGAGCTAGGTTAAGGTTAGAGATGGGGTTAGGTTAAGGGTTGGGGTTAGGTTTAGATGTTAGTGTGAGGTTTAGTGCTAGGTTTCCATTTAAGCTGAGTGTGTAGGGTAAGTTTTAGGGTTAGGATTCGGGTAGGGTTAGAGTTAGGTTCAGAGCTAGGGTTAAGTTTAGGGTTAGGGTTAGGTTTATGGTTGGGGTCAGGGTTAGGGGAGATTTAGTGTTATGTTTAGTTTTAGGGTTAGGGTTCGTGTGAAGTTTATTTAAGCGAGATGGTTAGGGTTAGGGGTTAGGTTTCAGGTTAGGGTCAGGGTTAAGTTTAGGGTTAGTTTTAGGTTTAGGGTCAGGGTTAGGTTTAGGTTTAGTGTTAGTTTGTTTAGGGTTAGGGTTTGAATGAAGTTAGGGTAGGTTTAGGGTTATGGTTCGGGTGAAATTTTGGTTAAGGGTGAGGGTTCGGCTTAGGGTTAGGGTTAGGGGATAGTGTTTCAGTTAGGTTTAGGGTAGAGTTTTAATTATGGTTAAGTTTCCGGTTAGGGTAAGAGTTAGAGTTACGTTTAGAGTTCAGGTGAGGGTTGTGGGTAAGTGTTACGGTTACGGTTAGGGTTAGTGTTAGGGTTAGGTTTAATTTTATTGAAGGCTTCAAATTAGGGGTAAGGTTAGGTTAGGGTTAGGGTCAGGGTTAGGATTAGAATTAGGTTTAGGGCGAGGGTTAGGGTCAGAGTTATTGTCAGGGTTAGGTTTCGTGTTACAGGTGGGCCAAGGTTAAGTTTAGGGTTAGGTTTATGGGTAGGGTTTGGGTTAAAGTTAGGCTTAGCTTTAGGTTAGGGATAGGGTGCAGTTTAAGATAGGGTGATGGTTAGGGTTAGGGTTTTGGCTAAGGTTTGGGTTTGTTTTCAGGTTAGTGTTAAGGTTATGTTCAGGATTAGGGTTAAGTTTAGGGGTTGTGTTTAGTTTTAGGGTAAACCTAAAACTTAGTGTTACGGTTAGGGTAAGGGTTGCAGTTTGTGTTAGGTGTTGTGGTTGGGGTGAGGGTTTGGTTGAGGGTTAGGGTTGGGTAGGGTTAGGACTATGGTTATGGTAAAGTGTTAGGGGTTAGAGCTGTAGTTTAGGGTTAGGGTTTGGGGGAGGGTTCCGGTTAGGCATTGTGGTTCTGGTCATGGTTAGGTTTGGTTTAGGGTTAGGGTTAGGTTTAGGATTAGGTTTCGGGTTAGAGTTAGAGATAGGGTTAAGGTTTGGGTTAGGCTTTGGTGTTGGGGTTAGGGTTTTAGTTCCGGTTAGGGTTATCGTTAGGGCTCAGGGGTTTCAGGTTAGGGTTAGGGTTAGGGCTAGCATTAGGTTTAGGTTTGGTGGGATACGGTGAGGGGTTAGGGGGAGGGTTATGGTTAGTTTTACACTTAAGGTGAGGGTTTAGGGTAATTGTTACGGTTACGGCTAGAGTTAGAATTAGGCTTAGGGTTAGCGTGAAGTTTCAGTTAATAGTCAGGGATAGGGTGAATATTAGAGTAGGGTTAAGGTTAGTGTTAGGGTTAGGTATAGCGTTAGGGTTCGGGTAGGGGTAAGGCTAGGTTTAAGGCTAGGTTTACGGTAAAGGGTAGGGCTAGGTTAGGGTTACGTTTAGAGTTGGAGTTAGTGCTACGGTTTAGGGTTAGGGTTAGGGTCAGGTTTAGAGTTAGTGTTAGGGTTAGGGTTATGGTAGAGTTAAGGTTAGGGTTTAGATTAGGGTTAGAGTAAGGGTTAGGTTTAGGTCAGGGTTCGGGCTAGGATGAGGGATAGGTTTAGGCTTCGGGAAAGGGTTAGGGGTTCGTGTGAGGGTTAGTGTTAGGTTTACAGTTAAGCTGATGTTTTAGGGTGTTCCGGTTAGGTTAAGGGTCAGAGTTAGGGTTAGGCTAGAGTTAGGGGATAGATTAGGGTTAGGTTTAGTTTTAGGGTTAGGGTCAGGCTTAGGTTTAGGATGAAGTTCAGGTTAAGGATGAGGGTTAAGGTTTGGGTTAGGGTTAGGCTTAGTGTTAGAGTTAGGTGTTTGGGTGAATGGTAGGATCAGTTTTAGGTTTAGGGTTAGGGTTAGTGTTCGGTTTAGGGTTAGGGTTAAGGTGAAGTTTAAGTTAAGCGTGAGGGTTGAGCTTAGGGTAAGCGTTAGGGGTTGGGGTTAGGGTTAAGGTTAGGATTAAGTTTAGGGTTAAGGGTTAGGTTTAGAGTTAGGATTAGGGTTAGTGTTAGGGTTAAGTCATGGTTAGGTTTAGGGCTAGGTTAAGGTTAGAGATAGGGTTAGGTTAAGGGTTAGGGTTAGGTTTAGATGTTAGGGTGAGGGTTAGTGCTAGGTTTCCATTTAAGCTCAGGGTGTAGGGTCAGTTTTAGAGTTGGAGTTGGTGTTAGGGTCAGGGTTAGGGTAAAGTTTCGGGGTAGGGTTAGGGTTAGGGATAGCTTTAGGTTTAGGGTTGGGGATACGGTTTGGGGTTAGGGTGAGGGTTGGGGTTAGGGTGAGGGTTAGGTTTACAGTTAAGGTGAGGGTTTAGAGTAATTGTTATGCTTAGTGTTAGAGTTAGGGTTAGAGTTAGGGGAAGTTTCAGTTAATAGTGAGGGTTAGGGCTAAGTTTAGAGTTAGGGTAAGGTTAGTGTTAGGGTTAGGGTTAGGATCGGGGTCAGGTTAGGGTTAAGGCTAGATTTACGGTAAAGGGTAGGGCTAGGTTGGGGTTAGGGTTAGGTTTAGAGTTAGAGTTAGTGCTAGGGTTTACTGTTAGAGTTAGGGTCGGGTTTAGAGTTATTGTTAGGGTTAGGGTTAAGGTAGAGTTAAGGTTAAGGTTAAGTTTCCAGTTAGGGTAAGGGTTAGGTTTAGGTCAGGTTTAGGGTTAGGATGAGGGGTAGGGTTAAACTTAGGGAAAGGGTTAGGGGTTCATGTGAGGGTTAGTGTTAGGTTTACATTAAGCTGATGTTTTAGGGTGTTACTGTTAATGTTAGTTTTAGAGTCAGGGGTACGGTTAGGGCTAGGTTTAGGGTTAGGGCTAGAGTTAGGGGATAGTTAAGCGTGAGGTTTAGTTTTAGGGTTACGGTTATGGTTAGGCTTAGGTTTAGGGTAAAGTTTAGGTTAAGGATGAGGGTTAGGGTTAGGTGTTTGGGTTAAGGTTAGGGTTAGGTTTAGGGTTAGACTTAGTGTTAGGTTTAGGGTTAGACTTAGTGTTAGGTTTAGGGTTAGTTGTTTGGGTCAATGTTAGGGTCAGGTTTCGGGTTAGGTTTAGGGTTAGGTTTCGGTTTAGGGTTAGGGCTAGGGCTAGGGTGAAGTTTAAGTTAAGGGTGAGGGTTGAGCTTTGGGTTAGCGTTAGTGGTTAGGGTTAAGGATAGGATTAAGTTGAGGGTTAAGCTTAGGTTTAAAGTTAGGATTAGGGTTAGTGTTAGGGTTAAGTCATGGTTGGGTTTAGAGCTAGGTTAAGGTTAGAGATGGGGTTAGGTTAAGGGTTGGGGTTAGGTTTAGATGTTAGTGTGAGGTTTAGTGCTAGGTTTCCATTTAAGCTGAGTGTGTAGGGTAAGTTTTAGGGTTAGGATTCGGGTAGGGTTAGAGTTAGGTTCAGAGCTAGGGTTAAGTTTAGGGTTAGGGTTAGGTTTATGGTTGGGGTCAGGGTTAGGGGAGATTTAGTGTTATGTTTAGTTTTAGGGTTAGGGTTCGTGTGAAGTTTATTTAAGCGAGATGGTTAGGGTTAGGGGTTAGGTTTCTGGTTAGGGTCAGGGTTAAGTTTAGGGTTAGTTTTAGGTTTAGGGTCAGGGTTAGGTTTAGGTTTAGTGTTAGTTTGTTTAGGGTTAGGGTTTGAATGAAGTTAGGGTAGGTTTAGGGTTATGGTTCGGGTGAAATTTTGGTTAAGGGTGAGGGTTCGGCTTAGGGTTAGGGTTAGGGGATAGTGTTTCAGTTAGGTTTAGGGTAGAGTTTTAATTATGGTTAAGATTCCGGTTAGGGTAAGAGTTAGAGTTACGTTTAGAGTTCAGGTGAGGGTTGTGGGTAAGTGTTACGGTTATGGTTAGGGTTAGTGTTAGGGTTAGGTTTAATTTTATTGAAGGCTTAAAATTAGGGGTAAGGTTAGGTTAGGGTTAGGGTCAGGGTTAGGATTAGAATTAGGTTTAGGGCGAGGGTTAGGGTCAGAGTTATTGTCAGGGTTAGGTTTCGTGTTACAGGTGGGCCAAGGTTAAGTTTAGGGTTAGGTTTATGGGTAGGGTTTGGGTTAAAGTTAGGCTTAGCTTTAGGTTAGGGATAGGGTGCAGTTTAAGATAGGGTGGTGGTTAGGGTTAGGGTTTTGGCTAAGGTTTGGGTTTGTTTTCAGGTTAGTGTTAAGGTTATGTTCAGGATTAGGGTTAAGTTTAGGGGTTGTGTTTAGTTTTAGGGTAAACCTAAAACTTAGTGTTACGGTTACGGTAAGGGTTGCAGTTTGTGTTAGGTGTTGTGGTTGGGGTGAGGGTTTGGTTGAGGGTTAGGGTTGGGTAGGGTTAGGACTATGGTTATGGTAAAGTTGTAGGGGTTAGAGCTGCAGTTTAGGGTTAGGGTTTGGGGGAGGGTTCCGGTTAGGCATTGTGGTTCTGGTCATGGTTAGGTTTGGTTTAGGGTTAGGGTTAGGTTTAGGATTAGGTTTCGGGTTAGAGTTAGAGATAGGGTTAAGGTTTGGGTTAGGCTTTGGTGTTGGGGTTAGGGTTTTAGTTCGGGTTAGGGTTATCGTTAGGGCTCAGGGGTTTCAGGTTAGGGTTAGGGTTAGGGCTAGCATTAGGTTTAGGTTTGGTGGGATACGGTGAGGGGTTAGGGGGAGGGTTATGGTTAGTTTTAAACTTAAGGTGAGGGTTTAGGGTAATTGTTACGGTTACGGCTAGAGTTAGAATTAGGCTTAGGGTTAGCGTGAAGTTTCAGTTAATAGTCAGGGATAGGGTGAATATTAGAGTAGGGTTAAGGTTAGTGTTAGGGTTAGGTATAGCGTTAGGGTTCGGGTAGGGGTAAGGCTAGGTTTAAGGCTAGGTTTACGGTAAAGGGTAGGGCTAGGTTAGGGTTACGTTTAGAGTTGGAGTTAGTGCTACGGTTTAGGGTTAGGGTTAGGGTCAGGTTTAGAGTTAGTGTTAGGGTTAGGGTTATGGTAGAGTTAAGGTTAGGGTTTAGATTAGGGTTAGAGTAAGGGTTAGGTTTAGGTCAGGGTTCGGGCTAGGATGAGGGATAGGTTTAGGCTTCGGGAAAGGGTTAGGGGTTCGTGTGAGGGTTAGTGTTAGGTTTACAGTTAAGCTGATGTTTTAGGGTGTTACGGTTAGGTTAAGGGTCAGAGTTAGGGTTAGGCTAGAGTTAGGGGATAGATTAGGGTTAGGTTTAGTTTTAGGGTTAGGGTCAGGCTTAGGTTTAGGATGAAGTTCAGGTTAAGGATGAGGGTTAAGGTTTGGGTTAGGGTTAGGCTTAGTGTTAGAGTTAGGTGTTTGGGTGAATGGTAGGATCAGTTTTAGGTTTAGGGTTAGGGTTAGTGTTCGGTTTAGGGTTAGGGTTAAGGTGAAGTTTAAGTTAAGCGTGAGGGTTGAGCTTAGGGTTAGCGTTAGGGGTTGGGGTTAGGGTTAAGGTTAGGATTAAGTTTAGGGTTAAGGGTTAGGTTTAGAGTTAGGATTAGGGTTAGTGTTAGGGTTAAGTCATGGTTAGGTTTAGGGCTAGGTTAAGGTTAGAGATAGGGTTAGGTTAAGGGTTAGGGTTAGGTTTAGATGTTAGGGTGAGGGTTAGTGCTAGGTTTCCATTTAAGCTCAGTGTGTAGGGTCAGTTTTAGAGTTGGAGTTGGTGTTAGGGTCAGGGTTAGGGTAAAGTTTCGGGTTAGGGTTAGGGTTAGGGATAGCTTTAGGTTTAGGGTTGGGGATACGGTTCGGGGTTAGGGTGAGGGTTGGGGTTAGGGTGAGGGTTAGGTTTACAGTTAAGGTGAGGGTTTAGAGTAATTGTTATGCTTAGTGTTAGAGTTAGGGTTAGAGTTAGGGGAAGTTTCAGTTAATAGTGAGGGTTAGGGCTAAGTTTAGAGTTAGGGTAAGGTTAGTGTTAGGGTTAGGGTTAGGATCGGGGTCAGGTTAGGGTTAAGGCTAGGTTTACGGTAAAGGGTAGGGCTAGGTTGGGGTTAGGGTTAGGTTTAGAGTTAGAGTTAGTGCTAGGGTTTACTGTTAGAGTTAGGGTCGGGTTTAGAGTTATTGTTAGGGTTAGGGTTAAGGTAGAGTTAAGGTTAAGGTTAAGTTTCCAGTTAGGGTAAGGGTTAGGTTTAGGTCAGGTTTAGGGTTAGGATGAGGGGTAGGGTTAAACTTAGGGAAAGGGTTAGGGGTTCATGTGAGGGTTAGTGTTAGGTTTACATTAAGCTGATGTTTTAGGGTGTTACTGTTAATGTTAGTTTTAGAGTCGGGGTACGGTTAGGGCTAGGTTTAGGGTTAGGGCTAGAGTTAGGGGATAGTTAAGCGTGAGGTTTAGTTTTAGGGTTACGGTTATGGTTAGGCTTAGGTTTAGGGTAAAGTTTAGGTTAAGGATGAGGGTTAGGGTTAGGTGTTTGGGTTAAGGTTAGGGTTAGGTTTAGGGTTAGACTTAGTGTTAGGTTTAGGGTTAGTTGTTTGGGTCAATGTTAGGGTCAGGTTTAGGGTTAGGTTTAGGGTTAGGTTTCGGTTTAGGGTTAGGGCTAGGGCTAGGGTGAAGTTTAAGTTAAGGGTGAGGGTTGAGCTTTGGGTTAGCGTTAGTGGTTAGGGTTAAGGATAGGATTAAGTTGAGGGTTAAGCTTAGGTTTAAAGTTAGGATTAGGGTTAGTGTTAGGGTTAAGTCATGGTTGGGTTTAGAGCTAGGTTAAGGTTAGAGATGGGGTTAGGTTAAGGGTTGGGGTTAGGTTTAGATGTTAGTGTGAGGTTTAGTGCTAGGTTTCCATTTAAGCTGAGTGTGTAGGGTAAGTTTTAGGGTTAGGATTCGGGTAGGGTTAGAGTTAGGTTCAGAGCTAGGGTTAAGTTTAGGGTTAGGGTTAGGTTTATGGTTGGGGTCAGGGTTAGGGGAGATTTAGTGTTATGTTTAGTTTTAGGGTTAGGGTTCGTGTGAAGTTTATTTAAGCGAGATGGTTAGGGTTAGGGGTTAGGTTTCAGGTTAGGGTCAGGGTTAAGTTTAGGGTTAGTTTTAGGTTTAGGGTCAGGGTTAGGTTTAGGTTTAGTGTTAGTTTGTTTAGGGTTAGGGTTTGAATGAAGTTAGGGTAGGTTTAGGGTTATGGTTCGGGTGAAATTTTGGTTAAGGGTGAGGGTTCGGCTTAGGGTTAGGGTTAGGGGATAGTGTTTCAGTTAGGTTTAGGGTAGAGTTTTAATTATGGTTAAGTTTCCGGTTAGGGTAAGAGTTAGAGTTACGTTTAGAGTTCAGGTGAGGGTTGTGGGTAAGTGTTACGGTTACGGTTAGGGTTAGTGTTAGGGTTAGGTTTAATTTTATTGAAGGCTTAAAATTAGGGGTAAGGTTAGGTTAGGGTTAGGGTCAGGGTTAGGATTAGAATTAGGTTTAGGGCGAGGGTTAGGGTCAGAGTTATTGTCAGGGTTAGGTTTCGGGTTACAGGTGGGCCAAGGTTAAGTTTAGGGTTAGGTTTATGGGTAGGGTTTGGGTTAAAGTTAGGCTTAGCTTTAGGTTAGGGATAGGGTGCAGTTTAAGATAGGGTGATGGTTAGGGTTAGGGTTTTGGCTAAGGTTTGGGTTTGTTTTCAGGTTAGTGTTAAGGTTATGTTCAGGATTAGGGTTAAGTTTAGGGGTTGTGTTTAGTTTTAGGGTAAACCTAAAACTTAGTGTTACGGTTAGGGTAAGGGTTGCAGTTTGTGTTAGGTGTTGTGGTTGGGGTGAGGGTTTGGTTGAGGGTTAGGGTTGGGTAGGGTTAGGACTATGGTTATGGTAAAGTTGTAGGGGTTAGAGCTGCAGTTTAGGGTTAGGGTTTGGGGGAGGGTTCCGGTTAGGCATTGTGGTTCTGGTCATGGTTAGGTTTGGTTTAGGGTTAGGGTTAGGTTTAGGATTAGGTTTCGGGTTAGAGTTAGAGATAGGGTTAAGGTTTGGGTTAGGCTTTGGTGTTGGGGTTAGGGTTTTAGTTCGGGTTAGGGTTATCGTTAGGGCTCAGGGGTTTCAGGTTAGGGTTAGGGTTAGGGCTAGCATTAGGTTTAGGTTTGGTGGGATACGGTGAGGGGTTAGGGGGAGGGTTATGGTTAGTTTTAAACTTAAGGTGAGGGTTTAGGGTAATTGTTACGGTTACGGCTAGAGTTAGAATTAGGCTTAGGGTTAGCGTGAAGTTTCAGTTAATAGTCAGGGATAGGGTGAATATTAGAGTAGGGTTAAGGTTAGTGTTAGGGTTAGGTATAGCCTTAGGGTTCGGGTAGGGGTAAGGCTAGGTTTAAGGCTAGGTTTACGGTAAAGGGTAGGGCTAGGTTAGGGTTACGTTTAGAGTTGGAGTTAGTGCTAGGGTTTAGGGTTAGGGTTAGGGTCAGGTTTAGAGTTAGTGTTAGGGTTAGGGTTATGGTAGAGTTAAGGTTAGGGTTTAGATTAGGGTTAGAGTAAGGGTTAGGTTTAGGTCAGGGTTCGGGCTAGGATGAGGGATAGGTTTAGGCTTCGGGAAAGGGTTAGGGGTTCGTGTGAGGGTTAGTGTTAGGTTTACAGTTAAGCTGATGTTTTAGGGTGTTCCGGTTAGGTTAAGGGTTAGAGTTAGGGTTAGGCTAGAGTTAGGGGATAGATTAGGGTTAGGTTTAGTTTTAGGGTTAGGGTCAGGCTTAGGTTTAGGATGAAGTTCAGGTTAAGGATGAGGGTTAAGGTTTGGGTTAAGGTTAGGCTTAGTGTTAGAGTTAGGTGTTTGGGTGAATGGTAGGATCAGTTTTAGGTTTAGGGTTAGGGTTAGTGTTCGGTTTAGGGTTAGGGTTAAGGTGAAGTTTAAGTTAAGCGTGAGGGTTGAGCTTAGGGTTAGCGTTAGGGGTTGGGGTTAGGGTTAAGGTTAGGATTAAGTTTAGGGTTAAGGGTTAGGTTTAGAGTTAGGATTAGGGTTAGTGTTAGGGTTAAGTCATGGTTAGGTTTAGGGCTAGGTTAAGGTTAGAGATAGGGTTAGGTTAAGGGTTAGGGTTAGGTTTAGATGTTAGGGTGAGGGTTAGTGCTAGGTTTCCATTTAAGCTCAGTGTGTAGGGTCAGTTTTAGAGTTGGAGTTGGTGTTAGGGTCAGGGTTAGGGTAAAGTTTCGGGTTAGGGTTAGGGTTAGGGATAGCTTTAGGTTTAGGGCTGGGGATACGGTTCGGGGTTAGGGTGAGGGTTGGGGTTAGGGTGAGGGTTAGGTTTACAGTTAAGGTGAGGGATTAGGGTAATTGTTATGCTTAGTGTTAGAGTTAGGGTTAGAGTTGGGGGAAGTTTCAGTTAATAGTGAGGGTTAGGGCTAAGTTTAGAGTTAGGGTAAGGTTAGTGTTAGGGTTAGGGTTAGGATCGGGGTCAGGTTAGGGTTAAGGCTAGGTTTACGGTAAAGGGTAGGGCTAGGTTGGGGTTAGGGTTAGGTTTAGAGTTAGAGTTAGCGCTAGGGTTTACTGTTAGAGTTAGGGTCGGGTTTAGAGTTATTGTTAGGGTTAGGGTTAGGGTAGAGTTAAGGTTAAGGTTAAGTTTCCAGTTAGGGTCAGGGTTAGGTTTAGGTCAGGGTTAGGGTTAGGATGAGGGGTAGGGTTAAACTTAGGGAAAGGGTTAGGGGTTCATGTGAGGGTTAGTGTTAGGTTTACATTAAGCTGATGTTTTAGGGTGTTACTGTTAATGTTAGTTTTAGAGTCGGGGTACGGTTAGGGCTAGGTTTAGGGTTAGGGCTAGAGTTAGGGGATAGTTAAGCGTGAGGTTTAGTTTTAGGGTTACGGTTATGGTTAGGCTTAGGTTTAGGGTAAAGTTTAGGTTAAGGATGAGGGTTAGGGTTAGGTGTTTGGGTTAAGGTTAGGGTTAGGTTTAGGGTTAGACTTAGTGTTAGGTTTAGGGTTAGTTGTTTGGGTCAATGTTAGGGTCAGGTTTAGGGTTAAGTTTAGGGTTAGGGTTCGGTTTAGGGTTAGGCCTAGGGCTAGGGTGAAGTTTAAGTTAAGGGTGAGGGTTGAGCTTAGGGTTAGCGTTAGTGGTTAGGGTTAAGGTTAGGATTAAGTTGAGGGATAAGCTTAGGTTTAAAGTTAGGATTAGGGTTAGTGTTAGGGTTAAGTCATGGTTGGGTTTAGGGCTAGGTTAAGGTTAGAGATGGGGTTAGGTTAAGGGTTGGGGTTAGGTTTAGATGTTAGTGTGAGGTTTAGTGCTAGGTTTCCATTTAAGCTGAGTGTGTAGGGTAAGTTTTAGGGTTAGGATTCGGGTAGGGTTAGCGTTAGGTTCAGACCTAGGTTTCAGTTTAGGGTTAGGGTTAGGTTTATGGTTGGGGTCAGGGTTAGGGGAGATTTAGTGTTATGTTTAGTTTTAGGGTTAGGGTTCGTGTGAAGTTTATTTAAGCGAGATGGTTAGGGTTAGGGGTTAGGTTTCAGGTTAGGGTCAGGGTTAAGTTTAGGGTTAGTTTTAGGTTTAGGGTCAGGGTTAGGTTTAGGTTTAGTGTTAGTTTGTTTAGGGTTAGGGTTTGAATGAAGTTAGGGTAGGTTTAGGGTTATGGTTCGGGTGAAATTTTGGTTAAGGGTGAGGGTTCGGCTTAGGGTTAGGGTTAGGGGATAGTGTTTCAGTTAGGTTTAGGGTAGAGTTTTAATTATGGTTAAGTTTCCGGTTAGGGTAAGAGTTAGAGTTACGTTTAGAGTTCAGGTGAGGGTTGTGGGTAAGTGTTACGGTTACGGTTAGGGTTAGTGTTAGGGTTAGGTTTAATTTTATTGAAGGCTTCAAATTAGGGTTAAGGTTAGGTTAGGGTTAGGGTCAGGGTTAGGATTAGAATTAGGTTTAGGGCGAGGGTTAGGGTCAGAGTTATTGTCAGGGTTAGGTTTCGGGTTACAGGTGGGCCAAGGTTAAGTTTAGGGTTAGGTTTATGGGTAGGGTTTGGGTTAAAGTTAGGCTTAGCTTTAGGTTAGGGATAGGGTGCAGTTTAAGATAGGGTGATGGTTAGGGTTAGGGTTTTGGCTAAGGTTTGGGTTTGTTTTCAGGTTAGTGTTAAGGTTATGTTCAGGATTAGGGTTAAGTTTAGGGGTTGTGTTTAGTTTTAGGGTAAACCTAAAACTTAGTGTTACGGTTAGGGTAAGGGTTGCAGTTTGTGTTAGGTGTTGTGGTTGGGGTGAGGGTTTGGTTGAGGGTTAGGGTTGGGTAGGGTTAGGACTATGGTTATGGTAAAGTTGTAGGGGTTAGAGCTGCAGTTTAGGGTTAGGGTTTGGGGGAGGGTTCCGGTTAGGCATTGTGGTTCTGGTCATGGTTAGGTTTGGTTTAGGGTTAGGGTTAGGTTTAGGATTAGGTTTCGGGTTAGAGTTAGAGATAGGGTTAAGGTTTGGGTTAGGCTTTGGTGTTGGGGTTAGGGTTTTAGTTCGGGTTAGGGTTATCGTTAGGGCTCAGGGGTTTCAGGTTAGGGTTAGGGTTAGGGCTAGCATTAGGTTTAGGTTTGGTGGGATACGGTGAGGGGTTAGGGGGAGGGTTATGGTTAGTTTTAAACTTAAGGTGAGGGTTTAGGGTAATTGTTACGGTTACGGCTAGAGTTAGAATTAGGCTTAGGGTTAGCGTGAAGTTTCAGTTAATAGTCAGGGATAGGGTGAATATTAGAGTAGGGTTAAGGTTAGTGTTAGGGTTAGGTATAGCCTTAGGGTTCGGGTAGGGGTAAGGCTAGGTTTAAGGCTAGGTTTACGGTAAAGGGTAGGGCTAGGTTAGGGTTACATTTTGAGTTGGAGTTAGTGCTAGGGTTTAGGGTTAGGGTTAGGGTCAGGTTTAGAGTTAGTGTTAGGGTTAGGGTTATGGTAGAGTTAAGGTTAGGGTTTAGATTAGGGTTAGAGTAAGGGTTAGGTTTAGGTCAGGGTTCGGGCTAGGATGAGGGATAGGTTTAGGCTTCGGGAAAGGGTTAGGGGTTCGTGTGAGGGTTAGTGTTAGGTTTACAGTTAAGCTGATGTTTTAGGGTGTTCCGGTTAGGTTAAGGGTTAGAGTTAGGGTTAGGCTAGAGTTAGGGGATAGATTAGGGTTAGGTTTAGTTTTAGGGTTAGGGTCAGGCTTAGGTTTAGGATGAAGTTCAGGTTAAGGATGAGGGTTAAGGTTTGGGTTAAGGTTAGGCTTAGTGTTAGAGTTAGGTGTTTGGGTGAATGGTAGGATCAGTTTTAGGTTTAGGGTTAGGGTTAGTGTTCGGTTTAGGGTTAGGGTTAAGGTGAAGTTTAAGTTAAGCGTGAGGGTTGAGCTTAGGGTTAGCGTTAGGGGTTGGGGTTAGGGTTAAGGTTAGGATTAAGTTTAGGGTTAAGGGTTAGGTTTAGAGTTAGGATTAGGGTTAGTGTTAGGGTTAAGTCATGGTTAGGTTTAGGGCTAGGTTAAGGTTAGAGATAGGGTTAGGTTAAGGGTTAGGGTTAGGTTTAGATGTTAGGGTGAGGGTTAGTGCTAGGTTTCCATTTAAGCTCAGTGTGTAGGGTCAGTTTTAGAGTTGGAGTTGGTGTTAGGGTCAGGGTTAGGGTAAAGTTTCGGGTTAGGGTTAGGGTTAGGGATAGCTTTAGGTTTAGGGCTGGGGATACGGTTCGGGGTTAGGGTGAGGGTTGGGGTTAGGGTGAGGGTTAGGTTTACAGTTAAGGTGAGGGATTAGGGTAATTGTTATGCTTAGTGTTAGAGTTAGGGTTAGAGTTGGGGGAAGTTTCAGTTAATAGTGAGGGTTAGGGCTAAGTTTAGAGTTAGGGTAAGGTTAGTGTTAGGGTTAGGGTTAGGATCGGGGTCAGGTTAGGGTTAAGGCTAGGTTTACGGTAAAGGGTAGGGCTAGGTTGGGGTTAGGGTTAGGTTTAGAGTTAGAGTTAGCGCTAGGGTTTACTGTTAGAGTTAGGGTCGGGTTTAGAGTTATTGTTAGGGTTAGGGTTAGGGTAGAGTTAAGGTTAAGGTTAAGTTTCCAGTTAGGGTCAGGGTTAGGTTTAGGTCAGGGTTAGGGTTAGGATGAGGGGTAGGGTTAAACTTAGGGAAAGGGTTAGGGGTTCATGTGAGGGTTAGTGTTAGGTTTACATTAAGCTGATGTTTTAGGGTGTTACTGTTAATGTTAGTTTTAGAGTCGGGGTACGGTTAGGGCTAGGTTTAGGGTTAGGGCTAGAGTTAGGGGATAGTTAAGCGTGAGGTTTAGTTTTAGGGTTACGGTTATGGTTAGGCTTAGGTTTAGGGTAAAGTTTAGGTTAAGGATGAGGGTTAGGGTTAGGTGTTTGGGTTAAGGTTAGGGTTAGGTTTAGGGTTAGACTTAGTGTTAGGTTTAGGGTTAGTTGTTTGGGTCAATGTTAGGGTCAGGTTTAGGGTTAAGTTTAGGGTTAGGGTTCGGTTTAGGGTTAGGCCTAGGGCTAGGGTGAAGTTTAAGTTAAGGGTGAGGGTTGAGCTTAGGGTTAGCGTTAGTGGTTAGGGTTAAGGTTAGGATTAAGTTGAGGGATAAGCTTAGGTTTAAAGTTAGGATTAGGGTTAGTGTTAGGGTTAAGTCATGGTTGGGTTTAGGGCTAGGTTAAGGTTAGAGATGGGGTTAGGTTAAGGGTTGGGGTTAGGTTTAGATGTTAGTGTGAGGTTTAGTGCTAGGTTTCCATTTAAGCTGAGTGTGTAGGGTAAGTTTTAGGGTTAGGATTCGGGTAGGGTTAGCGTTAGGTTCAGACCTAGGTTTCAGTTTAGGGTTAGGGTTAGGTTTATGGTTGGGGTCAGGGTTAGGGGAGATTTAGTGTTATGTTTAGTTTTAGGGTTAGGGTTCGTGTGAAGTTTATTTAAGCGAGATGGTTAGGGTTAGGGGTTAGGTTTCAGGTTAGGGTCAGGGTTAAGTTTAGGGTTAGTTTTAGGTTTAGGGTCAGGGTTAGGTTTAGGTTTAGTGTTAGTTTGTTTAGGGTTAGGGTTTGAATGAAGTTAGGGTAGGTTTAGGGTTATGGTTCGGGTGAAATTTTGGTTAAGGGTGAGGGTTCGGCTTAGGGTTAGGGTTAGGGGATAGTGTTTCAGTTAGGTTTAGGGTAGAGTTTTAATTATGGTTAAGTTTCCGGTTAGGGTAAGAGTTAGAGTTACGTTTAGAGTTAAGGTGAGGGTTGTGGGTAAGTGTTACGGTTACGGTTAGGGTTAGTGTTAGGGTTAGGTTTAATTTTATTGAAGGCTTCAAATTAGGGTTAAGGTTAGGTTAGGGTTAGGGTCAGGGTTAGGATTAGAATTAGGTTTAGGGCGAGGGTTAGGGTCAGAGTTATTGTCAGGGTTAGGTTTCGGGTTATAGGTGGGCCAAGGTTAAGTTTAGGGTTAGGTTTATGGGTAGGGTTTGGGTTAAAGTTAGGCTTAGCTTTAGGTTAGGGATAGGGTGCAGTTTAAGATAGGGTGATGGTTAGGGTTAGGGTTTTGGCTAAGGTTTGGGTTTGTTTTCAGGTTAGTGTTAAGGTTATGTTCAGGATTAGGGTTAAGTTTAGGGGTTGTGTTTAGTTTTAGGGTAAACCTAAAACTTAGTGTTACGGTTAGGGTAAGGGTTGCAGTTTGTGTTAGGTGTTGTGGTTGGGGTGAGGGTTTGGTTGAGGGTTAGGGTTGGGTAGGGTTAGGACTATGGTTATGGTAAACTGTTAGGGGTTAGAGCTGTAGTTTAGGGTTAGGGTTTGGGGGAGGGTTCCGGTTAGGCATTGTGGTTCTGGTCATGGTTAGGTTTGGTTTAGGGTTAGGGTTAGGTTTAGGATTAGGTTTCGGGTTAGAGTTAGAGATAGGGTTAAGGTTTGGGTTAGGCTTTGGTGTTGGGGTTAGGGTTTTAGTTCCGGTTAGGGTTATCGTTAGGGCTCAGGGGTTTCAGGTTAGGGTTAGGGTTAGGGCTAGCATTAGGTTTAGGTTTGGTGGGATACGGTGAGGGGTTAGGGGGAGGGTTATGGTTAGTTTTACACTTAAGGTGAGGGTTTAGGGTAATTGTTACGGTTACGGCTAGAGTTAGAATTAGGCTTAGGGTTAGCGTGAAGTTTCAGTTAATAGTCAGGGATAGGGTGAATATTAGAGTAGGGTTAAGGTTAGTGTTAGGGTTAGGTATAGCGTTAGGGTTCGGGTAGGGGTAAGGCTAGGTTTAAGGCTAGGTTTACGGTAAAGGGTAGGGCTAGGTTAGGGTTACGTTTAGAGTTGGAGTTAGTGCTACGGTTTAGGGTTAGGGTTAGGGTCAGGTTTAGAGTTAGTGTTAGGGTTAGGGTTATGGTAGAGTTAAGGTTAGGGTTTAGATTAGGGTTAGAGTAAGGGTTAGGTTTAGGTCAGGGTTCGGGCTAGGATGAGGGATAGGTTTAGGCTTCGGGAAAGGGTTAGGGGTTCGTGTGAGGGTTAGTGTTAGGTTTACAGTTAAGCTGATGTTTTAGGGTGTTCCGGTTAGGTTAAGGGTCAGAGTTAGGGTTAGGCTAGAGTTAGGGGATAGATTAGGGTTAGGTTTAGTTTTAGGGTTAGGGTCAGGCTTAGGTTTAGGATGAAGTTCAGGTTAAGGATGAGGGTTAAGGTTTGGGTTAGGGTTAGGCTTAGTGTTAGAGTTAGGTGTTTGGGTGAATGGTAGGATCAGTTTTAGGTTTAGGGTTAGGGTTAGTGTTCGGTTTAGGGTTAGGGTTAAGGTGAAGTTTAAGTTAAGCGTGAGGGTTGAGCTTAGGGTAAGCGTTAGGGGTTGGGGTTAGGGTTAAGGTTAGGATTAAGTTTAGGGTTAAGGGTTAGGTTTAGAGTTAGGATTAGGGTTAGTGTTAGGGTTAAGTCATGGTTAGGTTTAGGGCTAGGTTAAGGTTAGAGATAGGGTTAGGTTAAGGGTTAGGGTTAGGTTTAGATGTTAGGGTGAGGGTTAGTGCTAGGTTTCCATTTAAGCTCAGGGTGTAGGGTCAGTTTTAGAGTTGGAGTTGGTGTTAGGGTCAGGGTTAGGGTAAAGTTTCGGGGTAGGGTTAGGGTTAGGGATAGCTTTAGGTTTAGGGTTGGGGATACGGTTTGGGGTTAGGGTGAGGGTTGGGGTTAGGGTGAGGGTTAGGTTTACAGTTAAGGTGAGGGTTTAGAGTAATTGTTATGCTTAGTGTTAGAGTTAGGGTTAGAGTTAGGGGAAGTTTCAGTTAATAGTGAGGGTTAGGGCTAAGTTTAGAGTTAGGGTAAGGTTAGTGTTAGGGTTAGGGTTAGGATCGGGGTCAGGTTAGGGTTAAGGCTAGGTTTACGGTAAAGGGTAGGGCTAGGTTGGGGTTAGGGTTAGGTTTAGAGTTAGAGTTAGTGCTAGGGTTTACTGTTAGAGTTAGGGTCGGGTTTAGAGTTATTGTTAGGGTTAGGGTTAAGGTAGAGTTAAGGTTAAGGTTAAGTTTCCAGTTAGGGTAAGGGTTAGGTTTAGGTCAGGTTTAGGGTTAGGATGAGGGGTAGGGTTAAACTTAGGGAAAGGGTTAGGGGTTCATGTGAGGGTTAGTGTTAGGTTTACATTAAGCTGATGTTTTAGGGTGTTACTGTTAATGTTAGTTTTAGAGTCAGGGGTACGGTTAGGGCTAGGTTTAGGGTTAGGGCTAGAGTTAGGGGATAGTTAAGCGTGAGGTTTAGTTTTAGGGTTACGGTTATGGTTAGGCTTAGGTTTAGGGTAAAGTTTAGGTTAAGGATGAGGGTTAGGGTTAGGTGTTTGGGTTAAGGTTAGGGTTAGGTTTAGGGTTAGACTTAGTGTTAGGTTTAGGGTTAGACTTAGTGTTAGGTTTAGGGTTAGTTGTTTGGGTCAATGTTAGGGTCAGGTTTCGGGTTAGGTTTAGGGTTAGGTTTCGGTTTAGGGTTAGGGCTAGGGCTAGGGTGAAGTTTAAGTTAAGGGTGAGGGTTGAGCTTTGGGTTAGCGTTAGTGGTTAGGGTTAAGGATAGGATTAAGTTGAGGGTTAAGCTTAGGTTTAAAGTTAGGATTAGGGTTAGTGTTAGGGTTAAGTCATGGTTGGGTTTAGAGCTAGGTTAAGGTTAGAGATGGGGTTAGGTTAAGGGTTGGGGTTAGGTTTAGATGTTAGTGTGAGGTTTAGTGCTAGGTTTCCATTTAAGCTGAGTGTGTAGGGTAAGTTTTAGGGTTAGGATTCAGGTAGGGTTAGAGTTAGGTTCAGAGCTAGGGTTAAGTTTAGGGTTAGGGTTAGGTTTATGGTTGGGGTCAGGGTTAGGGGAGATTTAGTGTTATGTTTAGTTTTAGGGTTAGGGTTCGTGTGAAGTTTATTTAAGCGAGATGGTTAGGGTTAGGGGTTAGGTTTCTGGTTAGGGTCAGGGTTAAGTTTAGGGTTAGTTTTAGGTTTAGGGTCAGGGTTAGGTTTAGGTTTAGTGTTAGTTTGTTTAGGGTTAGGGTTTGAATGAAGTTAGGGTAGGTTTAGGGTTATGGTTCGGGTGAAATTTTGGTTAAGGGTGAGGGTTCGGCTTAGGGTTAGGGTTAGGGGATAGTGTTTCAGTTAGGTTTAGGGTAGAGTTTTAATTATGGTTAAGATTCCGGTTAGGGTAAGAGTTAGAGTTACGTTTAGAGTTCAGGTGAGGGTTGTGGGTAAGTGTTACGGTTATGGTTAGGGTTAGTGTTAGGGTTAGGTTTAATTTTATTGAAGGCTTAAAATTAGGGGTAAGGTTAGGTTAGGGTTAGGGTCAGGGTTAGGATTAGAATTAGGTTTAGGGCGAGGGTTAGGGTCAGAGTTATTGTCAGGGTTAGGTTTCGTGTTACAGGTGGGCCAAGGTTAAGTTTAGGGTTAGGTTTATGGGTAGGGTTTGGGTTAAAGTTAGGCTTAGCTTACGGTTAGGGATAGGGTGCAGTTTAAGATAGGGTGGTGGTTAGGGTTAGGGTTTTGGCTAAGGTTTGGGTTTGTTTTCAGGTTAGTGTTAAGGTTATGTTCAGGATTAGGGTTAAGTTTAGGGGTTGTGTTTAGTTTTAGGGTAAACCTAAAACTTAGTGTTACGGTTACGGTAAGGGTTGCAGTTTGTGTTAGGTGTTGTGGTTGGGGTGAGGGTTTGGTTGAGGGTTAGGGTTGGGTAGGGTTAGGACTATGGTTATGGTAAAGTTGTAGGGGTTAGAGCTGCAGTTTAGGGTTAGGGTTTGGGGGAGGGTTCCGGTTAGGCATTGTGGTTCTGGTCATGGTTAGGTTTGGTTTAGGGTTAGGGTTAGGTTTAGGATTAGGTTTCGGGTTAGAGTTAGAGATAGGGTTAAGGTTTGGGTTAGGCTTTGGTGTTGGGGTTAGGGTTTTAGTTCGGGTTAGGGTTATCGTTAGGGCTCAGGGGTTTCAGGTTAGGGTTAGGGTTAGGGCTAGCATTAGGTTTAGGTTTGGTGGGATACGGTGAGGGGTTAGGGGGAGGGTTATGGTTAGTTTTAAACTTAAGGTGAGGGTTTAGGGTAATTGTTACGGTTACGGCTAGAGTTAGAATTAGGCTTAGGGTTAGCGTGAAGTTTCAGTTAATAGTCAGGGATAGGGTGAATATTAGAGTAGGGTTAAGGTTAGTGTTAGGGTTAGGTATAGCGTTAGGGTTCGGGTAGGGGTAAGGCTAGGTTTAAGGCTAGGTTTACGGTAAAGGGTAGGGCTAGGTTAGGGTTACGTTTAGAGTTGGAGTTAGTGCTACGGTTTAGGGTTAGGGTTAGGGTCAGGTTTAGAGTTAGTGTTAGGGTTAGGGTTATGGTAGAGTTAAGGTTAGGGTTTAGATTAGGGTTAGAGTAAGGGTTAGGATTAGGTCAGGGTTCGGGCTAGGATGAGGGATAGGTTTAGGCTTCGGGAAAGGGTTAGGGGTTCGTGTGAGGGTTAGTGTTAGGTTTACAGTTAAGCTGATGTTTTAGGGTGTTACGGTTAGGTTAAGGGTCAGAGTTAGGGTTAGGCTAGAGTTAGGGGATAGATTAGGGTTAGGTTTAGTTTTAGGGTTAGGGTCAGGCTTAGGTTTAGGATGAAGTTCAGGTTAAGGATGAGGGTTAAGGTTTGGGTTAGGGTTAGGCTTAGTGTTAGAGTTAGGTGTTTGGGTGAATGGTAGGATCAGTTTTAGGTTTAGGGTTAGGGTTAGTGTTCGGTTTAGGGTTAGGGTTAAGGTGAAGTTTAAGTTAAGCGTGAGGGTTGAGCTTAGGGTTAGCGTTAGGGGTTGGGGTTAGGGTTAAGGTTAGGATTAAGTTTAGGGTTAAGGGTTAGGTTTAGAGTTAGGATTAGGGTTAGTGTTAGGGTTAAGTCATGGTTAGGTTTAGGGCTAGGTTAAGGTTAGAGATAGGGTTAGGTTAAGGGTTAGGGTTAGGTTTAGATGTTAGGGTGAGGGTTAGTGCTAGGTTTCCATTTAAGCTCAGTGTGTAGGGTCAGTTTTAGAGTTGGAGTTGGTGTTAGGGTCAGGGTTAGGGTAAAGTTTCGGGTTAGGGTTAGGGTTAGGGATAGCTTTAGGTTTAGGGTTGGGGATACGGTTCGGGGTTAGGGTGAGGGTTGGGGTTAGGGTGAGGGTTAGGTTTACAGTTAAGGTGAGGGTTTAGAGTAATTGTTATGCTTAGTGTTAGAGTTAGGGTTAGAGTTAGGGGAAGTTTCAGTTAATAGTGAGGGTTAGGGCTAAGTTTAGAGTTAGGGTAAGGTTAGTGTTAGGGTTAGGGTTAGGATCGGGGTCAGGTTAGGGTTAAGGCTAGGTTTACGGTAAAGGGTAGGGCTAGGTTGGGGTTAGGGTTAGGTTTAGAGTTAGAGTTAGTGCTAGGGTTTACTGTTAGAGTTAGGGTCGGGTTTAGAGTTATTGTTAGGGTTAGGGTTAAGGTAGAGTTAAGGTTAAGGTTAAGTTTCCAGTTAGGGTAAGGGTTAGGTTTAGGTCAGGTTTAGGGTTAGGATGAGGGGTAGGGTTAAACTTAGGGAAAGGGTTAGGGGTTCATGTGAGGGTTAGTGTTAGGTTTACATTAAGCTGATGTTTTAGGGTGTTACTGTTAATGTTAGTTTTAGAGTCGGGGTACGGTTAGGGCTAGGTTTAGGGTTAGGGCTAGAGTTAGGGGATAGTTAAGCGTGAGGTTTAGTTTTAGGGTTACGGTTATGGTTAGGCTTAGGTTTAGGGTAAAGTTTAGGTTAAGGATGAGGGTTAGGGTTAGGTGTTTGGGTTAAGGTTAGGGTTAGGTTTAGGGTTAGACTTAGTGTTAGGTTTAGGGTTAGTTGTTTGGGTCAATGTTAGGGTCAGGTTTAGGGTTAGGTTTAGGGTTAGGTTTCGGTTTAGGGTTAGGGCTAGGGCTAGGGTGAAGTTTAAGTTAAGGGTGAGGGTTGAGCTTTGGGTTAGCGTTAGTGGTTAGGGTTAAGGATAGGATTAAGTTGAGGGTTAAGCTTAGGTTTAAAGTTAGGATTAGGGTTAGTGTTAGGGTTAAGTCATGGTTGGGTTTAGAGCTAGGTTAAGGTTAGAGATGGGGTTAGGTTAAGGGTTGGGGTTAGGTTTAGATGTTAGTGTGAGGTTTAGTGCTAGGTTTCCATTTAAGCTGAGTGTGTAGGGTAAGTTTTAGGGTTAGGATTCGGGTAGGGTTAGAGTTAGGTTCAGAGCTAGGGTTAAGTTTAGGGTTAGGGTTAGGTTTATGGTTGGGGTCAGGGTTAGGGGAGATTTAGTGTTATGTTTAGTTTTAGGGTTAGGGTTCGTGTGAAGTTTATTTAAGCGAGATGGTTAGGGTTAGGGGTTAGGTTTCAGGTTAGGGTCAGGGTTAAGTTTAGGGTTAGTTTTAGGTTTAGGGTCAGGGTTAGGTTTAGGTTTAGTGTTAGTTTGTTTAGGGTTAGGGTTTGAATGAAGTTAGGGTAGGTTTAGGGTTATGGTTCGGGTGAAATTTTGGTTAAGGGTGAGGGTTCGGCTTAGGGTTAGGGTTAGGGGATAGTGTTTCAGTTAGGTTTAGGGTAGAGTTTTAATTATGGTTAAGTTTCCGGTTAGGGTAAGAGTTAGAGTTACGTTTAGAGTTCAGGTGAGGGTTGTGGGTAAGTGTTACGGTTACGGTTAGGGTTAGTGTTAGGGTTAGGTTTAATTTTATTGAAGGCTTCAAATTAGGGGTAAGGTTAGGTTAGGGTTAGGGTCAGGGTTAGGATTAGAATTAGGTTTAGGGCGAGGGTTAGGGTCAGAGTTATTGTCAGGGTTAGGTTTCGGGTTACAGGTGGGCCAAGCTTAAGTTTAGGGTTAGGTTTATGGGTAGGGTTTGGGTTAAAGTTAGGCTTAGCTTTAGGTTAGGGATAGGGTGCAGTTTAAGATAGGGTGATGGTTAGGGTTAGGGTTTTGGCTAAGGTTTGGGTTTGTTTTCAGGTTAGTGTTAAGGTTATGTTCAGGATTAGGGTTAAGTTTAGGGGTTGTGTTTAGTTTTAGGGTAAACCTAAAACTTAGTGTTACGGTTAGGGTAAGGGTTGCAGTTTGTGTTAGGTGTTGTGGTTGGGGTGAGGGTTTGGTTGAGGGTTAGGGTTGGGTAGGGTTAGGACTATGGTTATGGTAAAGTTGTAGGGGTTAGAGCTGCAGTTTAGGGTTAGGGTTTGGGGGAGGGTTCCGGTTAGGCATTGTGGTTCTGGTCATGGTTAGGTTTGGTTTAGGGTTAGGGTTAGGTTTAGGATTAGGTTTCGGGTTAGAGTTAGAGATAGGGTTAAGGTTTGGGTTAGGCTTTGGTGTTGGGGTTAGGGTTTTAGTTCGGGTTAGGGTTATCGTTAGGGCTCAGGGGTTTCAGGTTAGGGTTAGGGTTAGGGCTAGCATTAGGTTTAGGTTTGGTGGGATACGGTGAGGGGTTAGGGGGAGGGTTATGGTTAGTTTTAAACTTAAGGTGAGGGTTTAGGGTAATTGTTACGGTTACGGCTAGAGTTAGAATTAGGCTTAGGGTTAGCGTGAAGTTTCAGTTAATAGTCAGGGATAGGGTGAATATTAGAGTAGGGTTAAGGTTAGTGTTAGGGTTAGGTATAGCCTTAGGGTTCGGGTAGGGGTAAGGCTAGGTTTAAGGCTAGGTTTACGGTAAAGGGTAGGGCTAGGTTAGGGTTACATTTTGAGTTGGAGTTAGTGCTAGGGTTTAGGGTTAGGGTTAGGGTCAGGTTTAGAGTTAGTGTTAGGGTTAGGGTTATGGTAGAGTTAAGGTTAGGGTTTAGATTAGGGTTAGAGTAAGGGTTAGGTTTAGGTCAGGGTTCGGGCTAGGATGAGGGATAGGTTTAGGCTTCGGGAAAGGGTTAGGGGTTCGTGTGAGGGTTAGTGTTAGGTTTACAGTTAAGCTGATGTTTTAGGGTGTTCCGGTTAGGTTAAGGGTTAGAGTTAGGGTTAGGCTAGAGTTAGGGGATAGATTAGGGTTAGGTTTAGTTTTAGGGTTAGGGTCAGGCTTAGGTTTAGGATGAAGTTCAGGTTAAGGATGAGGGTTAAGGTTTGGGTTAAGGTTAGGCTTAGTGTTAGAGTTAGGTGTTTGGGTGAATGGTAGGATCAGTTTTAGGTTTAGGGTTAGGGTTAGTGTTCGGTTTAGGGTTAGGGTTAAGGTGAAGTTTAAGTTAAGCGTGAGGGTTGAGCTTAGGGTTAGCGTTAGGGGTTGGGGTTAGGGTTAAGGTTAGGATTAAGTTTAGGGTTAAGGGTTAGGTTTAGAGTTAGGATTAGGGTTAGTGTTAGGGTTAAGTCATGGTTAGGTTTAGGGCTAGGTTAAGGTTAGAGATAGGGTTAGGTTAAGGGTTAGGGTTAGGTTTAGATGTTAGGGTGAGGGTTAGTGCTAGGTTTCCATTTAAGCTCAGTGTGTAGGGTCAGTTTTAGAGTTGGAGTTGGTGTTAGGGTCAGGGTTAGGGTAAAGTTTCGGGTTAGGGTTAGGGTTAGGGATAGCTTTAGGTTTAGGGCTGGGGATACGGTTCGGGGTTAGGGTGAGGGTTGGGGTTAGGGTGAGGGTTAGGTTTACAGTTAAGGTGAGGGATTAGGGTAATTGTTATGCTTAGTGTTAGAGTTAGGGTTAGAGTTGGGGGAAGTTTCAGTTAATAGTGAGGGTTAGGGCTAAGTTTAGAGTTAGGGTAAGGTTAGTGTTAGGGTTAGGGTTAGGATCGGGGTCAGGTTAGGGTTAAGGCTAGGTTTACGGTAAAGGGTAGGGCTAGGTTGGGGTTAGGGTTAGGTTTAGAGTTAGAGTTAGCGCTAGGGTTTACTGTTAGAGTTAGGGTCGGGTTTAGAGTTATTGTTAGGGTTAGGGTTAGGGTAGAGTTAAGGTTAAGGTTAAGTTTCCAGTTAGGGTCAGGGTTAGGTTTAGGTCAGGGTTAGGGTTAGGATGAGGGGTAGGGTTAAACTTAGGGAAAGGGTTAGGGGTTCATGTGAGGGTTAGTGTTAGGTTTACATTAAGCTGATGTTTTAGGGTGTTACTGTTAATGTTAGTTTTAGAGTCGGGGTACGGTTAGGGCTAGGTTTAGGGTTAGGGCTAGAGTTAGGGGATAGTTAAGCGTGAGGTTTAGTTTTAGGGTTACGGTTATGGTTAGGCTTAGGTTTAGGGTAAAGTTTAGGTTAAGGATGAGGGTTAGGGTTAGGTGTTTGGGTTAAGGTTAGGGTTAGGTTTAGGGTTAGACTTAGTGTTAGGTTTAGGGTTAGTTGTTTGGGTCAATGTTAGGGTCAGGTTTAGGGTTAAGTTTAGGGTTAGGGTTCGGTTTAGGGTTAGGCCTAGGGCTAGGGTGAAGTTTAAGTTAAGGGTGAGGGTTGAGCTTAGGGTTAGCGTTAGTGGTTAGGGTTAAGGTTAGGATTAAGTTGAGGGATAAGCTTAGGTTTAAAGTTAGGATTAGGGTTAGTGTTAGGGTTAAGTCATGGTTGGGTTTAGGGCTAGGTTAAGGTTAGAGATGGGGTTAGGTTAAGGGTTGGGGTTAGGTTTAGATGTTAGTGTGAGGTTTAGTGCTAGGTTTCCATTTAAGCTGAGTGTGTAGGGTAAGTTTTAGGGTTAGGATTCGGGTAGGGTTAGCGTTAGGTTCAGACCTAGGTTTCAGTTTAGGGTTAGGGTTAGGTTTATGGTTGGGGTCAGGGTTAGGGGAGATTTAGTGTTATGTTTAGTTTTAGGGTTAGGGTTCGTGTGAAGTTTATTTAAGCGAGATGGTTAGGGTTAGGGGTTAGGTTTCAGGTTAGGGTCAGGGTTAAGTTTAGGGTTAGTTTTAGGTTTAGGGTCAGGGTTAGGTTTAGGTTTAGTGTTAGTTTGTTTAGGGTTAGGGTTTGAATGAAGTTAGGGTAGGTTTAGGGTTATGGTTCGGGTGAAATTTTGGTTAAGGGTGAGGGTTCGGCTTAGGGTTAGGGTTAGGGGATAGTGTTTCAGTTAGGTTTAGGGTAGAGTTTTAATTATGGTTAAGTTTCCGGTTAGGGTAAGAGTTAGAGTTACGTTTAGAGTTCAGGTGAGGGTTGTGGGTAAGTGTTACGGTTACGGTTAGGGTTAGTGTTAGGGTTAGGTTTAATTTTATTGTAGGCTTAAAATAAGGGTTAAGGTTAGGTTAGGGTTAGGGTCAGGGTTAGGATTAGAATTAGGTTTAGGGCGAGGGTTAGGGTCAGAGTTATTGTCAGGGTTAGGTTTCAGGTTACAGGTGGGCCAAGGTTAAGTTTAGGGTTAGGTTTATGGGTAGGGTTTGGGTTAAAGTTAGGCTTAGCTTTAGGTTAGGGATAGGGTGCAGTTTAAGATAGGGTGATGGTTAGGGTTAGGGTTTTGGCTAAGGTTTGGGTTTGTTTTCAGGTTAGTGTTAAGGTTATGTTCAGGATTAGGGTTAAGTTTAGGGGTTGTGTTTAGTTTTAGGGTAAACCTAAAACTTAGTGTTACGGTTAGGGTAAGGGTTGCAGTTTGTGTTAGGTGTTGTGGTTGGGGTGAGGGTTTGGTTGAGGGTTAGGGTTGGGTAGGGTTAGGACTATGGTTATTGTAAAGTGTTAGGGGTTAGAGCTGTAGTTTAGGGTTAGGGTTTGGGGGAGGGTTCCGGTTAGGCATTGTGGTTCTGGTCATGGTTAGGTTTGGTTTAGGGTTAGGGTTAGGTTTAGGATTAGGTTTCGGGTTAGAGTTAGAGATAGGGTTAAGGTTTGGGTTAGGCTTTGGTGTTGGGGTTAGGGTTTTAGTTCCGGTTAGGGTTATCGTTAGGGCTCAGGGGTTTCAGGTTAGGGTTAGGGTTAGGGCTAGCATTAGGTTTAGGTTTGGTGGGATACGGTGAGGGGTTAGGGGGAGGGTTATGGTTAGTTTTACACTTAAGGTGAGGGTTTAGGGTAATTGTTACGGTTACGGCTAGAGTTAGAATTAGGCTTAGGGTTAGCGTGAAGTTTCAGTTAATAGTCAGGGATAGGGTGAATATTAGAGTAGGGTTAAGGTTAGTGTTAGGGTTAGGTATAGCGTTAGGGTTCGGGTAGGGGTAAGGCTAGGTTTAAGGCTAGGTTTACGGTAAAGGGTAGGGCTAGGTTAGGGTTACGTTTAGAGTTGGAGTTAGTGCTACGGTTTAGGGTTAGGGTTAGGGTCAGGTTTAGAGTTAGTGTTAGGGTTAGGGTTATGGTAGAGTTAAGGTTAGGGTTTAGATTAGGGTTAGAGTAAGGGTTAGGTTTAGGTCAGGGTTCGGGCTAGGATGAGGGATAGGTTTAGGCTTCGGGAAAGGGTTAGGGGTTCGTGTGAGGGTTAGTGTTAGGTTTACAGTTAAGCTGATGTTTTAGGGTGTTCCGGTTAGGTTAAGGGTCAGAGTTAGGGTTAGGCTAGAGTTAGGGGATAGATTAGGGTTAGGTTTAGTTTTAGGGTTAGGGTCAGGCTTAGGTTTAGGATGAAGTTCAGGTTAAGGATGAGGGTTAAGGTTTGGGTTAGGGTTAGGCTTAGTGTTAGAGTTAGGTGTTTGGGTGAATGGTAGGATCAGTTTTAGGTTTAGGGTTAGGGTTAGTGTTCGGTTTAGGGTTAGGGTTAAGGTGAAGTTTAAGTTAAGCGTGAGGGTTGAGCTTAGGGTAAGCGTTAGGGGTTGGGGTTAGGGTTAAGGTTAGGATTAAGTTTAGGGTTAAGGGTTAGGTTTAGAGTTAGGATTAGGGTTAGTGTTAGGGTTAAGTCATGGTTAGGTTTAGGGCTAGGTTAAGGTTAGAGATAGGGTTAGGTTAAGGGTTAGGGTTAGGTTTAGATGTTAGGGTGAGGGTTAGTGCTAGGTTTCCATTTAAGCTCAGGGTGTAGGGTCAGTTTTAGAGTTGGAGTTGGTGTTAGGGTCAGGGTTAGGGTAAAGTTTCGGGGTAGGGTTAGGGTTAGGAATAGCTTTAGGTTTAGGGTTGGGGATACGGTTTGGGGTTAGGGTGAGGGTTGGGGTTAGGGTGAGGGTTAGGTTTACAGTTAAGGTGAGGGTTTAGAGTAATTGTTATGCTTAGTGTTAGAGTTAGGGTTAGAGTTAGGGGAAGTTTCAGTTAATAGTGAGGGTTAGGGCTAAGTTTAGAGTTAGGGTAAGGTTAGTGTTAGGGTTAGGGTTAGGATCGGGGTCAGGTTAGGGTTAAGGCTAGGTTTACGGTAAAGGGTAGGGCTAGGTTGGGGTTAGGGTTAGGTTTAGAGTTAGAGTTAGTGCTAGGGTTTACTGTTAGAGTTAGGGTCGGGTTTAGAGTTATTGTTAGGGTTAGGGTTAAGGTAGAGTTAAGGTTAAGGTTAAGTTTCCAGTTAGGGTAAGGGTTAGGTTTAGGTCAGGTTTAGGGTTAGGATGAGGGGTAGGGTTAAACTTAGGGAAAGGGTTAGGGGTTCATGTGAGGGTTAGTGTTAGGTTTACATTAAGCTGATGTTTTAGGGTGTTACTGTTAATGTTAGTTTTAGAGTCAGGGGTACGGTTAGGGCTAGGTTTAGGGTTAGGGCTAGAGTTAGGGGATAGTTAAGCGTGAGGTTTAGTTTTAGGGTTACGGTTATGGTTAGGCTTAGGTTTAGGGTAAAGTTTAGGTTAAGGATGAGGGTTAGGGTTAGGTGTTTGGGTTAAGGTTAGGGTTAGGTTTAGGGTTAGACTTAGTGTTAGGTTTAGGGTTAGACTTAGTGTTAGGTTTAGGGTTAGTTGTTTGGGTCAATGTTAGGGTCAGGTTTCGGGTTAGGTTTAGGGTTAGGTTTCGGTTTAGGGTTAGGGCTAGGGCTAGGGTGAAGTTTAAGTTAAGGGTGAGGGTTGAGCTTTGGGTTAGCGTTAGTGGTTAGGGTTAAGGATAGGATTAAGTTGAGGGTTAAGCTTAGGTTTAAAGTTAGGATTAGGGTTAGTGTTAGGGTTAAGTCATGGTTGGGTTTAGAGCTAGGTTAAGGTTAGAGATGGGGTTAGGTTAAGGGTTGGGGTTAGGTTTAGATGTTAGTGTGAGGTTTAGTGCTAGGTTTCCATTTAAGCTGAGTGTGTAGGGTAAGTTTTAGGGTTAGGATTCGGGTAGGGTTAGAGTTAGGTTCAGAGCTAGGGTTAAGTTTAGGGTTAGGGTTAGGTTTATGGTTGGGGTCAGGGTTAGGGGAGATTTAGTGTTATGTTTAGTTTTAGGGTTAGGGTTCGTGTGAAGTTTATTTAAGCGAGATGGTTAGGGTTAGGGGTTAGGTTTCTGGTTAGGGTCAGGGTTAAGTTTAGGGTTAGTTTTAGGTTTAGGGTCAGGGTTAGGTTTAGGTTTAGTGTTAGTTTGTTTAGGGTTAGGGTTTGAATGAAGTTAGGGTAGGTTTAGGGTTATGGTTCGGGTGAAATTTTGGTTAAGGGTGAGGGTTCGGCTTAGGGTTAGGGTTAGGGGATAGTGTTTCAGTTAGGTTTAGGGTAGAGTTTTAATTATGGTTAAGATTCCGGTTAGGGTAAGAGTTAGAGTTACGTTTAGAGTTCAGGTGAGGGTTGTGGGTAAGTGTTACGGTTACGGTTAGGGTTAGTGTTAGGGTTAGGTTTAATTTTATTGAAGGCTTAAAATTAGGGGTAAGGTTAGGTTAGGGTTAGGGTCAGGGTTAGGATTAGAATTAGGTTTAGGGCGAGGGTTAGGGTCAGAGTTATTGTCAGGGTTAGGTTTCGTGTTACAGGTGGGCCAAGGTTAAGTTTAGGGTTAGGTTTATGGGTAGGGTTTGGGTTAAAGTTAGGCTTAGCTTTAGGTTAGGGATAGGGTGCAGTTTAAGATAGGGTGATGGTTAGGGTTAGGGTTTTGGCTAAGGTTTGGGTTTGTTTTCAGGTTAGTGTTAAGGTTATGTTCAGGATTAGGGTTAAGTTTAGGGGTTGTGTTTAGTTTTAGGGTAAACCTAAAACTTAGTGTTACGGTTACGGTAAGGGTTGCAGTTTGTGTTAGGTGTTGTGGTTGGGGTGAGGGTTTGGTTGAGGGTTAGGGTTGGGTAGGGTTAGGACTATGGTTATGGTAAAGTTGTAGGGGTTAGAGCTGCAGTTTAGGGTTAGGGTTTGGGGGAGGGTTCCGGTTAGGCATTGTGGTTCTGGTCATGGTTAGGTTTGGTTTAGGGTTAGGGTTAGGTTTAGGATTAGGTTTCGGGTTAGAGTTAGAGATAGGGTTAAGGTTTGGGTTAGGCTTTGGTGTTGGGGTTAGGGTTTTAGTTCGGGTTAGGGTTATCGTTAGGGCTCAGGGGTTTCAGGTTAGGGTTAGGGTTAGGGCTAGCATTAGGTTTAGGTTTGGTGGGATACGGTGAGGGGTTAGGGGGAGGGTTATGGTTAGTTTTAAACTTAAGGTGAGGGTTTAGGGTAATTGTTACGGTTACGGCTAGAGTTAGAATTAGGCTTAGGGTTAGCGTGAAGTTTCAGTTAATAGTCAGGGATAGGGTGAATATTAGAGTAGGGTTAAGGTTAGTGTTAGGGTTAGGTATAGCGTTAGGGTTCGGGTAGGGGTAAGGCTAGGTTTAAGGCTAGGTTTACGGTAAAGGGTAGGGCTAGGTTAGGGTTACGTTTAGAGTTGGAGTTAGTGCTAGGGTTTAGGGTTAGGGTTAGGGTCAGGTTTAGAGTTAGTGTTAGGGTTAGGGTTATGGTAGAGTTAAGGTTAGGGTTTAGATTAGGGTTAGAGTAAGGGTTAGGTTTAGGTCAGGGTTCGGGCTAGGATGAGGGATAGGTTTAGGCTTCGGGAAAGGGTTAGGGGTTCGTGTGAGGGTTAGTGTTAGGTTTACAGTTAAGCTGATGTTTTAGGGTGTTCCGGTTAGGTTAAGGGTCAGAGTTAGGGTTAGGCTAGAGTTAGGGGATAGATTAGGGTTAGGTTTAGTTTTAGGGTTAGGGTCAGGCTTAGGTTTAGGATGAAGTTCAGGTTAAGGATGAGGGTTAAGGTTTGGGTTAGGGTTAGGCTTAGTGTTAGAGTTAGGTGTTTGGGTGAATGGTAGGATCAGTTTTAGGTTTAGGGTTAGGGTTAGTGTTCGGTTTAGGGTTAGGGTTAAGGTGAAGTTTAAGTTAAGCGTGAGGGTTGAGCTTAGGGTTAGCGTTAGGGGTTGGGGTTAGGGTTAAGGTTAGGATTAAGTTTAGGGTTAAGGGTTAGGTTTAGAGTTAGGATTAGGGTTAGTGTTAGGGTTAAGTCATGGTTAGGTTTAGGGCTAGGTTAAGGTTAGAGATAGGGTTAGGTTAAGGGTTAGGGTTAGGTTTAGATGTTAGGGTGAGGGTTAGTGCTAGGTTTCCATTTAAGCTCAGTGTGTAGGGTCAGTTTTAGAGTTGGAGTTGGTGTTAGGGTCAGGGTTAGGGTAAAGTTTCGGGTTAGGGTTAGGGTTAGGGATAGCTTTAGGTTTAGGGCTGGGGATACGGTTCGGGGTTAGGGTGAGGGTTGGGGTTAGGGTGAGGGTTAGGTTTACAGTTAAGGTGAGGGATTAGGGTAATTGTTATGCTTAGTGTTAGAGTTAGGGTTAGAGTTGGGGGAAGTTTCAGTTAATAGTGAGGGTTAGGGCTAAGTTTAGAGTTAGGGTAAGGTTAGTGTTAGGGTTAGGGTTAGGATCGGGGTCAGGTTAGGGTTAAGGCTAGGTTTACGGTAAAGGGTAGGGCTAGGTTGGGGTTAGGGTTAGGTTTAGAGTTAGAGTTAGCGCTAGGGTTTACTGTTAGAGTTAGGGTCGGGTTTAGAGTTATTGTTAGGGTTAGGGTTAGGGTAGAGTTAAGGTTAAGGTTAAGTTTCCAGTTAGGATCAGGGTTAGGTTTAGGTCAGGGTTAGGGTTAGGATGAGGGGTAGGGTTAAACTTAGGGAAAGGGTTAGGGGTTCATGTGAGGGTTAGTGTTAGGTTTACATTAAGCTGATGTTTTAGGGTGTTACTGTTAATGTTAGTTTTAGAGTCGGGGTACGGTTAGGGCTAGGTTTAGGGTTAGGGCTAGAGTTAGGGGATAGTTAAGCGTGAGGTTTAGTTTTAGGGTTACGGTTATGGTTAGGCTTAGGTTTAGGGTAAAGTTTAGGTTAAGGATGAGGGTTAGGGTTAGGTGTTTGGGTTAAGGTTAGGGTTAGGTTTAGGGTTAGACTTAGTGTTAGGTTTAGGGTTAGTTGTTTGGGTCAATGTTAGGGTCAGGTTTAGGGTTAAGTTTAGGGTTAGGGTTCGGTTTAGGGTTAGGCCTAGGGCTAGGGTGAAGTTTAAGTTAAGGGTGAGGGTTGAGCTTAGGGTTAGCGTTAGTGGTTAGGGTTAAGGTTAGGATTAAGTTGAGGGTTAAGCTTAGGTTTAAAGTTAGGATTAGGGTTAGTGTTAGGGTTAAGTCATGGTTGGGTTTAGGGCTAGGTTAAGGTTAGAGATGGGGTTAGGTTAAGGGTTGGGGTTAGGTTTAGATGTTAGTGTGAGGTTTAGTGCTAGGTTTCCATTTAAGCTGAGTGTGTAGGGTAAGTTTTAGGGTTAGGATTCGGGTAGGGTTAGCGTTAGGTTCAGACCTAGGTTTCAGTTTAGGGTTAGGGTTAGGTTTATGGTTGGGGTCAGGGTTAGGGGAGATTTAGTGTTATGTTTAGTTTTAGGGTTAGGGTTCGTGTGAAGTTTATTTAAGCGAGATGGTTAGGGTTAGGGGTTAGGTTTCAGGTTAGGGTCAGGGTTAAGTTTAGGGTTAGTTTTAGGTTTAGGGTCAGGGTTAGGTTTAGGTTTAGTGTTAGTTTGTTTAGGGTTAGGGTTTGAATGAAGTTAGGGTAGGTTTAGGGTTATGGTTCGGGTGAAATTTTGGTTAAGGGTGAGGGTTCGGCTTAGGGTTAGGGTTAGGGGATAGTGTTTCAGTTAGGTTTAGGGTAGAGTTTTAATTATGGTTAAGTTTCCGGTTAGGGTAAGAGTTAGAGTTACGTTTAGAGTTCAGGTGAGGGTTGTGGGTAAGTGTTACGGTTACGGTTAGGGTTAGTGTTAGGGTTAGGTTTAATTTTATTGTAGGCTTAAAATAAGGGTTAAGGTTAGGTTAGGGTTAGGGTCAGGGTTAGGATTAGAATTAGGTTTAGGGCGAGGGTTAGGGTCAGAGTTATTGTCAGGGTTAGGTTTCGGGTTACAGGTGGGCCAAGGTTAAGTTTAGGGTTAGGTTTATGGGTAGGGTTTGGGTTAAAGTTAGGCTTAGCTTTAGGTTAGGGATAGGGTGCAGTTTAAGATAGGGTGATGGTTAGGGTTAGGGTTTTGGCTAAGGTTTGGCTTTGTTTTCAGGTTAGTGTTAAGGTTATGTTCAGGATTAGGGTTAAGTTTAGGGGTTGTGTTTAGTTTTAGGGTAAACCTAAAACTTAGTGTTACGGTTAGGGTAAGGGTTGCAGTTTGTGTTAGGTGTTGTGGTTGGGGTGAGGGTTTGGTTGAGGGTTAGGGTTGGGTAGGGTTAGGACTATGGTTATGGTAAAGTGTTAGGGGTTAGAGCTGTAGTTTAGGGTTAGGGTTTGGGGGAGGGTTCCGGTTAGGCATTGTGGTTCTGGTCATGGTTAGGTTTGGTTTAGGGTTAGGGTTAGGTTTAGGATTAGGTTTCGGGTTAGAGTTAGAGATAGGGTTAAGGTTTGGGTTAGGCTTTGGTGTTGGGGTTAGGGTTTTAGTTCGGGTTAGGGTTATCGTTAGGGCTCAGGGGTTTCAGGTTAGGGTTAGGGTTAGGGCTAGCATTAGGTTTAGGTTTGGTGGGATACGGTGAGGGGTTAGGGGGAGGGTTATGGTTAGTTTTACACTTAAGGTGAGGGTTTAGGGTAATTGTTACGGTTACGGCTAGAGTTAGAATTAGGCTTAGGGTTAGCGTGAAGTTTCAGTTAATAGTCAGGGATAGGGTGAATATTAGAGTAGGGTTAAGGTTAGTGTTAGGGTTAGGTATAGCGTTAGGGTTCGGGTAGGGGTAAGGCTAGGTTTAAGGCTAGGTTTACGGTAAAGGGTAGGGCTAGGTTAGGGTTACGTTTAGAGTTGGAGTTAGTGCTACGGTTTAGGGTTAGGGTTAGGGTCAGGTTTAGAGTTAGTGTTAGGGTTAGGGTTATGGTAGAGTTAAGGTTAGGGTTTAGATTAGGGTTAGAGTAAGGGTTAGGTTTAGGTCAGGGTTCGGGCTAGGATGAGGGATAGGTTTAGGCTTCGGGAAAGGGTTAGGGGTTCGTGTGAGGGTTAGTGTTAGGTTTACAGTTAAGCTGATGTTTTAGGGTGTTCCGGTTAGGTTAAGGGTCAGAGTTAGGGTTAGGCTAGAGTTAGGGGATAGATTAGGGTTAGGTTTAGTTTTAGGGTTAGGGTCAGGCTTAGGTTTAGGATGAAGTTCAGGTTAAGGATGAGGGTTAAGGTTTGGGTTAGGGTTAGGCTTAGTGTTAGAGTTAGGTGTTTGGGTGAATGGTAGGATCAGTTTTAGGTTTAGGGTTAGGGTTAGTGTTCGGTTTAGGGTTAGGGTTAAGGTGAAGTTTAAGTTAAGCGTGAGGGTTGAGCTTAGGGTAAGCGTTAGGGGTTGGGGTTAGGGTTAAGGTTAGGATTAAGTTTAGGGTTAAGGGTTAGGTTTAGAGTTAGGATTAGGGTTAGTGTTAGGGTTAAGTCATGGTTAGGTTTAGGGCTAGGTTAAGGTTAGAGATAGGGTTAGGTTAAGGGTTAGGGTTAGGTTTAGATGTTAGGGTGAGGGTTAGTGCTAGGTTTCCATTTAAGCTCAGGGTGTAGGGTCAGTTTTAGAGTTGGAGTTGGTGTTAGGGTCAGGGTTAGGGTAAAGTTTCGGGGTAGGGTTAGGGTTAGGGATAGCTTTAGGTTTAGGGTTGGGGATACGGTTTGGGGTTAGGGTGAGGGTTGGGGTTAGGGTGAGGGTTAGGTTTACAGTTAAGGTGAGGGTTTAGAGTAATTGTTATGCTTAGTGTTAGAGTTAGGGTTAGAGTTAGGGGAAGTTTCAGTTAATAGTGAGGGTTAGGGCTAAGTTTAGAGTTAGGGTAAGGTTAGTGTTAGGGTTAGGGTTAGGATCGGGGTCAGGTTAGGGTTAAGGCTAGGTTTACGGTAAAGGGTAGGGCTAGGTTGGGGTTAGGGTTAGGTTTAGAGTTAGAGTTAGTGCTAGGGTTTACTGTTAGAGTTAGGGTCGGGTTTAGAGTTATTGTTAGGGTTAGGGTTAAGGTAGAGTTAAGGTTAAGGTTAAGTTTCCAGTTAGGGTAAGGGTTAGGTTTAGGTCAGGTTTAGGGTTAGGATGAGGGGTAGGGTTAAACTTAGGGAAAGGGTTAGGGGTTCATGTGAGGGTTAGTGTTAGGTTTACATTAAGCTGATGTTTTAGGGTGTTACTGTTAATGTTAGTTTTAGAGTCAGGGGTACGGTTAGGGCTAGGTTTAGGGTTAGGGCTAGAGTTAGGGGATAGTTAAGCGTGAGGTTTAGTTTTAGGGTTACGGTTATGGTTAGGCTTAGGTTTAGGGTAAAGTTTAGGTTAAGGATGAGGGTTAGGGTTAGGTGTTTGGGTTAAGGTTAGGGTTAGGTTTAGGGTTAGACTTAGTGTTAGGTTTAGGGTTAGACTTAGTGTTAGGTTTAGGGTTAGTTGTTTGGGTCAATGTTAGGGTCAGGTTTCGGGTTAGGTTTAGGGTTAGGTTTCGGTTTAGGGTTAGGGCTAGGGCTAGGGTGAAGTTTAAGTTAAGGGTGAGGGTTGAGCTTTGGGTTAGCGTTAGTGGTTAGGGTTAAGGATAGGATTAAGTTGAGGGTTAAGCTTAGGTTTAAAGTTAGGATTAGGGTTAGTGTTAGGGTTAAGTCATGGTTGGGTTTAGAGCTAGGTTAAGGTTAGAGATGGGGTTAGGTTAAGGGTTGGGGTTAGGTTTAGATGTTAGTGTGAGGTTTAGTGCTAGGTTTCCATTTAAGCTGAGTGTGTAGGGTAAGTTTTAGGGTTAGGATTCGGGTAGGGTTAGAGTTAGGTTCAGAGCTAGGGTTAAGTTTAGGGTTAGGGTTAGGTTTATGGTTGGGGTCAGGGTTAGGGGAGATTTAGTGTTATGTTTAGTTTTAGGGTTAGGGTTCGTGTGAAGTTTATTTAAGCGAGATGGTTAGGGTTAGGGGTTAGGTTTCTGGTTAGGGTCAGGGTTAAGTTTAGGGTTAGTTTTAGGTTTAGGGTCAGGGTTAGGTTTAGGTTTAGTGTTAGTTTGTTTAGGGTTAGGGTTTGAATGAAGTGAGGGTAGGTTTAGGGTTATGGTTCGGGTGAAATTTTGGTTAAGGGTGAGGGTTCGGCTTAGGGTTAGGGTTAGGGGATAGTGTTTCAGTTAGGTTTAGGGTAGAGTTTTAATTATGGTTAAGATTCCGGTTAGGGTAAGAGTTAGAGTTACGTTTAGAGTTCAGGTGAGGGTTGTGGGTAAGTGTTACGGTTACGGTTAGGGTTAGTGTTAGGGTTAGGTTTAATTTTATTGAAGGCTTAAAATTAGGGGTAAGGTTAGGTTAGGGTTAGGGTCAGGGTTAGGATTAGAATTAGGTTTAGGGCGAGGGTTAGGGTCAGAGTTATTGTCAGGGTTAGGTTTCGTGTTACAGGTGGGCCAAGGTTAAGTTTAGGGTTAGGTTTATGGGTAGGGTTTGGGTTAAAGTTAGGCTTAGCTTTAGGTTAGGGATAGGGTGCAGTTTAAGATAGGGTGATGGTTAGGGTTAGGGTTTTGGCTAAGGTTTGGGTTTGTTTTCAGGTTAGTGTTAAGGTTATGTTCAGGATTAGGGTTAAGTTTAGGGGTTGTGTTTAGTTTTAGGGTAAACCTAAAACTTAGTGTTACGGTTACGGTAAGGGTTGCAGTTTGTGTTAGGTGTTGTGGTTGGGGTGAGGGTTTGGTTGAGGGTTAGGGTTGGGTAGGGTTAGGACTATGGTTATGGTAAAGTTGTAGGGGTTAGAGCTGCAGTTTAGGGTTAGGGTTTGGGGGAGGGTTCCGGTTAGGCATTGTGGTTCTGGTCATGGTTAGGTTTGGTTTAGGGTTAGGGTTAGGTTTAGGATTAGGTTTCGGGTTAGAGTTAGAGATAGGGTTAAGGTTTGGGTTAGGCTTTGGTGTTGGGGTTAGGGTTTTAGTTCGGGTTAGGGTTATCGTTAGGGCTCAGGGGTTTCAGGTTAGGGTTAGGGTTAGGGCTAGCATTAGGTTTAGGTTTGGTGGGATACGGTGAGGGGTTAGGGGGAGGGTTATGGTTAGTTTTAAACTTAAGGTGAGGGTTTAGGGTAATTGTTACGGTTACGGCTAGAGTTAGAATTAGGCTTAGGGTTAGCGTGAAGTTTCAGTTAATAGTCAGGGATAGGGTGAATATTAGAGTAGGGTTAAGGTTAGTGTTAGGGTTAGGTATAGCGTTAGGGTTCGGGTAGGGGTAAGGCTAGGTTTAAGGCTAGGTTTACGGTAAAGGGTAGGGCTAGGTTAGGGTTACGTTTAGAGTTGGAGTTAGTGCTACGGTTTAGGGTTAGGGTTAGGGTCAGGTTTAGAGTTAGTGTTAGGGTTAGGGTTATGGTAGAGTTAAGGTTAGGGTTTAGATTAGGGTTAGAGTAAGGGTTAGGTTTAGGTCAGGGTTCGGGCTAGGATGAGGGATAGGTTTAGGCTTCGGGAAAGGGTTAGGGGTTCGTGTGAGGGTTAGTGTTAGGTTTACAGTTAAGCTGATGTTTTAGGGTGTTACGGTTAGGTTAAGGGTCAGAGTTAGGGTTAGGCTAGAGTTAGGGGATAGATTAGGGTTAGGTTTAGTTTTAGGGTTAGGGTCAGGCTTAGGTTTAGGATGAAGTTCAGGTTAAGGATGAGGGTTAAGGTTTGGGTTAGGGTTAGGCTTAGTGTTAGAGTTAGGTGTTTGGGTGAATGGTAGGATCAGTTTTAGGTTTAGGGTTAGGGTTAGTGTTCGGTTTAGGGTTAGGGTTAAGGTGAAGTTTAAGTTAAGCGTGAGGGTTGAGCTTAGGGTTAGCGTTAGGGGTTGGGGTTAGGGTTAAGGTTAGGATTAAGTTTAGGGTTAAGGGTTAGGTTTAGAGTTAGGATTAGGGTTAGTGTTAGGGTTAAGTCATGGTTAGGTTTAGGGCTAGGTTAAGGTTAGAGATAGGGTTAGGTTAAGGGTTAGGGTTAGGTTTAGATGTTAGGGTGAGGGTTAGTGCTAGGTTTCCATTTAAGCTCAGTGTGTAGGGTCAGTTTTAGAGTTGGAGTTGGTGTTAGGGTCAGGGTTAGGGTAAAGTTTCGGGTTAGGGTTAGGGTTAGGGATAGCTTTAGGTTTAGGGTTGGGGATACGGTTCGGGGTTAGGGTGAGGGTTGGGGTTAGGGTGAGGGTTAGGTTTACAGTTAAGGTGAGGGTTTAGAGTAATTGTTATGCTTAGTGTTAGAGTTAGGGTTAGAGTTAGGGGAAGTTTCAGTTAATAGTGAGGGTTAGGGCTAAGTTTAGAGTTAGGGTAAGGTTAGTGTTAGGGTTAGGGTTAGGATCGGGGTCAGGTTAGGGTTAAGGCTAGGTTTACGGTAAAGGGTAGGGCTAGGTTGGGGTTAGGGTTAGGTTTAGAGTTAGAGTTAGTGCTAGGGTTTACTGTTAGAGTTAGGGTCGGGTTTAGAGTTATTGTTAGGGTTAGGGTTAAGGTAGAGTTAAGGTTAAGGTTAAGTTTCCAGTTAGGGTAAGGGTTAGGTTTAGGTCAGGTTTAGGGTTAGGATGAGGGGTAGGGTTAAACTTAGGGAAAGGGTTAGGGGTTCATGTGAGGGTTAGTGTTAGGTTTACATTAAGCTGATGTTTTAGGGTGTTACTGTTAATGTTAGTTTTAGAGTCGGGGTACGGTTAGGGCTAGGTTTAGGGTTAGGGCTAGAGTTAGGGGATAGTTAAGCGTGAGGTTTAGTTTTAGGGTTACGGTTATGGTTAGGCTTAGGTTTAGGGTAAAGTTTAGGTTAAGGATGAGGGTTAGGGTTAGGTGTTTGGGTTAAGGTTAGGGTTAGGTTTAGGGTTAGACTTAGTGTTAGGTTTAGGGTTAGTTGTTTGGGTCAATGTTAGGGTCAGGTTTAGGGTTAGGTTTAGGGTTAGGTTTCGGTTTAGGGTTAGGGCTAGGGCTAGGGTGAAGTTTAAGTTAAGGGTGAGGGTTGAGCTTTGGGTTAGCGTTAGTGGTTAGGGTTAAGGATAGGATTAAGTTGAGGGTTAAGCTTAGGTTTAAAGTTAGGATTAGGGTTAGTGTTAGGGTTAAGTCATGGTTGGGTTTAGAGCTAGGTTAAGGTTAGAGATGGGGTTAGGTTAAGGGTTGGGGTTAGGTTTAGATGTTAGTGTGAGGTTTAGTGCTAGGTTTCCATTTAAGCTGAGTGTGTAGGGTAAGTTTTAGGGTTAGGATTCGGGTAGGGTTAGAGTTAGGTTCAGAGCTAGGGTTAAGTTTAGGGTTAGGGTTAGGTTTATGGTTGGGGTCAGGGTTAGGGGAGATTTAGTGTTATGTTTAGTTTTAGGGTTAGGGTTCGTGTGAAGTTTATTTAAGCGAGATGGTTAGGGTTAGGGGTTAGGTTTCAGGTTAGGGTCAGGGTTAAGTTTAGGGTTAGTTTTAGGTTTAGGGTCAGGGTTAGGTTTAGGTTTAGTGTTAGTTTGTTTAGGGTTAGGGTTTGAATGAAGTTAGGGTAGGTTTAGGGTTATGGTTCGGGTGAAATTTTGGTTAAGGGTGAGGGTTCGGCTTAGGGTTAGGGTTAGGGGATAGTGTTTCAGTTAGGTTTAGGGTAGAGTTTTAATTATGGTTAAGTTTCCGGTTAGGGTAAGAGTTAGAGTTACGTTTAGAGTTCAGGTGAGGGTTGTGGGTAAGTGTTACGGTTACGGTTAGGGTTAGTGTTAGGGTTAGGTTTAATTTTATTGTAGGCTTAAAATTAGGGGTAAGGTTAGGTTAGGGTTAGGGTCAGGGTTAGGATTAGAATTAGGTTTAGGGCGAGGGTTAGGGTCAGAGTTATTGTCAGGGTTAGGTTTCGGGTTACAGGTGGGCCAAGGTTAAGTTTAGGGTTAGGTTTATGGGTAGGGTTTGGGTTAAAGTTAGGCTTAGCTTTAGGTTAGGGATAGGGTGCAGTTTAAGATAGGGTGATGGTTAGGGTTAGGGTTTTGGCTAAGGTTTGGGTTTGTTTTCAGGTTAGTGTTAAGGTTATGTTCAGGATTAGGGTTAAGTTTAGGGGTTGTGTTTAGTTTTAGGGTAAACCTAAAACTTAGTGTTACGGTTAGGGTAAGGGTCGCAGTTTGTGTTAGGTGTTGTGGTTGGGGTGAGGGTTTGGTTGAGGGTTAGGGTTGGGTAGGGTTAGGACTATGGTTATGGTAAAGTGTTAGGGGTTAGAGCTGTAGTTTAGGGTTAGGGTTTGGGGGAGGGTTCCGGTTAGGCATTGTGGTTCTGGTCATGGTTAGGTTTGGTTTAGGGTTAGGGTTAGGTTTAGGATTAGGTTTCGGGTTAGAGTTAGAGATAGGGTTAAGGTTTGGGTTAGGCTTTGGTGTTGGGGTTAGGGTTTTAGTTCCGGTTAGGGTTATCGTTAGGGCTCAGGGGTTTCAGGTTAGGGTTAGGGTTAGGGCTAGCATTAGGTTTAGGTTTGGTGGGATACGGTGAGGGGTTAGGGGGAGGGTTATGGTTAGTTTTACACTTAAGGTGAGGGTTTAGGGTAATTGTTACGGTTACGGCTAGAGTTAGAATTAGGCTTAGGGTTAGCGTGAAGTTTCAGTTAATAGTCAGGGATAGGGTGAATATTAGAGTAGGGTTAAGGTTAGTGTTAGGGTTAGGTATAGCGTTAGGGTTCGGGTAGGGGTAAGGCTAGGTTTAAGGCTAGGTTTACGGTAAAGGGTAGGGCTAGGTTAGGGTTACGTTTAGAGTTGGAGTTAGTGCTACGGTTTAGGGTTAGGGTTAGGGTCAGGTTTAGAGTTAGTGTTAGGGTTAGGGTTATGGTAGAGTTAAGGTTAGGGTTTAGATTAGGGTTAGAGTAAGGGTTAGGTTTAGGTCAGGGTTCGGGCTAGGATGAGGGATAGGTTTAGGCTTCGGGAAAGGGTTAGGGGTTCGTGTGAGGGTTAGTGTTAGGTTTACAGTTAAGCTGATGTTTTAGGGTGTTCCGGTTAGGTTAAGGGTCAGAGTTAGTGTTAGGCTAGAGTTAGGGGATAGATTAGGGTTAGGTTTAGTTTTAGGGTTAGGGTCAGGCTTAGGTTTAGGATGAAGTTCAGGTTAAGGATGAGGGTTAAGGTTTGGGTTAGGGTTAGGCTTAGTGTTAGAGTTAGGTGTTTGGGTGAACGGTAGGATCAGTTTTAGGTTTAGGGTTAGGGTTAGTGTTCGGTTTAGGGTTAGGGTTAAGGTGAAGTTTAAGTTAAGCGTGAGGGTTGAGCTTAGGGTTAGCGTTAGGGGTTGGGGTTAGGGTTAAGGTTAGGATTAAGTTTAGGGTTAAGGGTTAGGTTTAGAGTTAGGATTAGGGTTAGTGTTAGGGTTAAGTCATGGTTAGGTTTAGGGCTAGGTTAAGGTTAGAGATAGGGTTAGGTTAAGGGTTAGGGTTAGGTTTAGATGTTAGGGTGAGGGTTAGTGCTAGGTTTCCATTTAAGCTCAGTGTGTAGGGTCAGTTTTAGAGTTGGAGTTGGTGTTAGGGTCAGGGTTAGGGTAAAGTTTCGGGTTAGGGTTAGGGTTAGGGATAGCTTTAGGTTTAGGGTTGGGGATACGGTTCGGGGTTAGGGTGAGGGTTGGGGTTAGGGTGAGGGTTAGGTTTACAGTTAAGGTGAGGGATTAGGGTAATTGTTATGCTTAGTGTTAGAGTTAGGGTTAGAGTTGGGGGAAGTTTCAGTTAATAGTGAGGGTTAGGGCTAAGTTTAGAGTTAGGGTAAGGTTAGTGTTAGGGTTAGGGTTAGGGTCGGGGTCAGGTTAGGGTTAAGGCTAGGTTTACGGTAAAGGGTAGGGCTAGGTTGGGGTTAGGGTTAGGTTTAGAGTTAGAGTTAGTGCTAGGGTTTACTGTTAGAGTTAGGGTCGGGTTTAGAGTTATTGTTAGGGTTAGGGTTAGGGTAGAGTTAAGGTTAAGGTTAAGTTTCCAGTTAGGGTCAGGGTTAGGTTTAGGTCAGGGTTAGGGTTCGGATGAGGGGTAGGGTTAAACTTAGGGAAAGGGTTAGGGGTTCATGTGAGGGTTAGTGTTAGGTTTACATTAAGCTGATGTTTTAGGGTGTTACTGTTAATGTTAGTTTTAGAGTCGGGGTACGGTTAGGGCTAGGTTTAGGGTTAGGGCTAGAGTTAGGGGATAGTTAAGCGTGAGGTTTAGTTTTAGGGTTACGGTTATGGTTAGGCTTAGGTTTAGGGTAAAGTTTAGGTTAAGGATGAGGGTTAGGGTTAGGTGTTTGGGTTAAGGTTAGGGTTAGGTTTAGGGTTAGACTTAGTGTTAGGTTTAGGGTTAGTTGTTTGGGTCAATGTTAGGGTCAGGTTTAGGGTTAGGTTTAGGGTTAGGGTTCGGTTTAGGGTTAGGCCTAGGGCTAGGGTGAAGTTTAAGTTAAGGGTGAGGGTTGAGCTTAGGGTTAGCGTTAGTGGTTAGGGTTAAGGTTAGGATTAAGTTGAGGGTTAAGCTTAGGTTTAAAGTTAGGATTAGGGTTAGTGTTAGGGTTAAGTCATGGTTGGGTTTAGGGCTAGGTTAAGGTTAGAGATGGGGTTAGGTTAAGGGTTGGGGTTAGGTTTAGATGTTAGTGTGAGGTTTAGTGCTAGGTTTCCATTTAAGCTGAGTGTGTAGGGTAAGTTTTAGGGTTAGGATTCGGGTAGGGTTAGAGTTAGGTTCAGAGCTAGGGTTAAGTTTAGGGTTAGGGTTAGGTTTATGGTTGGGGTCAGGGTTAGGGGAGATTTAGTGTTATGTTTAGTTTTAGGGTTAGGGTTCGTGTGAAGTTTATTTAAGCGAGATGGTTAGGGTTAGGGGTTAGGTTTCAGGTTAGGGTCAGGGTTAAGTTTAGGGTTAGTTTTAGGTTTAGGGTCAGGGTTAGGTTTAGGTTTAGTGTTAGTTTGTTTAGGGTTAGGGTTTGAATGAAGTTAGGGTAGGTTTAGGGTTATGGTTCGGGTGAAATTTTGGTTAAGGGTGAGGGTTCGGCTTAGGGTTAGGGTTAGGGGATAGTGTTTCAGTTAGGTTTAGGGTAGAGTTTTAATTATGGTTAAGTTTCCGGTTAGGGTAAGAGTTAGAGTTACGTTTAGAGTTAAGGTGAGGGTTGTGGGTAAGTGTTACGGTTACGGTTAGGGTTAGTGTTAGGGTTAGGTTTAATTTTATTGTAGGCTTCAAATTAGGGTTAAGGTTAGGTTAGGGTTAGGGTCAGGGTTAGGATTAGAATTAGGTTTAGGGCGAGGGTTAGGGTCAGAGTTATTGTCAGGGTTAGGTTTCGGGTTACAGGTGGGCCAAGGTTAAGTTTAGGGTTAGGTTTATGGGTAGGGTTTGGGTTAAAGTTAGGCTTAGCTTTAGGTTAGGGATAGGGTGCAGTTTAAGATAGGGTGATGGTTAGGGTTAGGGTTTTGGCTAAGGTTTGGGTTTGTTTTCAGGTTAGTGTTAAGGTTATGTTCAGGATTAGGGTTAAGTTTAGGGGTTGTGTTTAGTTTTAGGGTAAACCTAAAACTTAGTGTTACGGTTAGGGTAAGGGTTGCAGTTTGTGTTAGGTGTTGTGGTTGGGGTGAGGGTTTGGTTGAGGGTTAGGGTTGGGTAGGGTTAGGACTATGGTTATGGTAAAGTTGTAGGGGTTAGAGCTGCAGTTTAGGGTTAGGGTTTGGGGGAGGGTTCCGGTTAGGCATTGTGGTTCTGGTCATGGTTAGGTTTGGTTTAGGGTTAGGGTTAGGTTTAGGATTAGGTTTCGGGTTAGAGTTAGAGATAGGGTTAAGGTTTGGGTTAGGCTTTGGTGTTGGGGTTAGGGTTTTAGTTCGGGTTAGGGTTATCGTTAGGGCTCAGGGGTTTCAGGTTAGGGTTAGGGTTAGGGCTAGCATTAGGTTTAGGTTTGGTGGGATACGGTGAGGGGTTAGGGGGAGGGTTATGGTTAGTTTTACACTTAAGGTGAGGGTTTAGGGTAATTGTTACGGTTACGGCTAGAGTTAGAATTAGGCTTAGGGTTAGCGTGAAGTTTCAGTTAATAGTCAGGGATAGGGTGAATATTAGAGTAGGGTTAAGGTTAGTGTTAGGGTTAGGTATAGCGTTAGGGTTCGGGTAGGGGTAAGGCTAGGTTTAAGGCTAGGTTTACGGTAAAGGGTAGGGCTAGGTTAGGGTTACGTTTAGAGTTGGAGTTAGTGCTACGGTTTAGGGTTAGGGTTAGGGTCAGGTTTAGAGTTAGTGTTAGGGTTAGGGTTATGGTAGAGTTAAGGTTAGGGTTTAGATTAGGGTTAGAGTAAGGGTTAGGTTTAGGTCAGGGTTCGGGCTAGGATGAGGGATAGGTTTAGGCTTCGGGAAAGGGTTAGGGGTTCGTGTGAGGGTTAGTGTTAGGTTTACAGTTAAGCTGATGTTTTAGGGTGTTCCGGTTAGGTTAAGGGTCAGAGTTAGTGTTAGGCTAGAGTTAGGGGATAGATTAGGGTTAGGTTTAGTTTTAGGGTTAGGGTCAGGCTTAGGTTTAGGATGAAGTTCAGGTTAAGGATGAGGGTTAAGGTTTGGGTTAGGGTTAGGCTTAGTGTTAGAGTTAGGTGTTTGGGTGAACGGTAGGATCAGTTTTAGGTTTAGGGTTAGGGTTAGTGTTCGGTTTAGGGTTAGGGTTAAGGTGAAGTTTAAGTTAAGCGTGAGGGTTGAGCTTAGGGTTAGCGTTAGGGGTTGGGGTTAGGGTTAAGGTTAGGATTAAGTTTAGGGTTAAGGGTTAGGTTTAGAGTTAGGATTAGGGTTAGTGTTAGGGTTAAGTCATGGTTAGGTTTAGGGCTAGGTTAAGGTTAGAGATAGGGTTAGGTTAAGGGTTAGGGTTAGGTTTAGATGTTAGGGTGAGGGTTAGTGCTAGGTTTCCATTTAAGCTCAGTGTGTAGGGTCAGTTTTAGAGTTGGAGTTGGTGTTAGGGTCAGGGTTAGGGTAAAGTTTCGGGTTAGGGTTAGGGTTAGGGATAGCTTTAGGTTTAGGGTTGGGGATACGGTTCGGGGTTAGGGTGAGGGTTGGGGTTAGGGTGAGGGTTAGGTTTACAGTTAAGGTGAGGGATTAGGGTAATTGTTATGCTTAGTGTTAGAGTTAGGGTTAGAGTTGGGGGAAGTTTCAGTTAATAGTGAGGGTTAGGGCTAAGTTTAGAGTTAGGGTAAGGTTAGTGTTAGGGTTAGGGTTAGGATCGGGGTCAGGTTAGGGTTAAGGCTAGGTTTACGGTAAAGGGTAGGGCTAGGTTGGGGTTAGGGTTAGGTTTAGAGTTAGAGTTAGTGCTAGGGTTTACTGTTAGAGTTAGGGTCGGGTTTAGAGTTATTGTTAGGGTTAGGGTTAGGGTAGAGTTAAGGTTAAGGTTAAGTTTCCAGTTAGGGTCAGGGTTAGGTTTAGGTCAGGGTTAGGGTTCGGATGAGGGGTAGGGTTAAACTTAGGGAAAGGGTTAGGGGTTCATGTGAGGGTTAGTGTTAGGTTTACATTAAGCTGATGTTTTAGGGTGTTACTGTTAATGTTAGTTTTAGAGTCGGGGTACGGATAGGGCTAGGTTTAGGGTTAGGGCTAGAGTTAGGGGATAGTTAAGCGTGAGGTTTAGTTTTAGGGTTACGGTTATGGTTAGGCTTAGGTTTAGGGTAAAGTTTAGGTTAAGGATGAGGGTTAGGGTTAGGTGTTTGGGTTAAGGTTAGGGTTAGGTTTAGGGTTAGACTTAGTGTTAGGTTTAGGGTTAGTTGTTTGGGTCAATGTTAGGGTCAGGTTTAGGGTTAAGTTTAGGGTTAGGGTTCGGTTTAGGGTTAGGCCTAGGGCTAGGGTGAAGTTTAAGTTAAGGGTGAGGGTTGAGCTTAGGGTTAGCGTTAGTGGTTAGGGTTAAGGTTAGGATTAAGTTGAGGGATAAGCTTAGGTTTAAAGTTAGGATTAGGGTTAGTGTTAGGGTTAAGTCATGGTGGGGTTTAGGGCTAGGTTAAGGTTAGAGATGGGGTTAGGTTAAGGGTTGGGGTTAGGTTTAGATGTTAGTGTGAGGTTTAGTGCTAGGTTTCCATTTAAGCTGAGTGTGTAGGGTAAGTTTTAGGGTTAGGATTCGGGTAGGGTTAGAGTTAGGTTCAGAGCTAGGGTTAAGTTTAGGGTTAGGGTTAGGTTTATGGTTGGGGTCAGGGTTAGGGGAGATTTAGTGTTATGTTTAGTTTTAGGGTTAGGGTTCGTGTGAAGTTTATTTAAGCGAGATGGTTAGGGTTAGGGGTTAGGTTTCAGGTTAGGGTCAGGGTTAAGTTTAGGGTTAGTTTTAGGTTTAGGGTCAGGGTTAGGTTTAGGTTTAGTGTTAGTTTGTTTAGGGTTAGGGTTTGAATGAAGTTAGGGTAGGTTTAGGGTTATGGTTCGGGTGAAATTTTGGTTAAGGGTGAGGGTTCGGCTTAGGGTTAGGGTTAGGGGATAGTGTTTCAGTTAGGTTTAGGGTAGAGTTTTAATTATGGTTAAGTTTCCGGTTAGGGTAAGAGTTAGAGTTACGTTTAGAGTTAAGGTGAGGGTTGTGGGTAAGTGTTACGGTTACGGTTAGGCTTAGTGTTAGGGTTAGGTTTAATTTTATTGTAGGCTTCAAATTAGGGTTAAGGTTAGGTTAGGGTTAGGGTCAGGGTTAGGATTAGAATTAGGTTTAGGGCGAGGGTTAGGGTCAGAGTTATTGTCAGGGTTAGGTTTCGGGTTACAGGTGGGCCAAGGTTAAGTTTAGGGTTAGGTTTATGGGTAGGGTTTGGGTTAAAGTTAGGCTTAGCTTTAGGTTAGGGATAGGGTGCAGTTTAAGATAGGGTGATGGTTAGGGTTAGGGTTTTGGCTAAGGTTTGGGTTTGTTTTCAGGTTAGTGTTAAGGTTATGTTCAGGATTAGGGTTAAGTTTAGGGGTTGTGTTTAGTTTTAGGGTAAACCTAAAACTTAGTGTTACGGTTAGGGTAAGGGTTGCAGTTTGTGTTAGGTGTTGTGGTTGGGGTGAGGGTTTGGTTGAGGGTTAGGGTTGGGTAGGGTTAGGACTATGGTTATGGTAAAGTTGTAGGGGTTAGAGCTGCAGTTTAGGGTTAGGGTTTGGGGGAGGGTTCCGGTTAGGCATTGTGGTTCTGGTCATGGTTAGGTTTGGTTTAGGGTTAGGGTTAGGTTTAGGATTAGGTTTCGGGTTAGAGTTAGAGATAGGGTTAAGGTTTGGGTTAGGCTTTGGTGTTGGGGTTAGGGTTTTAGTTCCGGTTAGGGTTATCGTTAGGGCTCAGGGGTTTCAGGTTAGGGTTAGGGTTAGGGCTAGCATTAGGTTTAGGTTTGGTGGGATACGGTGAGGGGTTAGGGGGAGGGTTATGGTTAGTTTTACACTTAAGGTGAGGGTTTAGGGTAATTGTTACGGTTACGGCTAGAGTTAGAATTAGGCTTAGGGTTAGCGTGAAGTTTCAGTTAATAGTCAGGGATAGGGTGAATATTAGAGTAGGGTTAAGGTTAGTGTTAGGGTTAGGTATAGCGTTAGGGTTCGGGTAGGGGTAAGGCTAGGTTTAAGGCTAGGTTTACGGTAAAGGGTAGGGCTAGGTTAGGGTTACGTTTAGAGTTGGAGTTAGTGCTAGGGTTTAGGGTTAGGGTTAGGGTCAGGTTTAGAGTTAGTGTTAGGGTTAGGGTTATGGTAGAGTTAAGGTTAGGGTTTAGATTAGGGTTAGAGTAAGGGTTAGGTTTAGGTCAGGGTTCGGGCTAGGATGAGGGATAGGTTTAGGCTTCGGGAAAGGGTTAGGGGTTCGTGTGAGGGTTAGTGTTAGGTTTACAGTTAAGCTGATGTTTTAGGGTGTTACGGTTAGGTTAAGGGTTAGAGTTAGGGTTAGGCTAGAGTTAGGGGATAGATTAGGGTTAGGTTTAGTTTTAGGGTTAGGGTCAGGCTTAGGTTTAGGATGAAGTTCAGGTTAAGGATGAGGGTTAAGGTTTGGGTTAGGGTTAGGCTTAGTGTTAGAGTTAGGTGTTTGGGTGAACGGTAGGATCAGTTTTAGGTTTAGGGTTTTAGGGTTAGTGTTCGGTTTAGGGTTAGGGTTAAGGTGAAGTTTAAGTTAAGCGTGAGGGTTGAGCTTAGGGTTAGCGTTAGGGGTTGGGGTTAGGGTTAAGGTTAGGATTAAGTTTAGGGTTAAGGGTTAGGTTTAGAGTTAGGATTAGGGTTAGTGTTAGGGTTAAGTCATGGTTAGGTTTAGGGCTAGGTTAAGGTTAGAGATAGGGTTAGGTTAAGGGTTAGGGTTAGGTTTAGATGTTAGGGTGAGGGTTAGTGCTAGGTTTCCATTTAAGCTCAGTGTGTAGGGTCAGTTTTAGAGTTGGAGTTGGTGTTAGGGTCAGGGTTAGGGTAAAGTTTCGGGTTAGGGTTAGGGTTAGGGATAGCTTTAGGTTTAGGGTTGGGGATACGGTTCGGGGTTAGGGTGAGGGTTGGGGTTAGGGTGAGGGTTAGGTTTACAGTTAAGGTGAGGGATTAGGGTAATTGTTATGCTTAGTGTTAGAGTTAGGGTTAGAGTTGGGGGAAGTTTCAGTTAATAGTGAGGGTTAGGGCTAAGTTTAGAGTTAGGGTAAGGTTAGTGTTAGGGTTAGGGTTAGGATCGGGGTCAGGTTAGGGTTAAGGCTAGGTTTACGGTAAAGGGTAGGGCTAGGTTGGGGTTAGGGTTAGGTTTAGAGTTAGAGTTAGTGCTAGGGTTTACTGTTAGAGTTAGGGTCGGGTTTAGAGTTATTGTTAGGGTTAGGGTTAGGGTAGAGTTAAGGTTAAGGTTAAGTTTCCAGTTAGGGTCAGGGTTAGGTTTAGGTCAGGGTTAGGGTTAGGATGAGGGGTAGGGTTAAACTTAGGGAAAGGGTTAGGGGTTCATGTGAGGGTTAGTGTTAGGTTTACATTAAGCTGATGTTTTAGGGTGTTACTGTTAATGTTAGTTTTAGAGTCGGGGTACGGATAGGGCTAGGTTTAGGGTTAGGGCTAGAGTTAGGGGATAGTTAAGCGTGAGGTTTAGTTTTAGGGTTACGGTTATGGTTAGGCTTAGGTTTAGGGTAAAGTTTAGGTTAAGGATGAGGGTTAGGGTTAGGTGTTTGGGTTAAGGTTAGGGTTAGGTTTAGGGTTAGACTTAGTGTTAGGTTTAGGGTTAGTTGTTTGGGTCAATGTTAGGGTCAGGTTTAGGGTTAAGTTTAGGGTTAGGGTTCGGTTTAGGGTTAGGCCTAGGGCTAGGGTGAAGTTTAAGTTAAGGGTGAGGGTTGAGCTTAGGGTTAGCGTTAGTGGTTAGGGTTAAGGTTAGGATTAAGTTGAGGGATAAGCTTAGGTTTAAAGTTAGGATTAGGGTTAGTGTTAGGGTTAAGTCATGGTGGGGTTTAGGGCTAGGTTAAGGTTAGAGATGGGGTTAGGTTAAGGGTTGGGGTTAGGTTTAGATGTTAGTGTGAGGTTTAGTGCTAGGTTTCCATTTAAGCTGAGTGTGTAGGGTAAGTTTTAGGGTTAGGATTCGGGTAGGGTTAGAGTTAGGTTCAGAGCTAGGGTTAAGTTTAGGGTTAGGGTTAGGTTTATGGTTGGGGTCAGGGTTAGGGGAGATTTAGTGTTATGTTTAGTTTTAGGGTTAGGGTTCGTGTGAAGTTTATTTAAGCGAGATGGTTAGGGTTAGGGGTTAGGTTTCAGGTTAGGGTCAGGGTTAAGTTTAGGGTTAGTTTTAGGTTTAGGGTCAGGGTTAGGTTTAGGTTTAGTGTTAGTTTGTTTAGGGTTAGGGTTTGAATGAAGTTAGGGTAGGTTTAGGGTTATGGTTCGGGTGAAATTTTGGTTAAGGGTGAGGGTTCGGCTTAGGGTTAGGGTTAGGGGATAGTGTTTCAGTTAGGTTTAGGGTAGAGTTTTAATTATGGTTAAGTTTCCGGTTAGGGTAAGAGTTAGAGTTACGTTTAGAGTTAAGGTGAGGGTTGTGGGTAAGTGTTACGGTTACGGTTAGGCTTAGTGTTAGGGTTAGGTTTAATTTTATTGTAGGCTTCAAATTAGGGTTAAGGTTAGGTTAGGGTTAGGGTCAGGGTTAGGATTAGAATTAGGTTTAGGGCGAGGGTTAGGGTCAGAGTTATTGTCAGGGTTAGGTTTCGGGTTACAGGTGGGCCAAGGTTAAGTTTAGGGTTAGGTTTATGGGTAGGGTTTGGGTTAAAGTTAGGCTTAGCTTTAGGTTAGGGATAGGGTGCAGTTTAAGATAGGGTGATGGTTAGGGTTAGGGTTTTGGCTAAGGTTTGGGTTTGTTTTCAGGTTAGTGTTAAGGTTATGTTCAGGATTAGGGTTAAGTTTAGGGGTTGTGTTTAGTTTTAGGGTAAACCTAAAACTTAGTGTTACGGTTAGGGTAAGGGTTGCAGTTTGTGTTAGGTGTTGTGGTTGGGGTGAGGGTTTGGTTGAGGGTTAGGGTTGGGTAGGGTTAGGACTATGGTTATGGTAAAGTTGTAGGGGTTAGAGCTGCAGTTTAGGGTTAGGGTTTGGGGGAGGGTTCCGGTTAGGCATTGTGGTTCTGGTCATGGTTAGGTTTGGTTTAGGGTTAGGGTTAGGTTTAGGATTAGGTTTCGGGTTAGAGTTAGAGATAGGGTTAAGGTTTGGGTTAGGCTTTGGTGTTGGGGTTAGGGTTTTAGTTCCGGTTAGGGTTATCGTTAGGGCTCAGGGGTTTCAGGTTAGGGTTAGGGTTAGGGCTAGCATTAGGTTTAGGTTTGGTGGGATACGGTGAGGGGTTAGGGGGAGGGTTATGGTTAGTTTTACACTTAAGGTGAGGGTTTAGGGTAATTGTTACGGTTACGGCTAGAGTTAGAATTAGGCTTAGGGTTAGCGTGAAGTTTCAGTTAATAGTCAGGGATAGGGTGAATATTAGAGTAGGGTTAAGGTTAGTGTTAGGGTTAGGTATAGCGTTAGGGTTCGGGTAGGGGTAAGGCTAGGTTTAAGGCTAGGTTTACGGTAAAGGGTAGGGCTAGGTTAGGGTTACGTTTAGAGTTGGAGTTAGTGCTAGGGTTTAGGGTTAGGGTTAGGGTCAGGTTTAGAGTTAGTGTTAGGGTTAGGGTTATGGTAGAGTTAAGGTTAGGGTTTAGATTAGGGTTAGAGTAAGGGTTAGGTTTAGGTCAGGGTTCGGGCTAGGATGAGGGATAGGTTTAGGCTTCGGGAAAGGGTTAGGGGTTCGTGTGAGGGTTAGTGTTAGGTTTACAGTTAAGCTGATGTTTTAGGGTGTTACGGTTAGGTTAAGGGTTAGAGTTAGGGTTAGGCTAGAGTTAGGGGATAGATTAGGGTTAGGTTTAGTTTTAGGGTTAGGGTCAGGCTTAGGTTTAGGATGAAGTTCAGGTTAAGGATGAGGGTTAAGGTTTGGGTTAGGGTTAGGCTTAGTGTTAGAGTTAGGTGTTTGGGTGAACGGTAGGATCAGTTTTAGGTTTAGGGTTTTAGGGTTAGTGTTCGGTTTAGGGTTAGGGTTAAGGTGAAGTTTAAGTTAAGCGTGAGGGTTGAGCTTAGGGTTAGCGTTAGGGGTTGGGGTTAGGGTTAAGGTTAGGATTAAGTTTAGGGTTAAGGGTTAGGTTTAGAGTTAGGATTAGGGTTAGTGTTAGGGTTAAGTCATGGTTAGGTTTAGGGCTAGGTTAAGGTTAGAGATAGGGTTAGGTTAAGGGTTAGGGTTAGGTTTAGATGTTAGGGTGAGGGTTAGTGCTAGGTTTCCATTTAAGCTCAGTGTGTAGGGTCAGTTTTAGAGTTGGAGTTGGTGTTAGGGTCAGGGTTAGGGTAAAGTTTCGGGTTAGGGTTAGGGTTAGGGATAGCTTTAGGTTTAGGGTTGGGGATACGGTTCGGGGTTAGGGTGAGGGTTGGGGTTAGGGTGAGGGTTAGGTTTACAGTTAAGGTGAGGGATTAGGGTAATTGTTATGCTTAGTGTTAGAGTTAGGGTTAGAGTTGGGGGAAGTTTCAGTTAATAGTGAGGGTTAGGGCTAAGTTTAGAGTTAGGGTAAGGTTAGTGTTAGGGTTAGGGTTAGGATCGGGGTCAGGTTAGGGTTAAGGCTAGGTTTACGGTAAAGGGTAGGGCTAGGTTGGGGTTAGGGTTAGGTTTAGAGTTAGAGTTAGTGCTAGGGTTTACTGTTAGAGTTAGGGTCGGGTTTAGAGTTATTGTTAGGGTTAGGGTTAGGGTAGAGTTAAGGTTAAGGTTAAGTTTCCAGTTAGGGTCAGGGTTAGGTTTAGGTCAGGGTTAGGGTTAGGATGAGGGGTAGGGTTAAACTTAGGGAAAGGGTTAGGGGTTCATGTGAGGGTTAGTGTTAGGTTTACATTAAGCTGATGTTTTAGGGTGTTACTGTTAATGTTAGTTTTAGAGTCGGGGTACGGATAGGGCTAGGTTTAGGGTTAGGGCTAGAGTTAGGGGATAGTTAAGCGTGAGGTTTAGTTTTAGGGTTACGGTTATGGTTAGGCTTAGGTTTAGGGTAAAGTTTAGGTTAAGGATGAGGGTTAGGGTTAGGTGTTTGGGTTAAGGTTAGGGTTAGGTTTAGGGTTAGACTTAGTGTTAGGTTTAGGGTTAGTTGTTTGGGTCAATGTTAGGGTCAGGTTTAGGGTTAAGTTTAGGGTTAGGGTTCGGTTTAGGGTTAGGCCTAGGGCTAGGGTGAAGTTTAAGTTAAGGGTGAGGGTTGAGCTTAGGGTTAGCGTTAGTGGTTAGGGTTAAGGTTAGGATTAAGTTGAGGGATAAGCTTAGGTTTAAAGTTAGGATTAGGGTTAGTGTTAGGGTTAAGTCATGGTGGGGTTTAGGGCTAGGTTAAGGTTAGAGATGGGGTTAGGTTAAGGGTTGGGGTTAGGTTTAGATGTTAGTGTGAGGTTTAGTGCTAGGTTTCCATTTAAGCTGAGTGTGTAGGGTAAGTTTTAGGGTTAGGATTCGGGTAGGGTTAGAGTTAGGTTCAGAGCTAGGGTTAAGTTTAGGGTTAGGGTTAGGTTTATGGTTGGGGTCAGGGTTAGGGGAGATTTAGTGTTATGTTTAGTTTTAGGGTTAGGGTTCGTGTGAAGTTTATTTAAGCGAGATGGTTAGGGTTAGGGGTTAGGTTTCAGGTTAGGGTCAGGGTTAAGTTTAGGGTTAGTTTTAGGTTTAGGGTCAGGGTTAGGTTTAGGTTTAGTGTTAGTTTGTTTAGGGTTAGGGTTTGAATGAAGTTAGGGTAGGTTTAGGGTTATGGTTCGGGTGAAATTTTGGTTAAGGGTGAGGGTTCGGCTTAGGGTTAGGGTTAGGGGATAGTGTTTCAGTTAGGTTTAGGGTAGAGTTTTAATTATGGTTAAGTTTCCGGTTAGGGTAAGAGTTAGAGTTACGTTTAGAGTTCAGGTGAGGGTTGTGGGTAAGTGTTACGGTTACGGTTAGGGTTAGTGTTAGGGTTAGGTTTAATTTTATTGTAGGCTTAAAATAAGGGTTAAGGTTAGGTTAGGGTTAGGGTCAGGGTTAGGATTAGAATTAGGTTTAGGGCGAGGGTTAGGGTCAGAGTTATTGTCAGGGTTAGGTTTCGGGTTACAGGTGGGCCAAGGTTAAGTTTAGGGTTAGGTTTATGGGTAGGGTTTGGGTTAAAGTTAGGCTTAGCTTTAGGTTAGGGATAGGGTGCAGTTTAAGATAGGGTGATGGTTAGGGTTAGGGTTTTGGCTAAGGTTTGGGTTTGTTTTCAGGTTAGTGTTAAGGTTATGTTCAGGATTAGGGTTAAGTTTAGGGGTTGTGTTTAGTTTTAGGGTAAACCTAAAACTTAGTGTTACGGTTAGGGTAAGGGTCGCAGTTTGTGTTAGGTGTTGTGGTTGGGGTGAGGGTTTGGTTGAGGGTTAGGGTTGGGTAGGGTTAGGACTATGGTTATGGTAAAGTTGTAGGGGTTAGAGCTGTAGTTTAGGGTTAGGGTTTGGGGGAGGGTTCCGGTTAGGCATTGTGGTTCTGGTCATGGTTAGGTTTGGTTTAGGGTTAGGGTTAGGTTTAGGATTAGGTTTCGGGTTAGAGTTAGAGATAGGGTTAAGGTTTGGGTTAGTTTTTGGTGTTGGGGTTAGGGTTTTAGTTCGGGTTAGGGTTATCGTTAGGGCTCAGGGGTTTCAGGTTAGGGTTAGGGTTAGGGCTACCATTAGGTTTAGGTTTGGTGGGATACGGTGAGGGGTTAGGGGGAGGGTTATGGTTAGTTTTACACTTAAGGTGAGGGTTTAGGGTAATTGTTACGGTTACGGCTAGAGTTAGAATTAGGCTTAGGGTTAGCGTGAAGTTTCAGTTAATAGTCAGGGATAGGGTGAATATTAGAGTAGGGTTAAGGTTAGTGTTAGGGTTAGGTATAGCGTTAGGGTTCGGGTAGGGGTAAGGCTAGGTTTAAGGCTAGGTTTACGGTAAAGGGTAGGGCTAGGTTAGGGTTACGTTTAGAGTTGGAGTTAGTGCTAGGGTTTAGGGTTAGGGTTAGGGTCAGGTTTAGAGTTAGTGTTAGGGTTAGGGTTATGGTAGAGTTAAGGTTAGGGTTTAGATTAGGGTTAGAGTAAGGGTTAGGTTTAGGTCAGGGTTCGGGCTAGGATGAGGGATAGGTTTAGGCTTCGGGAAAGGGTTAGGGGTTCGTGTGAGGGTTAGTGTTAGGTTTACAGTTAAGCTGATGTTTTAGGGTGTTACGGTTAGGTTAAGGGTTAGAGTTAGGGTTAGGCTAGAGTTAGGGGATAGATTAGGGTTAGGTTTAGTTTTAGGGTTAGGGTCAGGCTTAGGTTTAGGATGAAGTTCAGGTTAAGGATGAGGGTTAAGGTTTGGGTTAGGGTTAGGCTTAGTGTTAGAGTTAGGTGTTTGGGTGAACGGTAGGATCAGTTTTAGGTTTAGGGTTTTAGGGTTAGTGTTCGGTTTAGGGTTAGGGTTAAGGTGAAGTTTAAGTTAAGCGTGAGGGTTGAGCTTAGGGTTAGCGTTAGGGGTTGGGGTTAGGGTTAAGGTTAGGATTAAGTTTAGGGTTAAGGGTTAGGTTTAGAGTTAGGATTAGGGTTAGTGTTAGGGTTAAGTCATGGTTAGGTTTAGGGCTAGGTTAAGGTTAGAGATAGGGTTAGGTTAAGGGTTAGGGTTAGGTTTAGATGTTAGGGTGAGGGTTAGTGCTAGGTTTCCATTTAAGCTCAGTGTGTAGGGTCAGTTTTAGAGTTGGAGTTGGTGTTAGGGTCAGGGTTAGGGTAAAGTTTCGGGTTAGGTTTAGGGTTAGGGATAGCTTTAGGTTTAGGGTTGGGGATACGGTTCGGGGTTAGGGTGAGGGTTGGGGTTAGGGTGAGGGTTAGGTTTACAGTTAAGGTGAGGGATTAGGGTAATTGTTATGCTTAGTGTTAGAGTTAGGGTTAGAGTTGGGGGAAGTTTCAGTTAATAGTGAGGGTTAGGGCTAAGTTTAGAGTTAGGGTAAGGTTAGTGTTAGGGTTAGGGTTAGGATCGGGGTCAGGTTAGGGTTAAGGCTAGGTTTACGGTAAAGGGTAGGGCTAGGTTGGGGTTAGGGTTAGGTTTAGAGTTAGAGTTAGTGCTAGGGTTTACTGTTAGAGTTAGGGTCGGGTTTAGAGTTATTGTTAGGGTTAGGGTTAGGGTAGAGTTAAGGTTAAGGTTAAGTTTCCAGTTAGGGTCAGGGTTAGGTTTAGGTCAGGGTTAGGGTTAGGATGAGGGGTAGGGTTAAACTTAGGGAAAGGGTTAGGGGTTCATGTGAGGGTTAGTGTTAGGTTTACATTAAGCTGATGTTTTAGGGTGTTACTGTTAATGTTAGTTTTAGAGTCGGGGTACGGATAGGGCTAGGTTTAGGGTTAGGGCTAGAGTTAGGGGATAGTTAAGCGTGAGGTTTAGTTTTAGGGTTACGGTTATGGTTAGGCTTAGGTTTAGGGTAAAGTTTAGGTTAAGGATGAGGGTTAGGGTTAGGTGTTTGGGTTAAGGTTAGGGTTAGGTTTAGGGTTAGACTTAGTGTTAGGTTTAGGGTTAGTTGTTTGGGTCAATGTTAGGGTCAGGTTTAGGGTTAAGTTTAGGGTTAGGGTTCGGTTTAGGGTTAGGCCTAGGGCTAGGGTGAAGTTTAAGTTAAGGGTGAGGGTTGAGCTTAGGGTTAGCGTTAGTGGTTAGGGTTAAGGTTAGGATTAAGTTGAGGGATAAGCTTAGGTTTAAAGTTAGGATTAGGGTTAGTGTTAGGGTTAAGTCATGGTGGGGTTTAGGGCTAGGTTAAGGTTAGAGATGGGGTTAGGTTAAGGGTTGGGGTTAGGTTTAGATGTTAGTGTGAGGTTTAGTGCTAGGTTTCCATTTAAGCTGAGTGTGTAGGGTAAGTTTTAGGGTTAGGATTCGGGTAGGGTTAGAGTTAGGTTCAGAGCTAGGGTTAAGTTTAGGGTTAGGGTTAGGTTTATGGTTGGGGTCAGGGTTAGGGGAGATTTAGTGTTATGTTTAGTTTTAGGGTTAGGGTTCGTGTGAAGTTTATTTAAGCGAGATGGTTAGGGTTAGGGGTTAGGTTTCAGGTTAGGGTCAGGGTTAAGTTTAGGGTTAGTTTTAGGTTTAGGGTCAGGGTTAGGTTTAGGTTTAGTGTTAGTTTGTTTAGGGTTAGGGTTTGAATGAAGTTAGGGTAGGTTTAGGGTTATGGTTCGGGTGAAATTTTGGTTAAGGGTGAGGGTTCGGCTTAGGGTTAGGGTTAGGGGATAGTGTTTCAGTTAGGTTTAGGGTAGAGTTTTAATTATGGTTAAGTTTCCGGTTAGGGTAAGAGTTAGAGTTACGTTTAGAGTTCAGGTGAGGGTTGTGGGTAAGTGTTACGGTTACGGTTAGGGTTAGTGTTAGGGTTAGGTTTAATTTTATTGTAGGCTTAAAATAAGGGTTAAGGTTAGGTTAGGGTTAGGGTCAGGGTTAGGATTAGAATTAGGTTTAGGGCGAGGGTTAGGGTCAGAGTTATTGTCAGGGTTAGGTTTCGGGTTACAGGTGGGCCAAGGTTAAGTTTAGGGTTAGGTTTATGGGTAGGGTTTGGGTTAAAGTTAGGCTTAGCTTTAGGTTAGGGATAGGGTGCAGTTTAAGATAGGGTGATGGTTAGGGTTAGGGTTTTGGCTAAGGTTTGGGTTTGTTTTCAGGTTAGTGTTAAGGTTATGTTCAGGATTAGGGTTAAGTTTAGGGGTTGTGTTTAGTTTTAGGGTAAACCTAAAACTTAGTGTTACGGTTAGGGTAAGGGTCGCAGTTTGTGTTAGGTGTTGTGGTTGGGGTGAGGGTTTGGTTGAGGGTTAGGGTTGGGTAGGGTTAGGACTATGGTTATGGTAAAGTGTTAGGGGTTAGAGCTGTAGTTTAGGGTTAGGGTTTGGGGGAGGGTTCCGGTTAGGCATTGTGGTTCTGGTCATGGTTAGGTTTGGTTTAGGGTTAGGGTTAGGTTTAGGATTAGGTTTCGGGTTAGAGTTAGAGATAGGGTTAAGGTTTGGGTTAGGCTTTGGTGTTGGGGTTAGGGTTTTAGTTCGGGTTAGGGTTATCGTTAGGGCTCAGGGGTTTCAGGTTAGGGTTAGGGTTAGGGCTACCATTAGGTTTAGGTTTGGTGGGATACGGTGAGGGGTTAGGGGGAGGGTTATGGTTAGTTTTACACTTAAGGTGAGGGTTTAGGGTAATTGTTACGGTTACGGCTAGAGTTAGAATTAGGCTTAGGGTTAGCGTGAAGTTTCAGTTAATAGTCAGGGATAGGGTGAATATTAGAGTAGGGTTAAGGTTAGTGTTAGGGTTAGGTATAGCGTTAGGGTTCGGGTAGGGGTAAGGCTAGGTTTAAGGCTAGGTTTACGGTAAAGGGTAGGGCGAGCTTAGGGTTACGTTTAGAGTTGGAGTTAGTGCTAGGGTTTAGGGTTAGGGTTGGGGTCAGGTTTAGAGTTAGTGTTAGGGTTAGGGTTATGGTAGAGTTAAGGTTAGGGTTTAGATTAGGGTTAGAGTAAGGGTTAGGTTTAGGTCAGGGTTCGGGCTAGGATGAGGGATAGGTTTAGGCTTCGGGAAAGGGTTAGGGGTTCGTGTGAGGGTTAGTGTTAGGTTTACAGTTAAGCTGATGTTTTAGGGTGTTCCGGTTAGGTTAAGGGTCAGAGTTAGTGTTAGGCTAGAGTTAGGGGATAGATTAGGGTTAGGTTTAGTTTTAGGGTTAGGGTCAGGCTTAGGTTTAGGATGAAGTTCAGGTTAAGGATGAGGGTTAAGGTTTGGGTTAGGGTTAGGCTTAGTGTTAGAGTTAGGTGTTTGGGTGAACGGTAGGATCAGTTTTAGGTTTAGGGTTTTAGGGTTAGTGTTCGGTTTAGGGTTAGGGTTAAGGTGAAGTTTAAGTTAAGCGTGAGGGTTGAGCTTAGGGTTAGCGTTAGGGGTTGGGGTTAGGGTTAAGGTTAGGATTAAGTTTAGGGTTAAGGGTTAGGTTTAGAGTTAGGATTAGGGTTAGTGTTAGGGTTAAGTCATGGTTAGGTTTAGGGCTAGGTTAAGGTTAGAGATAGGGTTAGGTTAAGGGTTAGGGTTAGGTTTAGATGTTAGGGTGAGGGTTAGTGCTAGGTTTCCATTTAAGCTCAGTGTGTAGGGTCAGTTTTAGAGTTGGAGTTGGTGTTAGGGTCAGGGTTAGGGTAAAGTTTCGGGTTAGGGTTAGGGTTAGGGATAGCTTTAGGTTTAGGGTTGGGGATACGGTTCGGGGTTAGGGTGAGGGTTGGGGTTAGGGTGAGGGTTAGGTTTACAGTTAAGGTGAGGGATTAGGGTAATTGTTATGCTTAGTGTTAGAGTTAGGGTTAAAGTTAGGGGAAGTTTCAGTTAATAGTGAGGGTTAGGGCTAAGTTTAGAGTTAGGGTAAGGTTAGTGTTAGGGTTAGGGTTAGGATCGGGGTCAGGTTAGGGTTAAGGCTAGGTTTACGGTAAAGGGTAGGGCTAGGTTGGGGTTAGGGTTAGGTTTAGAGTTAGAGTTAGTGCTAGGGTTTACTGTTAGAGTTAGGGTCGGGTTTAGAGTTATTGTTAGGGTTAGGGTTAGGGTAGAGTTAAGGTTAAGGTTAAGTTTCCAGTTAGGGTCAGGGTTAGGTTTAGGTCAGGGTTAGGGTTAGGATGAGGGGTAGGGTTAAAGTTAGGGAAAGGGTTAGGGGTTCATGTGAGGGTTAGTGTTAGGTTTACATTAAGCTGATGTTTTAGGGTGTTACTGTTAATGTTAGTTTTAGAGTCGGGGTACGGTTAGGGCTAGGTTTAGGGTTAGGGCTAGAGTTAGGGGATAGTTAAGCGTGAGGTTTAGTTTTAGGGTTACGGTTATGGTTAGGCTTAGGTTTAGGGTAAAGTTTAGGTTAAGGATGAGGGTTAGGGTTAGGTGTTTGGGTTAAGGTTAGGGTTAGGTTTAGGGTTAGACTTAGTGTTAGGTTTAGGGTTAGTTGTTTGGGTCAATGTTAGGGTCAGGTTTAGGGTTAGGTTTAGGGTTAGGGTTCGGTTTAGGGTTAGGCCTAGGGCTAGGGTGAAGTTTAAGTTAAGGGTGAGGGTTGAGCTTAGGGTTAGCGTTAGTGGTTAGGGTTAAGGTTAGGATTAAGTTGAGGGATAAGCTTAGGTTTAAAGTTAGGATTAGGGTTAGTGTTAGGGTTAAGTCATGGTGGGGTTTAGGGCTAGGTTAAGGTTAGAGATGGGGTTAGGTTAAGGGTTGGGGTTAGGTTTAGATGTTAGTGTGAGGTTTAGTGCTAGGTTTCCATTTAAGCTGAGTGTGTAGGGTAAGTTTTAGGGTTAGGATTCGGGTAGGGTTAGAGTTAGGTTCAGAGCTAGGGTTAAGTTTAGGGTTAGGGTTAGGTTTATGGTTGGGGTCAGGGTTAGGGGAGATTTAGTGTTATGTTTAGTTTTAGGGTTAGGGTTCGTGTGAAGTTTATTTAAGCGAGATGGTTAGGGTTAGGGGTTAGGTTTCAGGTTAGGGTCAGGGTTAAGTTTAGGGTTAGTTTTAGGTTTAGGGTCAGGGTTAGGTTTAGGTTTAGTGTTAGTTTGTTTAGGGTTAGGGTTTGAATGAAGTTAGGGTAGGTTTAGGGTTATGGTTCGGGTGAAATTTTGGTTAAGGGTGAGGGTTCGGCTTAGGGTTAGGGTTAGGGGATAGTGTTTCAGTTAGGTTTAGGGTAGAGTTTTAATTATGGTTAAGTTTCCGGTTAGGGTAAGAGTTAGAGTTACGTTTAGAGTTCAGGTGAGGGTTGTGGGTAAGTGTTACGGTTACGGTTAGGGTTAGTGTTAGGGTTAGGTTTAATTTTATTGTAGGCTTAAAATAAGGGTTAAGGTTAGGTTAGGGTTAGGGTCAGGGTTAGGATTAGAATTAGGTTTAGGGCGAGGGTTAGGGTCAGAGTTATTGTCAGGGTTAGGTTTCGGGTTACAGGTGGGCCAAGGTTAAGTTTAGGGTTAGGTTTATGGGTAGGGTTTGGGTTAAAGTTAGGCTTAGCTTTAGGTTAGGGATAGGGTGCAGTTTAAGATAGGGTGATGGTTAGGGTTAGGGTTTTGGCTAAGGTTTGGGTTTGTTTTCAGGTTAGTGTTAAGGTTATGTTCAGGATTAGGGTTAAGTTTAGGGGTTGTGTTTAGTTTTAGGGTAAACCTAAAACTTAGTGTTACGGTTAGGGTAAGGGTCGCAGTTTGTGTTAGGTGTTGTGGTTGGGGTGAGGGTTTGGTTGAGGGTTAGGGTTGGGTAGGGTTAGGACTATGGTTATGGTAAAGTGTTAGGGGTTAGAGCTGTAGTTTAGGGTTAGGGTTTGGGGGAGGGTTCCGGTTAGGCATTGTGGTTCTGGTCATGGTTAGGTTTGGTTTAGGGTTAGGGTTAGGTTTAGGATTAGGTTTCGGGTTAGAGTTAGAGATAGGGTTAAGGTTTGGGTTAGGCTTTGGTGTTGGGGTTAGGGTTTTAGTTCGGGTTAGGGTTATCGTTAGGGCTCAGGGGTTTCAGGTTAGGGTTAGGGTTAGGGCTACCATTAGGTTTAGGTTTGGTGGGATACGGTGAGGGGTTAGGGGGAGGGTTATGGTTAGTTTTACACTTAAGGTGAGGGTTTAGGGTAATTGTTACGGTTACGGCTAGAGTTAGAATTAGGCTTAGGGTTAGCGTGAAGTTTCAGTTAATAGTCAGGGATAGGGTGAATATTAGAGTAGGGTTAAGGTTAGTGTTAGGGTTAGGTATAGCGTTAGGGTTCGGGTAGGGGTAAGGCTAGGTTTAAGGCTAGGTTTACGGTAAAGGGTAGGGCGAGCTTAGGGTTACGTTTAGAGTTGGAGTTAGTGCTAGGGTTTAGGGTTAGGGTTGGGGTCAGGTTTAGAGTTAGTGTTAGGGTTAGGGTTATGGTAGAGTTAAGGTTAGGGTTTAGATTAGGGTTAGAGTAAGGGTTAGGTTTAGGTCAGGGTTCGGGCTAGGATGAGGGATAGGTTTAGGCTTCGGGAAAGGGTTAGGGGTTCGTGTGAGGGTTAGTGTTAGGTTTACAGTTAAGCTGATGTTTTAGGGTGTTCCGGTTAGGTTAAGGGTCAGAGTTAGTGTTAGGCTAGAGTTAGGGGATAGATTAGGGTTAGGTTTAGTTTTAGGGTTAGGGTCAGGCTTAGGTTTAGGATGAAGTTCAGGTTAAGGATGAGGGTTAAGGTTTGGGTTAGGGTTAGGCTTAGTGTTAGAGTTAGGTGTTTGGGTGAACGGTAGGATCAGTTTTAGGTTTAGGGTTTTAGGGTTAGTGTTCGGTTTAGGGTTAGGGTTAAGGTGAAGTTTAAGTTAAGCGTGAGGGTTGAGCTTAGGGTTAGCGTTAGGGGTTGGGGTTAGGGTTAAGGTTAGGATTAAGTTTAGGGTTAAGGGTTAGGTTTAGAGTTAGGATTAGGGTTAGTGTTAGGGTTAAGTCATGGTTAGGTTTAGGGCTAGGTTAAGGTTAGAGATAGGGTTAGGTTAAGGGTTAGGGTTAGGTTTAGATGTTAGGGTGAGGGTTAGTGCTAGGTTTCCATTTAAGCTCAGTGTGTAGGGTCAGTTTTAGAGTTGGAGTTGGTGTTAGGGTCAGGGTTAGGGTAAAGTTTCGGGTTAGGGTTAGGGTTAGGGATAGCTTTAGGTTTAGGGTTGGGGATACGGTTCGGGGTTAGGGTGAGGGTTGGGGTTAGGGTGAGGGTTAGGTTTACAGTTAAGGTGAGGGATTAGGGTAATTGTTATGCTTAGTGTTAGAGTTAGGGTTAAAGTTAGGGGAAGTTTCAGTTAATAGTGAGGGTTAGGGCTAAGTTTAGAGTTAGGGTAAGGTTAGTGTTAGGGTTAGGGTTAGGATTGGGGTCAGGTTAGGGTTAAGGCTAGGTTTACGGTAAAGGGTAGGGCTAGGTTGGGGTTAGGGTTAGGTTTAGAGTTAGAGTTAGTGCTAGGGTTTACTGTTAGAGTTAGGGTCGGGTTTAGAGTTATTGTTAGGGTTAGGGTTAGGGTAGAGTTAAGGTTAAGGTTAAGTTTCCAGTTAGGGTCAGGGTTAGGTTTAGGTCAGGGTTAGGGTTAGGATGAGGGGTAGGGTTAAAGTTAGGGAAAGGGTTAGGGGTTCATGTGAGGGTTAGTGTTAGGTTTACATTAAGCTGATGTTTTAGGGTGTTACTGTTAATGTTAGTTTTAGAGTCGGGGTACGGTTAGGGCTAGGTTTAGGGTTAGGGCTAGAGTTAGGGGATAGTTAAGCGTGAGGTTTAGTTTTAGGGTTACGGTTATGGTTAGGCTTAGGTTTAGGGTAAAGTTTAGGTTAAGGATGAGGGTTAGGGTTAGGTGTTTGGGTTAAGGTTAGGGTTAGGTTTAGGGTTAGACTTAGTGTTAGGTTTAGGGTTAGTTGTTTGGGTCAATGTTAGGGTCAGGTTTAGGGTTAGGTTTAGGGTTAGGGTTCGGTTTAGGGTTAGGCCTAGGGCTAGGGTGAAGTTTAAGTTAAGGGTGAGGGTTGAGCTTAGGGTTAGCGTTAGTGGTTAGGGTTAAGGTTAGGATTAAGTTGAGGGATAAGCTTAGGTTTAAAGTTAGGATTAGGGTTAGTGTTAGGGTTAAGTCATGGTGGGGTTTAGGGCTAGGTTAAGGTTAGAGATGGGGTTAGGTTAAGGGTTGGGGTTAGGTTTAGATGTTAGTGTGAGGTTTAGTGCTAGGTTTCCATTTAAGCTGAGTGTGTAGGGTAAGTTTTAGGGTTAGGATTCGGGTAGGGTTAGAGTTAGGTTCAGAGCTAGGGTTAAGTTTAGGGTTAGGGTTAGGTTTATGGTTGGGGTCAGGGTTAGGGGAGATTTAGTGTTATGTTTAGTTTTAGGGTTAGGGTTCGTGTGAAGTTTATTTAAGCGAGATGGTTAGGGTTAGGGGTTAGGTTTCAGGTTAGGGTCAGGGTTAAGTTTAGGGTTAGTTTTAGGTTTAGGGTCAGGGTTAGGTTTAGGTTTAGTGTTAGTTTGTTTAGGGTTAGGGTTTGAATGAAGTTAGGGTAGGTTTAGGGTTATGGTTCGGGTGAAATTTTGGTTAAGGGTGAGGGTTCGGCTTAGGGTTAGGGTTAGGGGATAGTGTTTCAGTTAGGTTTAGGGTAGAGTTTTAATTATGGTTAAGTTTCCGGTTAGGGTAAGAGTTAGAGTTACGTTTAGAGTTCAGGTGAGGGTTGTGGGTAAGTGTTACGGTTACGGTTAGGGTTAGTGTTAGGGTTAGGTTTAATTTTATTGTAGGCTTAAAATAAGGGTTAAGGTTAGGTTAGGGTTAGGGTCAGGGTTAGGATTAGAATTAGGTTTAGGGCGAGGGTTAGGGTCAGAGTTATTGTCAGGGTTAGGTTTCGGGTTACAGGTGGGCCAAGGTTAAGTTTAGGGTTAGGTTTATGGGTAGGGTTTGGGTTAAAGTTAGGCTTAGCTTTAGGTTAGGGATAGGGTGCAGTTTAAGATAGGGTGATGGTTAGGGTTAGGGTTTTGGCTAAGGTTTGGGTTTGTTTTCAGGTTAGTGTTAAGGTTATGTTCAGGATTAGGGTTAAGTTTAGGGGTTGTGTTTAGTTTTAGGGTAAACCTAAAACTTAGTGTTACGGTTAGGGTAAGGGTCGCAGTTTGTGTTAGGTGTTGTGGTTGGGGTGAGGGTTTGGTTGAGGGTTAGGGTTGGGTAGGGTTAGGACTATGGTTATGGTAAAGTGTTAGGGGTTAGAGCTGTAGTTTAGGGTTAGGGTTTGGGGGAGGGTTCCGGTTAGGCATTGTGGTTCTGGTCATGGTTAGGTTTGGTTTAGGGTTAGGGTTAGGTTTAGGATTAGGTTTCGGGTTAGAGTTAGAGATAGGGTTAAGGTTTGGGTTAGGCTTTGGTGTTGGGGTTAGGGTTTTAGTTCGGGTTAGGGTTATCGTTAGGGCTCAGGGGTTTCAGGTTAGGGTTAGGGTTAGGGCTACCATTAGGTTTAGGTTTGGTGGGATACGGTGAGGGGTTAGGGGGAGGGTTATGGTTAGTTTTACACTTAAGGTGAGGGTTTAGGGTAATTGTTACGGTTACGGCTAGAGTTAGAATTAGGCTTAGGGTTAGCGTGAAGTTTCAGTTAATAGTCAGGGATAGGGTGAATATTAGAGTAGGGTTAAGGTTAGTGTTAGGGTTAGGTATAGCGTTAGGGTTCGGGTAGGGGTAAGGCTAGGTTTAAGGCTAGGTTTACGGTAAAGGGTAGGGCGAGCTTAGGGTTACGTTTAGAGTTGGAGTTAGTGCTAGGGTTTAGGGTTAGGGTTGGGGTCAGGTTTAGAGTTAGTGTTAGGGTTAGGGTTATGGTAGAGTTAAGGTTAGGGTTTAGATTAGGGTTAGAGTAAGGGTTAGGTTTAGGTCAGGGTTCGGGCTAGGATGAGGGATAGGTATAGGCTTCGGGAAAGGGTTAGGGGTTCGTGTGAGGGTTAGTGTTAGGTTTACAGTTAAGCTGATGTTTTAGGGTGTTCCGGTTAGGTTAAGGGTCAGAGTTAGTGTTAGGCTAGAGTTAGGGGATAGATTAGGGTTAGGTTTAGTTTTAGGGTTAGGGTCAGGCTTAGGTTTAGGATGAAGTTCAGGTTAAGGATGAGGGTTAAGGTTTGGGTTAGGGTTAGGCTTAGTGTTAGAGTTAGGTGTTTGGGTGAACGGTAGGATCAGTTTTAGGTTTAGAGTTAGGGTTAGTGTTCGGTTTAGGGTTAGGGTTAAGGTGAAGTTTAAGTTAAGCGTGAGGGTTGAGCTTAGGGTTAGCGTTAGGGGTTGGGGTTAGGGTTAAGGTTAGGATTAAGTTTAGGGTTAAGGGTTAGGTTTAGAGTTAGGATTAGGGTTAGTGTTAGGGTTAAGTCATGGTTAGGTTTAGGGCTAGGTTAAGGTTAGAGATAGGGTTAGGTTAAGGGTTAGGGTTAGGTTTAGATGTTAGTGTGAGGGTTAGTGCTAGGTTTCCATTTAAGCTCAGTGTGTAGGGTCAGTTTTAGAGTTGGAGTTGGTGTTAGGGTCAGGGTTAGGGTAAAGTTTCGGGTTAGGGTTAGGGTTAGGGATAGCTTTAGGTTTAGGGTTGGGGATACGGTTCGGGGTTAGGGTGAGGGTTGGGGTTAGGGTGAGGGTTAGGTTTACAGTTAAGGTGAGGGATTAGGGTAATTGTTATGCTTAGTGTTAGAGTTAGGGTTAAAGTTAGGGGAAGTTTCAGTTAATAGTGAGGGTTAGGGCTAAGTTTAGAGTTAGGGTAAGGTTAGTGTTAGGGTTAGGGTTAGGATCGGGGTCAGGTTAGGGTTAAGGCTAGGTTTACGGTAAAGGGTAGGGCTAGGTTGGGGTTAGGGTTAGGTTTAGAGTTAGAGTTAGTGCTAGGGTTTACTGTTAGAGTTAGGGTCGGGTTTAGAGTTATTGTTAGGGTTAGGGTTAGGGTAGAGTTAAGGTTAAGGTTAAGTTTCCAGTTAGGGTCAGGGTTAGGTTTAGGTCAGGGTTAGGGTTAGGATGAGGGGTAGGGTTAAAGTTAGGGAAAGGGTTAGGGGTTCATGTGAGGGTTAGTGTTAGGTTTACATTAAGCTGATGTTTTAGGGTGTTACTGTTAATGTTAGTTTTAGAGTCGGGGTACGGTTAGGGCTAGGTTTAGGGTTAGGGCTAGAGTTAGGGGATAGTTAAGCGTGAGGTTTAGTTTTAGGGTTACGGTTATGGTTAGGCTTAGGTTTAGGGTAAAGTTTAGGTTAAGGATGAGGGTTAGGGTTAGGTGTTTGGGTTAAGGTTAGGGTTAGGTTTAGGGTTAGACTTAGTGTTAGGTTTAGGGTTAGTTGTTTGGGTCAATGTTAGGGTCAGGTTTAGGGTTAGGTTTAGGGTTAGTTTTCGGTTTACGGTTAGGCTAGGGTGAAGTTTAAGTTAAGGGTGAGGGTTGAGCTTAGGGTTAGCGTTAGTGGTTAGGGTTAAGGTTAGGATTAAGTTGAGGGATAAGCTTAGGTTTAAAGTTAGGATTAGGGTTAGTGTTAGGGTTAAGTCATGGTTGGGTTTAGGGCTAGGTTAAGGTTAGAGATGGGGTTAGGTTAAGGGTTGGGGTTAGGTTTAGATGTTAGTGTGAGGTTTAGTGCTAGGTTTCCATTTAAGCTGAGTGTGTAGGGTAAGTTTTAGGGTTAGGATTCGGGTAGGGTTAGAGTTAGGTTCAGAGCTAGGGTTAAGTTTAGGGTTAGGGTTAGGTTTATGGTTGGGGTCAGGGTTAGGGGAGATTTAGTGTTATGTTTAGTTTTAGGGTTAGGGTTCGTGTGAAGTTTATTTAAGCGAGATGGTTAGGGTTAGGGGTTAGGTTTCAGGTTAGGGTCAGGGTTAAGTTTAGGGTTAGTTTTAGGTTTAGGGTTAGGTTTAGGTTTAGTGTTAGTTTGTTTAGGGTTAGGGTTTGAATGAAGTTAGGGTAGGTTTAGGGTTATGGTTCGGGTGAAATTTTGGTTAAGGGTGAGGGTTCGGCTTAGGGTTAGGGTTAGGGGATAGTGTTTCAGTTAGGTTTAGGGTAGAGTTTTAATTATGGTTAAGTTTCCGGTTAGGGTAAGAGTTAGAGTTACGTTTAGAGTTCAGGTGAGGGTTGTGGGTAAGTGTTACGGTTACGGTTAGGGTTAGTGTTAGGGTTAGGTTTAATTTTATTGTAGGCTTAAAATAAGGGTTAAGGTTAGGTTAGGGTTAGGGTCAGGGTTAGGATTAGAATTAGGTTTAGGGCGAGGGTTAGGGTCAGAGTTATTGTCAGGGTTAGGTTTCGGGTTACAGGTGGGCCAAGGTTAAGTTTAGGGTTAGGTTTATGGGTAGGGTTTGGGTTAAAGTTAGGCTTAGCTTTAGGTTAGGGATAGGGTGCAGTTTAAGATAGGGTGATGGTTAGGGTTAGGGTTTTGGCTAAGGTTTGGGTTTGTTTTCAGGTTAGTGTTAAGGTTATGTTCAGGATTAGGGTTAAGTTTAGGGGTTGTGTTTAGTTTTAGGGTAAACCTAAAACTTAGTGTTACGGTTAGGGTAAGGGTCGCAGTTTGTGTTAGGTGTTGTGGTTGGGGTGAGGGTTTGGTTGAGGGTTAGGGTTGGGTAGGGTTAGGACTATGGTTATGGTAAAGTTGTAGGGGTTAGAGCTGTAGTTTAGGGTTAGGGTTTGGGGGAGGGTTCCGGTTAGGCATTGTGGTTCTGGTCATGGTTAGGTTTGGTTTAGGGTTAGGGTTAGGTTTAGGATTAGGTTTCGGGTTAGAGTTAGAGATAGGGTTAAGGTTTGGGTTAGGCTTTGGTGTTGGGGTTAGGGTTTTAGTTCGGGTTAGGGTTATCGTTAGGGCTCAGGGGTTTCAGGTTAGGGTTAGGGTTAGGGCTACCATTAGGTTTAGGTTTGGTGGGATACGGTGAGGGGTTAGGGGGAGGGTTATGGTTAGTTTTACACTTAAGGTGAGGGTTTAGGGTAATTGTTACGGTTACGGCTAGAGTTAGAATTAGGCTTAGGGTTAGCGTGAAGTTTCAGTTAATAGTCAGGGATAGGGTGAATATTAGAGTAGGGTTAAGGTTAGTGTTAGGGTTAGGTATAGCGTTAGGGTTCGGGTAGGGGTAAGGCTAGGTTTAAGGCTAGGTTTACGGTAAAGGGTAGGGCGAGCTTAGGGTTACGTTTAGAGTTGGAGTTAGTGCTAGGGTTTAGGGTTAGGGTTGGGGTCAGGTTTAGAGTTAGTGTTAGGGTTAGGGTTATGGTAGAGTTAAGGTTAGGGTTTAGATTAGGGTTAGAGTAAGGGTTAGGTTTAGGTCAGGGTTCGGGCTAGGATGAGGGATAGGTTTAGGCTTCGGGAAAGGGTTAGGGGTTCGTGTGAGGGTTAGTGTTAGGTTTACAGTTAAGCTGATGTTTTAGGGTGTTCCGGTTAGGTTAAGGGTCAGAGTTAGTGTTAGGCTAGAGTTAGGGGATAGATTAGGGTTAGGTTTAGTTTTAGGGTTAGGGTCAGGCTTAGGTTTAGGATGAAGTTCAGGTTAAGGATGAGGGTTAAGGTTTGGGTTAGGGTTAGGCTTAGTGTTAGAGTTAGGTGTTTGGGTGAACGGTAGGATCAGTTTTAGGTTTAGGGTTAGGGTTAGTGTTCGGTTTAGGGTTAGGGTTAAGGTGAAGTTTAAGTTAAGCGTGAGGGTTGAGCTTAGGGTTAGCGTTAGGGGTTGGGGTTAGGGTTAAGGTTAGGATTAAGTTTAGGGTTAAGGGTTAGGTTTAGAGTTAGGATTAGGGTTAGTGTTAGGGTTAAGTCATGGTTAGGTTTAGGGCTAGGTTAAGGTTAGAGATAGGGTTAGGTTAAGGGTTAGGGTTAGGTTTAGATGTTAGGGTGAGGGTTAGTGCTAGGTTTCCATTTAAGCTCAGTGTGTAGGGTCAGTTTTAGAGTTGGAGTTGGTGTTAGGGTCAGGGTTAGGGTAAAGTTTCGGGTTAGGGTTAGGGTTAGGGATAGCTTTAGGTTTAGGGTTGGGGATACGGTTCGGGGTTAGGGTGAGGGTTGGGGTTAGGGTGAGGGTTAGGTTTACAGTTAAGGTGAGGGATTAGGGTAATTGTTATGCTTAGTGTTAGAGTTAGGGTTAAAGTTAGGGGAAGTTTCAGTTAATAGTGAGGGTTAGGGCTAAGTTTAGAGTTAGGGTAAGGTTAGTGTTAGGGTTAGGGTTAGGATCGGGGTCAGGTTAGGGTTAAGGCTAGGTTTACGGTAAAGGGTAGGGCTAGGTTGGGGTTAGGGTTAGGTTTAGAGTTAGAGTTAGTGCTAGGGTTTACTGTTAGAGTTAGGGTCGGGTTTAGAGTTATTGTTAGGGTTAGGGTTAGGGTAGAGTTAAGGTTAAGGTTAAGTTTCCAGTTAGGGTCAGGGTTAGGTTTAGGTCAGGGTTAGGGTTAGGATGAGGGGTAGGGTTAAAGTTAGGGAAAGGGTTAGGGGTTCATGTGAGGGTTAGTGTTAGGTTTACATTAAGCTGATGTTTTAGGGTGTTACTGTTAATGTTAGTTTTAGAGTCGGGGTACGGTTAGGGCTAGGTTTAGGGTTAGGGCTAGAGTTAGGGGATAGTTAAGCGTGAGGTTTAGTTTTAGGGTTACGGTTATGGTTAGGCTTAGGTTTAGGGTAAAGTTTAGGTTAAGGATGAGGGTTAGGGTTAGGTGTTTGGGTTAAGGTTAGGGTTAGGTTTAGGGTTAGACTTAGTGTTAGGTTTAGGGTTAGTTGTTTGGGTCAATGTTAGGGTCAGGTTTAGGGTTAGGTTTAGGGTTAGTTTTCGGTTTACGGTTAGGCTAGGGTGAAGTTTAAGTTAAGGGTGAGGGTTGAGCTTAGGGTTAGCGTTAGTGGTTAGGGTTAAGGTTAGGATTAAGTTGAGGGATAAGCTTAGGTTTAAAGTTAGGATTAGGGTTAGTGTTAGGGTTAAGTCATGGTTGGGTTTAGGGCTAGGTTAAGGTTAGAGATGGGGTTAGGTTAAGGGTTGGGGTTAGGTTTAGATGTTAGTGTGAGGTTTAGTGCTAGGTTTCCATTTAAGCTGAGTGTGTAGGGTAAGTTTTAGGGTTAGGATTCGGGTAGGGTTAGAGTTAGGTTCAGAGCTAGGGTTAAGTTTAGGGTTAGGGTTAGGTTTATGGTTGGGGTCAGGGTTAGGGGAGATTTAGTGTTATGTTTAGTTTTAGGGTTAGGGTTCGTGTGAAGTTTATTTAAGCGAGATGGTTAGGGTTAGGGGTTAGGTTTCAGATTAGGGTCAGGGTTAAGTTTAGGGTTAGTTTTAGGTTTAGGGTTAGGTTTAGGTTTAGTGTTAGTTTGTTTAGGGTTAGGGTTTGAATGAAGTTAGGGTAGGTTTAGGGTTATGGTTCGGGTGAAATTTTGGTTAAGGGTGAGGGTTCGGCTTAGGGTTAGGGTTAGGGGATAGTGTTTCAGTTAGGTTTAGGGTAGAGTTTTAATTATGGTTAAGTTTCCGGTTAGGGTAAGAGTTAGAGTTACGTTTAGAGTTCAGGTGAGGGTTGTGGGTAAGTGTTACGGTTACGGTTAGGGTTAGTGTTAGGGTTAGGTTTAATTTTATTGTAGGCTTAAAATAAGGGTTAAGGTTAGGTTAGGGTTAGGGTCAGGGTTAGGATTAGAATTAGGTTTAGGGCGAGGGTTAGGGTCAGAGTTATTGTCAGGGTTAGGTTTCGGGTTACAGGTGGGCCAAGGTTAAGTTTAGGGTTAGGTTTATGGGTAGGGTTTGGGTTAAAGTTAGGCTTAGCTTTAGGTTAGGGATAGGGTGCAGTTTAAGATAGGGTGATGGTTAGGGTTAGGGTTTTGGCTAAGGTTTGGGTTTGTTTTCAGGTTAGTGTTAAGGTTATGTTCAGGATTAGGGTTAAGTTTAGGGGTTGTGTTTAGTTTTAGGGTAAACCTAAAACTTAGTGTTACGGTTAGGGTAAGGGTCGCAGTTTGTGTTAGGTGTTGTGGTTGGGGTGAGGGTTTGGTTGAGGGTTAGGGTTGGGTAGGGTTAGGACTATGGTTATGGTAAAGTTGTAGGGGTTAGAGCTGTAGTTTAGGGTTAGGGTTTGGGGGAGGGTTCCGGTTAGGCATTGTGGTTCTGGTCATGGTTAGGTTTGGTTTAGGGTTAGGGTTAGGTTTAGGATTAGGTTTCGGGTTAGAGTTAGAGATAGGGTTAAGGTTTGGGTTAGGCTTTGGTGTTGGGGTTAGGGTTTTAGTTCGGGTTAGGGTTATCGTTAGGGCTCAGGGGTTTCAGGTTAGGGTTAGGGTTAGGGCTACCATTAGGTTTAGGTTTGGTGGGATACGGTGAGGGGTTAGGGGGAGGGTTATGGTTAGTTTTACACTTAAGGTGAGGGTTTAGGGTAATTGTTACGGTTACGGCTAGAGTTAGAATTAGGCTTAGGGTTAGCGTGAAGTTTCAGTTAATAGTCAGGGATAGGGTGAATATTAGAGTAGGGTTAAGGTTAGTGTTAGGGTTAGGTATAGCGTTAGGGTTCGGGTAGGGGTAAGGCTAGGTTTAAGGCTAGGTTTACGGTAAAGGGTAGGGCGAGCTTAGGGTTACGTTTAGAGTTGGAGTTAGTGCTAGGGTTTAGGGTTAGGGTTGGGGTCAGGTTTAGAGTTAGTGTTAGGGTTAGGGTTATGGTAGAGTTAAGGTTAGGGTTTAGATTAGGGTTAGAGTAAGGGTTAGGTTTAGGTCAGGGTTCGGGCTAGGATGAGGGATAGGTTTAGGCTTCGGGAAAGGGTTAGGGGTTCGTGTGAGGGTTAGTGTTAGGTTTACAGTTAAGCTGATGTTTTAGGGTGTTCCGGTTAGGTTAAGGGTCAGAGTTAGTGTTAGGCTAGAGTTAGGGGATAGATTAGGGTTAGGTTTAGTTTTAGGGTTAGGGTCAGGCTTAGGTTTAGGATGAAGTTCAGGTTAAGGATGAGGGTTAAGGTTTGGGTTAGGGTTAGGCTTAGTGTTAGAGTTAGGTGTTTGGGTGAACGGTAGGATCAGTTTTAGGTTTAGGGTTAGGGTTAGTGTTCGGTTTAGGGTTAGGGTTAAGGTGAAGTTTAAGTTAAGCGTGAGGGTTGAGCTTAGGGTTAGCGTTAGGGGTTGGGGTTAGGGTTAAGGTTAGGATTAAGTTTAGGGTTAAGGGTTAGGTTTAGAGTTAGGATTAGGGTTAGTGTTAGGGTTAAGTCATGGTTAGGTTTAGGGCTAGGTTAAGGTTAGAGATAGGGTTCGGTTAAGGGTTAGGGTTAGGTTTAGATGTTAGGGTGAGGGTTAGTGCTAGGTTTCCATTTAAGCTCAGTGTGTAGGGTCAGTTTTAGAGTTGGAGTTGGTGTTAGGGTCAGGGTTAGGGTAAAGTTTCGGGTTAGGGTTAGGGTTAGGGATAGCTTTAGGTTTAGGGTTGGGGATACGGTTCGGGGTTAGGGTGAGGGTTGGGGTTAGGGTGAGGGTTAGGTTTACAGTTAAGGTGAGGGATTAGGGTAATTGTTATGCTTAGTGTTAGAGTTAGGGTTAAAGTTAGGGGAAGTTTCAGTTAATAGTGAGGGTTAGGGCTAAGTTTAGAGTTAGGGTAAGGTTAGTGTTAGGGTTAGGGTTAGGATCGGGGTCAGGTTAGGGTTAAGGCTAGGTTTACGGTAAAGGGTAGGGCTAGGTTGGGGTTAGGGTTAGGTTTAGAGTTAGAGTTAGTGCTAGGGTTTACTGTTAGAGTTAGGGTCGGGTTTAGAGTTATTGTTAGGGTTAGGGTTAGGGTAGAGTTAAGGTTAAGGTTAAGTTTCCAGTTAGGGTCAGGGTTAGGTTTAGGTCAGGGTTAGGGTTCGGATGAGGGGTAGGGTTAAAGTTAGGGAAAGGGTTAGGGGTTCATGTGAGGGTTAGTGTTAGGTTTACATTAAGCTGATGTTTTAGGGTGTTACTGTTAATGTTAGTTTTAGAGTCGGGGTACGGTTAGGGCTAGGTTTAGGGTTAGGGCTAGAGTTAGGGGATAGTTAAGCGTGAGGTTTAGTTTTAGGGTTACGGTTATGGTTAGGCTTAGGTTTAGGGTAAAGTTTAGGTTAAGGATGAGGGTTAGGGTTAGGTGTTTGGGTTAAGGTTAGGGTTAGGTTTAGGGTTAGACTTAGTGTTAGGTTTAGGGTTAGTTGTTTGGGTCAATGTTAGGGTCAGGTTTAGGGTTAGGTTTAGGGTTAGTTTTCGGTTTACGGTTAGGCTAGGGTGAAGTTTAAGTTAAGGGTGAGGGTTGAGCTTAGGGTTAGCGTTAGTGGTTAGGGTTAAGGTTAGGATTAAGTTGAGGGATAAGCTTAGGTTTAAAGTTAGGATTAGGGTTAGTGTTAGGGTTAAGTCATGGTGGGGTTTAGGGCTAGGTTAAGGTTAGAGATGGGGTTAGGTTAAGGGTTGGGGTTAGGTTTAGATGTTAGTGTGAGGTTTAGTGCTAGGTTTCCATTTAAGCTGAGTGTGTAGGGTAAGTTTTAGGGTTAGGATTCGGGTAGGGTTAGAGTTAGGTTCAGAGCTAGGGTTAAGTTTAGGGTTAGGGTTAGGTTTATGGTTGGGGTCAGGGTTAGGGGAGATTTAGTGTTATGTTTAGTTTTAGGGTTAGGGTTCGTGTGAAGTTTATTTAAGCGAGATGGTTAGGGTTAGGGGTTAGGTTTCAGGTTAGGGTCAGGGTTAAGTTTAGGGTTAGTTTTAGGTTTAGGGTCAGGGTTAGGTTTAGGTTTAGTGTTAGTTTGTTTAGGGTTAGGGTTTGAATGAAGTTAGGGTAGGTTTAGGGTTATGGTTCGGGTGAAATTTTGGTTAAGGGTGAGGGTTCGGCTTAGGGTTAGGGTTAGGGGATAGTGTTTCAGTTAGGTTTAGGGTAGAGTTTTAATTATGGTTAAGTTTCCGGTTAGGGTAAGAGTTAGAGTTACGTTTAGAGTTCAGGTGAGGGTTGTGGGTAAGTGTTACGGTTACGGTTAGGGTTAGTGTTAGGGTTAGGTTTAATTTTATTGTAGGCTTAAAATAAGGGTTAAGGTTAGGTTAGGGTTAGGGTCAGGGTTAGGATTAGAATTAGGTTTAGGGCGAGGGTTAGGGTCAGAGTTATTGTCAGGGTTAGGTTTCGGGTTACAGGTGGGCCAAGGTTAAGTTTAGGGTTAGGTTTATGGGTAGGGTTTGGGTTAAAGTTAGGCTTAGCTTTAGGTTAGGGATAGGGTGCAGTTTAAGATAGGGTGATGGTTAGGGTTAGGGTTTTGGCTAAGGTTTGGGTTTGTTTTCAGGTTAGTGTTAAGGTTATGTTCAGGATTAGGGTTAAGTTTAGGGGTTGTGTTTAGTTTTAGGGTAAACCTAAAACTTAGTGTTACGGTTAGGGTAAGGGTCGCAGTTTGTGTTAGGTGTTGTGGTTGGGGTGAGGGTTTGGTTGAGGGTTAGGGTTGGGTAGGGTTAGGACTATGGTTATGGTAAAGTGTTAGGGGTTAGAGCTGTAGTTTAGGGTTAGGGTTTGGGGGAGGGTTCCGGTTAGGCATTGTGGTTCTGGTCATGGTTAGGTTTGGTTTAGGGTTAGGGTTAGGTTTAGGATTAGGTTTCGGGTTAGAGTTAGAGATAGGGTTAAGGTTTGGGTTAGGCTTTGGTGTTGGGGTTAGGGTTTTAGTTCGGGTTAGGGTTATCGTTAGGGCTCAGGGGTTTCAGGTTAGGGTTAGGGTTAGGGCTACCATTAGGTTTAGGTTTGGTGGGATACGGTGAGGGGTTAGGGGGAGGGTTATGGTTAGTTTTACACTTAAGGTGAGGGTTTAGGGTAATTGTTACGGTTACGGCTAGAGTTAGAATTAGGCTTAGGGTTAGCGTGAAGTTTCAGTTAATAGTCAGGGATAGGGTGAATATTAGAGTAGGGTTAAGGTTAGTGTTAGGGTTAGGTATAGCGTTAGGGTTCGGGTAGGGGTAAGGCTAGGTTTAAGGCTAGGTTTACGGTAAAGGGTAGGGCGAGCTTAGGGTTACGTTTAGAGTTGGAGTTAGTGCTAGGGTTTAGGGTTAGGGTTGGGGTCAGGTTTAGAGTTAGTGTTAGGGTTAGGGTTATGGTAGAGTTAAGGTTAGGGTTTAGATTAGGGTTAGAGTAAGGGTTAGGTTTAGGTCAGGGTTCGGGCTAGGATGAGGGATAGGTATAGGCTTCGGGAAAGGGTTAGGGGTTCGTGTGAGGGTTAGTGTTAGGTTTACAGTTAAGCTGATGTTTTAGGGTGTTCCGGTTAGGTTAAGGGTCAGAGTTAGTGTTAGGCTAGAGTTAGGGGATAGATTAGGGTTAGGTTTAGTTTTAGGGTTAGGGTCAGGCTTAGGTTTAGGATGAAGTTCAGGTTAAGGATGAGGGTTAAGGTTTGGGTTAGGGTTAGGCTTAGTGTTAGAGTTAGGTGTTTGGGTGAACGGTAGGATCAGTTTTAGGTTTAGGGTTAGGGTTAGTGTTCGGTTTAGGGTTAGGGTTAAGGTGAAGTTTAAGTTAAGCGTGAGGGTTGAGCTTAGGGTTAGCGTTAGGGGTTGGGGTTAGGGTTAAGGTTAGGATTAAGTTTAGGGTTAAGGGTTAGGTTTAGAGTTAGGATTAGGGTTAGTGTTAGGGTTAAGTCATGGTTAGGTTTAGGGCTAGGTTAAGGTTAGAGATAGGGTTAGGTTAAGGGTTAGGGTTAGGTTTAGATGTTAGGGTGAGGGTTAGTGCTAGGTTTCCATTTAAGCTCAGTGTGTAGGGTCAGTTTTAGAGTTGGAGTTGGTGTTAGGGTCAGGGTTAGGGTAAAGTTTCGGGTTAGGGTTAGGGTTAGGGATAGCTTTAGGTTTAGGGTTGGGGATACGGTTCGGGGTTAGGGTGAGGGTTGGGGTTAGGGTGAGGGTTAGGTTTACAGTTAAGGTGAGGGATTAGGGTAATTGTTATGCTTAGTGTTAGAGTTAGGGTTAAAGTTAGGGGAAGTTTCAGTTAATAGTGAGGGTTAGGGCTAAGTTTAGAGTTAGGGTAAGGTTAGTGTTAGGGTTAGGGTTAGGATCGGGGTCAGGTTAGGGTTAAGGCTAGGTTTACGGTAAAGGGTAGGGCTAGGTTGGGGTTAGGGTTAGGTTTAGAGTTAGAGTTAGTGCTAGGGTTTACTGTTAGAGTTAGGGTCGGGTTTAGAGTTATTGTTAGGGTTAGGGTTAGGGTAGAGTTAAGGTTAAGGTTAAGTTTCCAGTTAGGGTCAGGGTTAGGTTTAGGTCAGGGTTAGGGTTAGGATGAGGGGTAGGGTTAAAGTTAGGGAAAGGGTTAGGGGTTCATGTGAGGGTTAGTGTTAGGTTTACATTAAGCTGATGTTTTAGGGTGTTACTGTTAATGTTAGTTTTAGAGTCGGGGTACGGTTAGGGCTAGGTTTAGGGTTAGGGCTAGAGTTAGGGGATAGTTAAGCGTGAGGTTTAGTTTTAGGGTTACGGTTATGGTTAGGCTTAGGTTTAGGGTAAAGTTTAGGTTAAGGATGAGGGTTAGGGTTAGGTGTTTGGGTTAAGGTTAGGGTTAGGTTTAGGGTTAGACTTAGTGTTAGGTTTAGGGTTAGTTGTTTGGGTCAATGTTAGGGTCAGGTTTAGGGTTAGGTTTAGGGTTAGTTTTCGGTTTACGGTTAGGCTAGGGTGAAGTTTAAGTTAAGGGTGAGGGTTGAGCTTAGGGTTAGCGTTAGTGGTTAGGGTTAAGGTTAGGATTAAGTTGAGGGATAAGCTTAGGTTTAAAGTTAGGATTAGGGTTAGTGTTAGGGTTAAGTCATGGTTGGGTTTAGGGCTAGGTTAAGGTTAGAGATGGGGTTAGGTTAAGGGTTGGGGTTAGGTTTAGATGTTAGTGTGAGGTTTAGTGCTAGGTTTCCATTTAAGCTGAGTGTGTAGGGTAAGTTTTAGGGTTAGGATTCGGGTAGGGTTAGAGTTAGGTTCAGAGCTAGGGTTAAGTTTAGGGTTAGGGTTAGGTTTATGGTTGGGGTCAGGGTTAGGGGAGATTTAGTGTTATGTTTAGTTTTAGGGTTAGGGTTCGTGTGAAGTTTATTTAAGCGAGATGGTTAGGGTTAGGGGTTAGGTTTCAGGTTAGGGTCAGGGTTAAGTTTAGGGTTAGTTTTAGGTTTAGGGTTAGGTTTAGGTTTAGTGTTAGTTTGTTTAGGGTTAGGGTTTGAATGAAGTTAGGGTAGGTTTAGGGTTATGGTTCGGGTGAAATTTTGGTTAAGGGTGAGGGTTCGGCTTAGGGTTAGGGTTAGGGGATAGTGTTTCAGTTAGGTTTAGGGTAGAGTTTTAATTATGGTTAAGTTTCCGGTTAGGGTAAGAGTTAGAGTTACGTTTAGAGTTCAGGTGAGGGTTGTGGGTAAGTGTTACGGTTACGGTTAGGGTTAGTGTTAGGGTTAGGTTTAATTTTATTGTAGGCTTAAAATAAGGGTTAAGGTTAGGTTAGGGTTAGGGTCAGGGTTAGGATTAGAATTAGGTTTAGGGCGAGGGTTAGGGTCAGAGTTATTGTCAGGGTTAGGTTTCGGGTTACAGGTGGGCCAAGGTTAAGTTTAGGGTTAGGTTTATGGGTAGGGTTTGGGTTAAAGTTAGGCTTAGCTTTAGGTTAGGGATAGGGTGCAGTTTAAGATAGGGTGATGGTTAGGGTTAGGGTTTTGGCTAAGGTTTGGGTTTGTTTTCAGGTTAGTGTTAAGGTTATGTTCAGGATTAGGGTTAAGTTTAGGGGTTGTGTTTAGTTTTAGGGTAAACCTAAAACTTAGTGTTACGGTTAGGGTAAGGGTCGCAGTTTGTGTTAGGTGTTGTGGTTGGGGTGAGGGTTTGGTTGAGGGTTAGGGTTGGGTAGGGTTAGGACTATGGTTATGGTAAAGTTGTAGGGGTTAGAGCTGTAGTTTAGGGTTAGGGTTTGGGGGAGGGTTCCGGTTAGGCATTGTGGTTCTGGTCATGGTTAGGTTTGGTTTAGGGTTAGGGTTAGGTTTAGGATTAGGTTTCGGGTTAGAGTTAGAGATAGGGTTAAGGTTTGGGTTAGGCTTTGGTGTTGGGGTTAGGGTTTTAGTTCGGGTTAGGGTTATCGTTAGGGCTCAGGGGTTTCAGGTTAGGGTTAGGGTTAGGGCTAGCATTAGGTTTAGGTTTGGTGGGATACGGTGAGGGGTTAGGGGGAGGGTTATGGTTAGTTTTACACTTAAGGTGAGGGTTTAGGGTAATTGTTACGGTTACGGCTAGAGTTAGAATTAGGCTTAGGGTTAGCGTGAAGTTTCAGTTAATAGTCAGGGATAGGGTGAATATTAGAGTAGGGTTAAGGTTAGTGTTAGGGTTAGGTATAGCGTTAGGGTTCGGGTAGGGGTAAGGCTAGGTTTAAGGCTAGGTTTACGGTAAAGGGTAGGGCGAGCTTAGGGTTACGTTTAGAGTTGGAGTTAGTGCTAGGGTTTAGGGTTAGGGTTGGGGTCAGGTTTAGAGTTAGTGTTAGGGTTAGGGTTATGGTAGAGTTAAGGTTAGGGTTTAGATTAGGGTTAGAGTAAGGGTTAGGTTTAGGTCAGGGTTCGGGCTAGGATGAGGGATAGGTTTAGGCTTCGGGAAAGGGTTAGGGGTTCGTGTGAGGGTTAGTGTTAGGTTTACAGTTAAGCTGATGTTTTAGGGTGTTCCGGTTAGGTTAAGGGTCAGAGTTAGTGTTAGGCTAGAGTTAGGGGATAGATTAGGGTTAGGTTTAGTTTTAGGGTTAGGGTCAGGCTTAGGTTTAGGATGAAGTTCAGGTTAAGGATGAGGGTTAAGGTTTGGGTTAGGGTTAGGCTTAGTGTTAGAGTTAGGTGTTTGGGTGAACGGTAGGATCAGTTTTAGGTTTAGGGTTAGGGTTAGTGTTCGGTTTAGGGTTAGGGTTAAGGTGAAGTTTAAGTTAAGCGTGAGGGTTGAGCTTAGGGTTAGCGTTAGGGGTTGGGGTTAGGGTTAAGGTTAGGATTAAGTTTAGGGTTAAGGGTTAGGTTTAGAGTTAGGATTAGGGTTAGTGTTAGGGTTAAGTCATGGTTAGGTTTAGGGCTAGGTTAAGGTTAGAGATAGGGTTAGGTTAAGGGTTAGGGTTAGGTTTAGATGTTAGGGTGAGGGTTAGTGCTAGGTTTCCATTTAAGCTCAGTGTGTAGGGTCAGTTTTAGAGTTGGAGTTGGTGTTAGGGTCAGGGTTAGGGTAAAGTTTCGGGTTAGGGTTAGGGTTAGGGATAGCTTTAGGTTTAGGGTTGGGGATACGGTTCGGGGTTAGGGTGAGGGTTGGGGTTAGGGTGAGGGTTAGGTTTACAGTTAAGGTGAGGGATTAGGGTAATTGTTATGCTTAGTGTTAGAGTTAGGGTTAAAGTTAGGGGAAGTTTCAGTTAATAGTGAGGGTTAGGGCTAAGTTTAGAGTTAGGGTAAGGTTAGTGTTAGGGTTAGGGTTAGGATCGGGGTCAGGTTAGGGTTAAGGCTAGGTTTACGGTAAAGGGTAGGGCTAGGTTGGGGTTAGGGTTAGGTTTAGAGTTAGAGTTAGTGCTAGGGTTTACTGTTAGAGTTAGGGTCGGGTTTAGAGTTATTGTTAGGGTTAGGGTTAGGGTAGAGTTAAGGTTAAGGTTAAGTTTCCAGTTAGGGTCAGGGTTAGGTTTAGGTCAGGGTTAGGGTTAGGATGAGGGGTAGGGTTAAAGTTAGGGAAAGGGTTAGGGGTTCATGTGAGGGTTAGTGTTAGGTTTACATTAAGCTGATGTTTTAGGGTGTTACTGTTAATGTTAGTTTTAGAGTCGGGGTACGGTTAGGGCTAGGTTTAGGGTTAGGGCTAGAGTTAGGGGATAGTTAAGCGTGAGGTTTAGTTTTAGGGTTACGGTTATGGTTAGGCTTAGGTTTAGGGTAAAGTTTAGGTTAAGGATGAGGGTTAGGGTTAGGTGTTTGGGTTAAGGTTAGGGTTAGGTTTAGGGTTAGACTTAGTGTTAGGTTTAGGGTTAGTTGTTTGGGTCAATGTTAGGGTCAGGTTTAGGGTTAGGTTTAGGGTTAGTTTTCGGTTTACGGTTAGGCTAGGGTGAAGTTTAAGTTAAGGGTGAGGGTTGAGCTTAGGGTTAGCGTTAGTGGTTAGGGTTAAGGTTAGGATTAAGTTGAGGGATAAGCTTAGGTTTAAAGTTAGGATTAGGGTTAGTGTTAGGGTTAAGTCATGGTTGGGTTTAGGGCTAGGTTAAGGTTAGAGATGGGGTTAGGTTAAGGGTTGGGGTTAGGTTTAGATGTTAGTGTGAGGTTTAGTGCTAGGTTTCCATTTAAGCTGAGTGTGTAGGGTAAGTTTTAGGGTTAGGATTCGGGTAGGGTTAGAGTTAGGTTCAGAGCTAGGGTTAAGTTTAGGGTTAGGGTTAGGTTTATGGTTGGGGTCAGGGTTAGGGGAGATTTAGTGTTATGTTTAGTTTTAGGGTTAGGGTTCGTGTGAAGTTTATTTAAGCGAGATGGTTAGGGTTAGGGGTTAGGTTTCAGATTAGGGTCAGGGTTAAGTTTAGGGTTAGTTTTAGGTTTAGGGTTAGGTTTAGGTTTAGTGTTAGTTTGTTTAGGGTTAGGGTTTGAATGAAGTTAGGGTAGGTTTAGGGTTATGGTTCGGGTGAAATTTTGGTTAAGGGTGAGGGTTCGGCTTAGGGTTAGGGTTAGGGGATAGTGTTTCAGTTAGGTTTAGGGTAGAGTTTTAATTATGGTTAAGTTTCCGGTTAGGGTAAGAGTTAGAGTTACGTTTAGAGTTCAGGTGAGGGTTGTGGGTAAGTGTTACGGTTACGGTTAGGGTTAGTGTTAGGGTTAGGTTTAATTTTATTGTAGGCTTAAAATAAGGGTTAAGGTTAGGTTAGGGTTAGGGTCAGGGTTAGGATTAGAATTAGGTTTAGGGCGAGGGTTAGGGTCAGAGTTATTGTCAGGGTTAGGTTTCGGGTTACAGGTGGGCCAAGGTTAAGTTTAGGGTTAGGTTTATGGGTAGGGTTTGGGTTAAAGTTAGGCTTAGCTTTAGGTTAGGGATAGGGTGCAGTTTAAGATAGGGTGATGGTTAGGGTTAGGGTTTTGGCTAAGGTTTGGGTTTGTTTTCAGGTTAGTGTTAAGGTTATGTTCAGGATTAGGGTTAAGTTTAGGGGTTGTGTTTAGTTTTAGGGTAAACCTAAAACTTAGTGTTACGGTTAGGGTAAGGGTCGCAGTTTGTGTTAGGTGTTGTGGTTGGGGTGAGGGTTTGGTTGAGGGTTAGGGTTGGGTAGGGTTAGGACTATGGTTATGGTAAAGTTGTAGGGGTTAGAGCTGTAGTTTAGGGTTAGGGTTTGGGGGAGGGTTCCGGTTAGGCATTGTGGTTCTGGTCATGGTTAGGTTTGGTTTAGGGTTAGGGTTAGGTTTAGGATTAGGTTTCGGGTTAGAGTTAGAGATAGGGTTAAGGTTTGGGTTAGGCTTTGGTGTTGGGGTTAGGGTTTTAGTTCGGGTTAGGGTTATCGTTAGGGCTCAGGGGTTTCAGGTTAGGGTTAGGGTTAGGGCTACCATTAGGTTTAGGTTTGGTGGGATACGGTGAGGGGTTAGGGGGAGGGTTATGGTTAGTTTTACACTTAAGGTGAGGGTTTAGGGTAATTGTTACGGTTACGGCTAGAGTTAGAATTAGGCTTAGGGTTAGCGTGAAGTTTCAGTTAATAGTCAGGGATAGGGTGAATATTAGAGTAGGGTTAAGGTTAGTGTTAGGGTTAGGTATAGCGTTAGGGTTCGGGTAGGGGTAAGGCTAGGTTTAAGGCTAGGTTTACGGTAAAGGGTAGGGCGAGCTTAGGGTTACGTTTAGAGTTGGAGTTAGTGCTAGGGTTTAGGGTTAGGGTTGGGGTCAGGTTTAGAGTTAGTGTTAGGGTTAGGGTTATGGTAGAGTTAAGGTTAGGGTTTAGATTAGGGTTAGAGTAAGGGTTAGGTTTAGGTCAGGGTTCGGGCTAGGATGAGGGATAGGTTTAGGCTTCGGGAAAGGGTTAGGGGTTCGTGTGAGGGTTAGTGTTAGGTTTACAGTTAAGCTGATGTTTTAGGGTGTTCCGGTTAGGTTAAGGGTCAGAGTTAGTGTTAGGCTAGAGTTAGGGGATAGATTAGGGTTAGGTTTAGTTTTAGGGTTAGGGTCAGGCTTAGGTTTAGGATGAAGTTCAGGTTAAGGATGAGGGTTAAGGTTTGGGTTAGGGTTAGGCTTAGTGTTAGAGTTAGGTGTTTGGGTGAACGGTAGGATCAGTTTTAGGTTTAGGGTTAGGGTTAGTGTTCGGTTTAGGGTTAGGGTTAAGGTGAAGTTTAAGTTAAGCGTGAGGGTTGAGCTTAGGGTTAGCGTTAGGGGTTGGGGTTAGGGTTAAGGTTAGGATTAAGTTTAGGGTTAAGGGTTAGGTTTAGAGTTAGGATTAGGGTTAGTGTTAGGGTTAAGTCATGGTTAGGTTTAGGGCTAGGTTAAGGTTAGAGATAGGGTTCGGTTAAGGGTTAGGGTTAGGTTTAGATGTTAGGGTGAGGGTTAGTGCTAGGTTTCCATTTAAGCTCAGTGTGTAGGGTCAGTTTTAGAGTTGGAGTTGGTGTTAGGGTCAGGGTTAGGGTAAAGTTTCGGGTTAGGGTTAGGGTTAGGGATAGCTTTAGGTTTAGGGTTGGGGATACGGTTCGGGGTTAGGGTGAGGGTTGGGGTTAGGGTGAGGGTTAGGTTTACAGTTAAGGTGAGGGATTAGGGTAATTGTTATGCTTAGTGTTAGAGTTAGGGTTAAAGTTAGGGGAAGTTTCAGTTAATAGTGAGGGTTAGGGCTAAGTTTAGAGTTAGGGTAAGGTTAGTGTTAGGGTTAGGGTTAGGATCGGGGTCAGGTTAGGGTTAAGGCTAGGTTTACGGTAAAGGGTAGGGCTAGGTTGGGGTTAGGGTTAGGTTTAGAGTTAGAGTTAGTGCTAGGGTTTACTGTTAGAGTTAGGGTCGGGTTTAGAGTTATTGTTAGGGTTAGGGTTAGGGTAGAGTTAAGGTTAAGGTTAAGTTTCCAGTTAGGGTCAGGGTTAGGTTTAGGTCAGGGTTAGGGTTCGGATGAGGGGTAGGGTTAAAGTTAGGGAAAGGGTTAGGGGTTCATGTGAGGGTTAGTGTTAGGTTTACATTAAGCTGATGTTTTAGGGTGTTACTGTTAATGTTAGTTTTAGAGTCGGGGTACGGTTAGGGCTAGGTTTAGGGTTAGGGCTAGAGTTAGGGGATAGTTAAGCGTGAGGTTTAGTTTTAGGGTTACGGTTATGGTTAGGCTTAGGTTTAGGGTAAAGTTTAGGTTAAGGATGAGGGTTAGGGTTAGGTGTTTGGGTTAAGGTTAGGGTTAGGTTTAGGGTTAGACTTAGTGTTAGGTTTAGGGTTAGTTGTTTGGGTCAATGTTAGGGTCAGGTTTAGGGTTAGGTTTAGGGTTAGTTTTCGGTTTACGGTTAGGCTAGGGTGAAGTTTAAGTTAAGGGTGAGGGTTGAGCTTAGGGTTAGCGTTAGTGGTTAGGGTTAAGGTTAGGATTAAGTTGAGGGATAAGCTTAGGTTTAAAGTTAGGATTAGGGTTAGTGTTAGGGTTAAGTCATGGTTGGGTTTAGGGCTAGGTTAAGGTTAGAGATGGGGTTAGGTTAAGGGTTGGGGTTAGGTTTAGATGTTAGTGTGAGGTTTAGTGCTAGGTTTCCATTTAAGCTGAGTGTGTAGGGTAAGTTTTAGGGTTAGGATTCGGGTAGGGTTAGAGTTAGGTTCAGAGCTAGGGTTAAGTTTAGGGTTAGGGTTAGGTTTATGGTTGGGGTCAGGGTTAGGGGAGATTTAGTGTTATGTTTAGTTTTAGGGTTAGGGTTCGTGTGAAGTTTATTTAAGCGAGATGGTTAGGGTTAGGGGTTAGGTTTCAGATTAGGGTCAGGGTTAAGTTTAGGGTTAGTTTTAGGTTTAGGGTTAGGTTTAGGTTTAGTGTTAGTTTGTTTAGGGTTAGGGTTTGAATGAAGTTAGGGTAGGTTTAGGGTTATGGTTCGGGTGAAATTTTGGTTAAGGGTGAGGGTTCGGCTTAGGGTTAGGGTTAGGGGATAGTGTTTCAGTTAGGTTTAGGGTAGAGTTTTAATTATGGTTAAGTTTCCGGTTAGGGTAAGAGTTAGAGTTACGTTTAGAGTTCAGGTGAGGGTTGTGGGTAAGTGTTACGGTTACGGTTAGGGTTAGTGTTAGGGTTAGGTTTAATTTTATTGTAGGCTTAAAATAAGGGTTAAGGTTAGGTTAGGGTTAGGGTCAGGGTTAGGATTAGAATTAGGTTTAGGGCGAGGGTTAGGGTCAGAGTTATTGTCAGGGTTAGGTTTCGGGTTACAGGTGGGCCAAGGTTAAGTTTAGGGTTAGGTTTATGGGTAGGGTTTGGGTTAAAGTTAGGCTTAGCTTTAGGTTAGGGATAGGGTGCAGTTTAAGATAGGGTGATGGTTAGGGTTAGGGTTTTGGCTAAGGTTTGGGTTTGTTTTCAGGTTAGTGTTAAGGTTATGTTCAGGATTAGGGTTAAGTTTAGGGGTTGTGTTTAGTTTTAGGGTAAACCTAAAACTTAGTGTTACGGTTAGGGTAAGGGTCGCAGTTTGTGTTAGGTGTTGTGGTTGGGGTGAGGGTTTGGTTGAGGGTTAGGGTTGGGTAGGGTTAGGACTATGGTTATGGTAAAGTGTTAGGGGTTAGAGCTGTAGTTTAGGGTTAGGGTTTGGGGGAGGGTTCCGGTTAGGCATTGTGGTTCTGGTCATGGTTAGGTTTGGTTTAGGGTTAGGGTTAGGTTTAGGATTAGGTTTCGGGTTAGAGTTAGAGATAGGGTTAAGGTTTGGGTTAGGCTTTGGTGTTGGGGTTAGGGTTTTAGTTCGGGTTAGGGTTATCGTTAGGGCTCAGGGGTTTCAGGTTAGGGTTAGGGTTAGGGCTACCATTAGGTTTAGGTTTGGTGGGATACGGTGAGGGGTTAGGGGGAGGGTTATGGTTAGTTTTACACTTAAGGTGAGGGTTTAGGGTAATTGTTACGGTTACGGCTAGAGTTAGAATTAGGCTTAGGGTTAGCGTGAAGTTTCAGTTAATAGTCAGGGATAGGGTGAATATTAGAGTAGGGTTAAGGTTAGTGTTAGGGTTAGGTATAGCGTTAGGGTTCGGGTAGGGGTAAGGCTAGGTTTAAGGCTAGGTTTACGGTAAAGGGTAGGGCGAGCTTAGGGTTACGTTTAGAGTTGGAGTTAGTGCTAGGGTTTAGGGTTAGGGTTGGGGTCAGGTTTAGAGTTAGTGTTAGGGTTAGGGTTATGGTAGAGTTAAGGTTAGGGTTTAGATTAGGGTTAGAGTAAGGGTTAGGTTTAGGTCAGGGTTCGGGCTAGGATGAGGGATAGGTTTAGGCTTCGGGAAAGGGTTAGGGGTTCGTGTGAGGGTTAGTGTTAGGTTTACAGTTAAGCTGATGTTTTAGGGTGTTCCGGTTAGGTTAAGGGTCAGAGTTAGTGTTAGGCTAGAGTTAGGGGATAGATTAGGGTTAGGTTTAGTTTTAGGGTTAGGGTCAGGCTTAGGTTTAGGATGAAGTTCAGGTTAAGGATGAGGGTTAAGGTTTGGGTTAGGGTTAGGCTTAGTGTTAGAGTTAGGTGTTTGGGTGAACGGTAGGATCAGTTTTAGGTTTAGGGTTAGGGTTAGTGTTCGGTTTAGGGTTAGGGTTAAGGTGAAGTTTAAGTTAAGCGTGAGGGTTGAGCTTAGGGTTAGCGTTAGGGGTTGGGGTTAGGGTTAAGGTTAGGATTAAGTTTAGGGTTAAGGGTTAGGTTTAGAGTTAGGATTAGGGTTAGTGTTAGGGTTAAGTCATGGTTAGGTTTAGGGCTAGGTTAAGGTTAGAGATAGGGTTCGGTTAAGGGTTAGGGTTAGGTTTAGATGTTAGGGTGAGGGTTAGTGCTAGGTTTCCATTTAAGCTCAGTGTGTAGGGTCAGTTTTAGAGTTGGAGTTGGTGTTAGGGTCAGGGTTAGGGTAAAGTTTCGGGTTAGGGTTAGGGTTAGGGATAGCTTTAGGTTTAGGGTTGGGGATACGGTTCGGGGTTAGGGTGAGGGTTGGGGTTAGGGTGAGGGTTAGGTTTACAGTTAAGGTGAGGGATTAGGGTAATTGTTATGCTTAGTGTTAGAGTTAGGGTTAAAGTTGGGGGAAGTTTCAGTTAATAGTGAGGGTTAGGGCTAAGTTTAGAGTTAGGGTAAGGTTAGTGTTAGGGTTAGGGTTAGGATCGGGGTCAGGTTAGGGTTAAGGCTAGGTTTACGGTAAAAGGTAGGGCTAGGTTGGGGTTAGGGTTAGGTTTAGAGTTAGAGTTAGTGCTAGGGTTTACTGTTAGAGTTAGGGTCGGGTTTAGAGTTATTGTTAGGGTTAGGGTTAGGGTAGAGTTAAGGTTAAGGTTAAGTTTCCAGTTAGGGTCAGGGTTAGGTTTAGGTCAGGGTTAGGGTTAGGATGAGGGGTAGGGTTAAAGTTAGGGAAAGGGTTAGGGGTTCATGTGAGGGTTAGTGTTAGGTTTACATTAAGCTGATGTTTTAGGGTGTTACTGTTAATGTTAGTTTTAGAGTCGGGGTACGGTTAGGGCTAGGTTTAGGGTTAGGGCTAGAGTTAGGGGATAGTTAAGCGTGAGGTTTAGTTTTAGGGTTACGGTTATGGTTAGGCTTAGGTTTAGGGTAAAGTTTAGGTTAAGGATGAGGGTTAGGGTTAGGTGTTTGGGTTAAGGTTAGGGTTAGGTTTAGGGTTAGACTTAGTGTTAGGTTTAGGGTTAGTTGTTTGGGTCAATGTTAGGGTCAGGTTTAGGGTTAGGTTTAGGGTTAGTTTTCGGTTTACGGTTAGGCTAGGGTGAAGTTTAAGTTAAGGGTGAGGGTTGAGCTCAGGGTTAGCGTTAGTGGTTAGGGTTAAGGTTAGGATTAAGTTGAGGGATAAGCTTAGGTTTAAAGTTAGGATTAGGGTTAGTGTTAGGGTTAAGTCATGGTTGGGTTTAGGGCTAGGTTAAGGTTAGAGATGGGGTTAGGTTAAGGGTTGGGGTTAGGTTTAGATGTTAGTGTGAGGTTTAGTGCTAGGTTTCCATTTAAGCTGAGTGTGTAGGGTAAGTTTTAGGGTTAGGATTCGGGTAGGGTTAGAGTTAGGTTCAGAGCTAGGGTTAAGTTTAGGGTTAGGGTTAGGTTTATGGTTGGGGTCAGGGTTAGGGGAGATTTAGTGTTATGTTTAGTTTTAGGGTTAGGGTTCGTGTGAAGTTTATTTAAGCGAGATGGTTAGGGTTAGGGGTTAGGTTTCAGATTAGGGTCAGGGTTAAGTTTAGGGTTAGTTTTAGGTTTAGGGTTAGGTTTAGGTTTAGTGTTAGTTTGTTTAGGGTTAGGGTTTGAATGAAGTTAGGGTAGGTTTAGGGTTATGGTTCGGGTGAAATTTTGGTTAAGGGTGAGGGTTCGGCTTAGGGTTAGGGTTAGGGGATAGTGTTTCAGTTAGGTTTAGGGTAGAGTTTTAATTATGGTTAAGTTTCCGGTTAGGGTAAGAGTTAGAGTTACGTTTAGAGTTAAGGTGAGGGTTGTGGGTAAGTGTTACGGTTACGGTTAGGGTTAGTGTTAGGGTTAGGTTTAATTTTATTGAAGGCTTCAAATTAGGGGTAAGGTTAGGTTAGGGTTAGGGTCAGGGTTAGGATTAGAATTAGGTTTAGGGCGAGGGTTCGGGTCAGAGTTATTGTCAGGGTTAGGTTTCGTGTTACAGGTGGGCCAAGGTTAAGTTTAGGGTTAGGTTTATGGGTAGGGTTTGGGTTAAAGTTAGGCTTAGCTTTAGGTTAGGGATAGGGTGCAGTTTAAGATAGGGTGATGGTTAGGGTTAGGGTTTTGGCTAAGGTTTGGGTTTGTTTTCAGGTTAGTGTTAAGGTTATGTTCAGGATTAGGGTTAAGTTTAGGGGTTGTGTTTAGTTTTAGGGTAAACCTAAAACTTAGTGTTACGGTTAGGGTAAGGGTTGCAGTTTGTGTTAGGTGTTGTGGTTGGGGTGAGGGTTTGGTTGAGGGTTAGGGTTGGGTAGGGTTAGGACTATGGTTATGGTAAAGTTGTAGGGGTTAGAGCTGCAGTTTAGGGTTAGGGTTTGGGGGAGGGTTCCGGTTAGGCATTGTGGTTCTGGTCATGGTTAGGTTTGGTTTAGGGTTAGGGTTAGGTTTAGGATTAGGTTTCGGGTTAGAGTTAGAGATAGGGTTAAGGTTTGGGTTAGGCTTTGGTGTTGGGGTTAGGGTTTTAGTTTGGGTTAGGGTTATCGTTAGGGCTCAGGGGTTTCAGGTTAGGGTTAGGGTTAGGGCTAGCATTAGGTTTAGGTTTGGTGGGATACGGTGAGGGGTTAGGGGGAGGGTTATGGTTAGTTTTACACTTAAGGTGAGGGTTTAGGGTAATTGTTACGGTTACGGCTAGAGTTAGAATTAGGCTTAGGGTTAGCGTGAAGTTTCAGTTAATAGTCAGGGATAGGGTGAATATTAGAGTAGGGTTAAGGTTAGTGTTAGGGTTAGGTATAGCGTTAGGGTTCGGGTAGGGGTAAGGCTAGGTTTAAGGCTAGGTTTACGGTAAAGGGTAGGGCTAGGTTAGGGTTACGTTTAGAGTTGGAGTTAGTGCTAGGGTTTAGGGTTAGGGTTAGGGTCAGGTTTAGAGTTAGTGTTAGGGTTAGGGTTATGGTAGAGTTAAGGTTAGGGTTTAGATTAGGGTTAGAGTAAGGGTTAGGTTTAGGTCAGGGTTCGGGCTAGGATGAGGGATAGGTTTAGGCTTCGGGAAAGGGTTAGGGGTTCGTGTGAGGGTTAGTGTTAGGTTTACAGTTAAGCTGATGTTTTAGGGTGTTACGGTTAGGTTAAGGGTTAGAGTTAGGGTTAGGCTAGAGTTAGGGGATAGATTAGGGTTAGGTTTAGTTTTAGGGTTAGGGTCAGGCTTAGGTTTAGGATGAAGTTCAGGTTAAGGATGAGGGTTAAGGTTTGGGTTAGGGTTAGGCTTAGTGTTAGAGTTAGGTGTTTGGGTGAACGGTAGGATCAGTTTTAGGTTTAGGGTTTTAGGGTTAGTGTTCGGTTTAGGGTTAGGGTTAAGGTGAAGTTTAAGTTAAGCGTGAGGGTTGAGCTTAGGGTTAGCGTTAGGGGTTGGGGTTAGGGTTAAGGTTAGGATTAAGTTTAGGGTTAAGGGTTAGGTTTAGAGTTAGGATTAGGGTTAGTGTTAGGGTTAAGTCATGGTTAGGTTTAGGGCTCGGTTAAGGTTAGAGATAGGGTTCGGTTAAGGGTTAGGGTTAGGTTTAGATGTTAGGGTGAGGGTTAGTGCTAGGTTTCCATTTAAGCTCAGTGTGTAGGGTCAGTTTTAGAGTTGGAGTTGGTGTTAGGGTCAGGGTTAGGGTAAAGTTTCGGGTTAGGGTTAGGGTTAGGGATAGCTTTAGGTTTAGGGTTGGGGATACGGTTCGGGGTTAGGGTGAGGGTTGGGGTTAGGGTGAGGGTTAGGTTTACAGTTAAGGTGAGGGATTAGGGTAATTGTTATGCTTAGTGTTAGAGTTAGGGTTAGAGTTGGGGGAAGTTTCAGTTAATAGTGAGGGTTAGGGCTAAGTTTAGAGTTAGGGTAAGGTTAGTGTTAGGGTTAGGGTTAGGATCGGGGTCAGGTTAGGGTTAAGGCTAGGTTTACGGTAAAGGGTAGGGCTAGGTTGGGGTTAGGGTTAGGTTTAGAGTTAGAGTTAGTGCTAGGGTTTACTGTTAGAGTTAGGGTCGGGTTTAGAGTTATTGTTAGGGTTAGGGTTAGGGTAGAGTTAAGGTTAAGGTTAAGTTTCCAGTTAGGGTCAGGGTTAGGTTTAGGTCAGGGTTAGGGTTAGGATGAGGGGTAGGGTTAAACTTAGGGAAAGGGTTAGGGGTTCATGTGAGGGTTAGTGTTAGGTTTACATTAAGCTGATGTTTTAGGGTGTTACTGTTTATGTTAGTTTTAGAGTCGGGGTACGGTTAGGGCTAGGTTTAGGGTTAGGGCTAGAGTTAGGGGATAGTTAAGCGTGAGGTTTAGTTTTAGGGTTACGGTTATGGTTAGGCTTAGGTTTAGGGTAAAGTTTAGGTTAAGGATGAGGGTTAGGGTTAGGTGTTTGGGTTAAGGTTAGGGTTAGGTTTAGGGTTAGACTTAGTGTTAGGTTTAGGGTTAGTTGTTTGGGTCAATGTTAGGGTCAGGTTTAGGGTTAAGTTTAGGGTTAGGGTTCGGTTTAGGGTTAGGCCTAGGGCTAGGGTGAAGTTTAAGTTAAGGGTGAGGGTTGAGCTTAGGGTTAGCGTTAGTGGTTAGGGTTAAGGTTAGGATTAAGTTGAGGGATAAGCTTAGGTTTAAAGTTAGGATTAGGGTTAGTGTTAGGGTTAAGTCATGGTGGGGTTTAGGGCTAGGTTAAGGTTAGAGATGGGGTTAGGTTAAGGGTTGGGGTTAGGTTTAGATGTTAGTGTGAGGTTTAGTGCTAGGTTTCCATTTAAGCTGAGTGTGTAGGGTAAGTTTTAGGGTTAGGATTCGGGTAGGGTTAGAGTTAGGTTCAGAGCTAGGGTTAAGCTTAGGGTTAGGGTTAGGTTTATGGTTGGGGTCAGGGTTAGGGGAGATTTAGTGTTATGTTTAGTTTTAGGGTTAGGGTTCGTGTGAAGTTTATTTAAGCGAGATGGTTAGGGTTAGGGGTTAGGTTTCAGGTTAGGGTCAGGGTTAAGTTTAGGGTTAGTTTTAGGTTTAGGGTCAGGGTTAGGTTTAGGTTTAGTGTTAGTTTGTTTAGGGTTAGGGTTTGAATGAAGTTAGGGTAGGTTTAGGGTTATGGTTCGGGTGAAATTTTGGTTAAGGGTGAGGGTTCGGCTTAGGGTTAGGGTTAGGGGATAGTGTTTCAGTTAGGTTTAGGGTAGAGTTTTAATTATGGTTAAGTTTCCGGTTAGGGTAAGAGTTAGAGTTACGTTTAGAGTTCAGGTGAGGGTTGTGGGTAAGTGTTACGGTTACGGTTAGGGTTAGTGTTAGGGTTAGGTTTAATTTTATTGTAGGCTTAAAATAAGGGTTAAGGTTAGGTTAGGGTTAGGGTCAGGGTTAGGATTAGAATTAGGTTTAGGGCGAGGGTTAGGGTCAGAGTTATTGTCAGGGTTAGGTTTCGGGTTACAGGTGGGCCAAGGTTAAGTTTAGGGTTAGGTTTATGGGTAGGGTTTGGGTTAAAGTTAGGCTTAGCTTTAGGTTAGGGATAGGGTGCAGTTTAAGATAGGGTGATGGTTAGGGTTAGGGTTTTGGCTAAGGTTTGGGTTTGTTTTCAGGTTAGTGTTAAGGTTATGTTCAGGATTAGGGTTAAGTTTAGGGGTTGTGTTTAGTTTTAGGGTAAACCTAAAACTTAGTGTTACGGTTAGGGTAAGGGTCGCAGTTTGTGTTAGGTGTTGTGGTTGGGGTGAGGGTTTGGTTGAGGGTTAGGGTTGGGTAGGGTTAGGATTATGGTTATGGTAAAGTGTTAGGGGTTAGAGCTGTAGTTTAGGGTTACGGTTTGGGGGAGGGTTCCGGTTAGGCATTGTGGTTCTGGTCATGGTTAGGTTTGGTTTAGGGTTAGGGTTAGGTTTAGGATTAGGTTTCGGGTTAGAGTTAGAGATAGGGTTAAGGTTTGGGTTAGGCTTTGGTGTTGGGGTTAGGGTTTTAGTTCGGGTTAGGGTTATCGTTAGGGCTCAGGGGTTTCAGGTTAGGGTTAGGGTTAGGGCTACCATTAGGTTTAGGTTTGGTGGGATACGGTGAGGGGTTAGGGGGAGGGTTATGGTTAGTTTTACACTTAAGGTGAGGGTTTAGGGTAATTGTTACGGTTACGGCTAGAGTTAGAATTAGGCTTAGGGTTAGCGTGAAGTTTCAGTTAATAGTCAGGGATAGGGTGAATATTAGAGTAGGGTTAAGGTTAGTGTTAGGGTTAGGTATAGCGTTAGGGTTCGGGTAGGGGTAAGGCTAGGTTGAAGGCTAGGTTTACGGTAAAGGGTAGGGCGAGCTTAGGGTTACGTTTAGAGTTGGAGTTAGTGCTAGGGTTTAGGGTTAGGGTTAGGGTCAGGTTTAGAGTTAGTGTTAGGGTTAGGGTTATGGTAGAGTTAAGGTTAGGGTTTAGATTAGGGTTAGAGTAAGGGTTAGGTTTAGGTCAGGGTTCGGGCTAGGATGAGGGATAGGTTTAGGCTTCGGGAAAGGGTTAGGGGTTCGTGTGAGGGTTAGTGTTAGGTTTACAGTTAAGCTGATGTTTTAGGGTGTTCCGGTTAGGTTAAGGGTCAGAGTTAGTGTTAGGCTAGAGTTAGGGGATAGATTAGGGTTAGGTTTAGTTTTAGGGTTAGGGTCAGGCTTAGGTTTAGGATGAAGTTCAGGTTAAGGATGAGGGTTAAGGTTTGGGTTAGGGTTAGGCTTAGTGTTAGAGTTAGGTGTTTGGGTGAACGGTAGGATCAGTTTTAGATTTAGGGTTAGGGTTAGTGTTCGGTTTAGGGTTAGGGTTAAGGTGAAGTTTAAGTTAAGCGTGAGGGTTGAGCTTAGGGTTAGCGTTAGGGGTTGGGGTTAGGGTTAAGGTTAGGATTAAGTTTAGGGTTAAGGGTTAGGTTTAGAGTTAGGGTTAACGTGAAGTTTAAGTTAAGCGTGAGGGTTGAGCTTAGGGTTAGCGTTAGGGGTTGGGGTTAGGGTTAAGGTTAGGATTAAGTTTAGGGTTAAGGGTTAGGTTTAGAGTTAGGATTAGGGTTAGTGTTAGGGTTAAGTCATGGTTAGGTTTAGGGCTCGGTTAAGGTTAGAGATAGGGTTAGGTTAAGGGTTAGGGTTAGGTTTAGATGTTAGGGTGAGGGTTAGTGCTAGGTTTCCATTTAAGCTCAGTGTGTAGGGTCAGTTTTAGAGTTGGAGTTGGTGTTAGGGTCAGGGTTAGGGTAAAGTTTCGGGTTAGGGTTAGGGTTAGGGCTAGCTTTAGGTTTAGGGTTGGGGATACGGTTCGGGGTTAGGGTGAGGGTTGGGGTTAGGGTGAGGGTTAGGTTTACAGTTAAGGTGAGGGTTTAGGGTAATTGTTATGCTTAGTGTTAGAGTTAGGGTTAGAGTTATGGGAAGTTTCAGTTAATAGTGAGGGTTAGGGCTAAGTTTAGAGTTAGGGTAAGGTTAGTGTTAGGGTTAGGGTTAGGATCAGGGTCAGGTTACGGTTAAGGCTAGGTTTACGGTAAAGGGTAGGGCTAGGTTGGGGTTAGGGTTAGGTTTAGAGTTAGAGTTAGTGCTAGGGTTTACTGTTAGAGTTAGGGTCGGGTTTAGAGTTATTGTTAGGGTTAGGGTTAGGGTAGAGTTAAGGTTAAGGTTAAGTTTCCAGTTAGGGTAAGGGTTAGGTTTAGGTCAGGGTTAGGGTTAGGATGAGGGGTAGGGTTAAAGTTAGGGAAAGGGTTAGGGGTTCATGTGAGGGTTAGTGTTAGGTTTACATTAAGCTGATGTTTTAGGGTGTTACTGTTAATGTTAGGTTTAGAGTCAGGGGTACGGTTAGGGCTAGGTTTAGGGTTAGGGCTAGAGTTAGGGGATAGTTAAGCGTGAGGTTTAGTTTTAGGGTTACGGTTATGGTTAGGCTTAGGTTTAGGGTAAAGTTTAGGTTAAGGATGAGGGTTAGGGTTAGGTGTTTGGGTTAAGGTTAGGGTTAGGTTTAGGGTTAGACTTAGTGTTAGGTTTAGGGTTAGTTGTTTGGGTCAATGTTAGGGTCAGGTTTAGGGTTAAGTTTAGGGTTAGGGTTCGGTTTAGGGTTAGGCCTAGGGCTAGGGTGAAGTTTAAGTTAAGGGTGAGGGTTGAGCTTAGGGTTAGCGTTAGTGGTTAGGGTTAAGGTTAGGATTAAGTTGAGGGATAAGCTTAGGTTTAAAGTTAGGATTAGGGTTAGTGTTAGGGTTAAGTCATGGTTGGGTTTAGGGCTAGGTTAAGGTTAGAGATGGGGTTAGGTTAAGGGTTGGGGTTAGGTTTAGATGTTAGTGTGAGGTTTAGTGCTAGGTTTCCATTTAAGCTGAGTGTGTAGGGTAAGTTTTAGGGTTAGGATTCGGGTAGGGTTAGAGTTAGGTTCAGAGCTAGGGTTAAGTTTAGGGTTAGGGTTAGGTTTATGGTTGGGGTCAGGGTTAGGGGAGATTTAGTGTTATGTTTAGTTTTAGGGTTAGGGTTCGTGTGAAGTTTATTTAAGCGAGATGGTTAGGGTTAGGGGTTAGGTTTCAGGTTAGGGTCAGGGTTAAGTTTAGGGTTAGTTTTAGGTTTAGGGTCAGGGTTAGGTTTAGGTTTAGTGTTAGTTTGTTTAGGGTTAGGGTTTGAATGAAGTTAGGGTAGGTTTAGGGTTATGGTGCAGGTGAAATTTTGGTTAAGGGTGAGGGTTCGGCTTAGGGTTAGGGTTAGGGGATAGTGTTTCAGTTAGGTTTAGGGTAGAGTTTTAATTATGGTTAAGTTTCCGGTTAGGGTAAGAGTTAGAGTTACGTTTAGAGTTAAGGTGAGGGTTGTGGGTAAGTGTTACAGTTACAGTTAGGGTTAGTGTTAGGGTTAGGTTTAATTTTATTGAAGGCTTCAAATTAGGGTTAAGGTTAGGTTAGGGTTAGGGTTAGGGTTAGGATTAGAATTAGGTTTAGGGCGAGGGTTAGGGTCAGAGTTATTGTCAGGGTTAGGTTTCGGGTTACAGGTGGGCCAAGGTTAAGTTTAGGGTTAGGTTTATGGGTAGGGTTTGGGTTAAAGTTAGGCTTAGCTTTAGGTTAGGGATAGGGTGCAGTTTAAGATAGGGTGATGGTTAGGGTTAGGGTTTTGGCTAAGGTTTGGGTTTGTTTTCAGGTTAGTGTTAAGGTTATGTTCAGGATTAGGGTTAAGTTTAGGGGTTGTGTTTAGTTTTAGGGTAAACCTAAAACTTAGTGTTACGGTTAGGGTAAGGGTTGCAGTTTCTGTTAGGTGTTGTGGTTGGGGTGAGGGTTTGGTTGAGGGTTAGGGTTGGGTAGGGTTAGGATTATGGTTATGGTAAAGTGTTAGGGGTTAGAGCTGTAGTTTAGGGTTAGGGTTTGGGGGAGGGTTCCGGTTAGGCATTGTGGTTCTGGTCATGGTTAGGTTTGGTTTAGGGTTAGGGTTAGGTTTAGGAATTAGGTTTCAGGTTAGAGTTAGAGATAGGGTTAAGGTTTGGGTTAGGCTTTGGTGTTGGGGTTAGGGTTTTAGTTCGGGTTGGGGTTATCGTTAAGGCTCAGGGGTTTCAGGTTAGGGTTAGGGTTAGGGCTAGCATTAGGTTTAGGTTTGGTGGGATACGGTGGGGGGTTAGGGTGAGGGTTATGGTTAGTTTTACACTTAAGGTGAGGGTTTAGGGTAATTGTTACGGTTACGGCTAGAGTTAGAATTAGGCTTAGGGTTAGCGTGAAGTTTCAGTTAATAGTCAGGGATAGGGTGAATATTAGAGTAGGGTTAAGGTTAGTGTTAGGGTTAGGTATAGCGTTAGGGTTCGGGTAGGGGTAAGGCTAGGTTTAAGGCTAGGTTTACGGTAAAGGGTAGGGCTAGGTTAGGGTTACGTTTAGAGTTGGAGTTAGTGCTCGGGTTTAGGGTTAGGGTTAGGGTCAGGATTAGAGTTAGTGTTAGGGTTAGGGTTATGGTAGAGTTAAGGTTAGGGTTTAGATTAGGGTTAGAGTAAGGGTTAGGTTTAGGTCAGGGTTCAGGCTAGGATGAGGGATAGGTTTAGGCTTCGGGAAAGGGTTAGGGGTTCGTGTGAGGGTTAGTGTTAGGTTTACAGTTAAGCTGATGTTTTAGGGTGTTACGGTTAGGTTAAGGGTTAGAGTTAGGGTTAGGCTAGAGTTAGGGGATAGATTAGGGTTAGGTTTAGTTTTAGGGTGAGGGTCAGGCTTAAGTTTAGGATGAAGTTCAGGTTAACGATGAGGGTTAAGGTTTGGGTTAGGGTTAGGCTTAGTGTTAGAGTTAGGTGTTTGGGTGAATGGTAGGATCAGTTTTAGGTTTAGGGTTAGGGTTCGGTTTAGGGTTAGGGTTAAGGTGAAGTTTAAGTTAAGCGTGAGGGTTGAGCTTAGGGTTAGCGTTAGGGGTTGGGGTTAGGGTTAAGGTTAGGATTAAGTTTAGGGTTAAGGGTTAGGTTTAGAGTTAGGATTAGGGTTAGTGTTAGGGTTAAGTCATGGTTAGGTTTAGGGCTCGGTTAAGGTTAGAGATAGGGTTCGGTTAAGGGTTAGGGTTAGGTTTAGATGTTAGGGTGAGGGTTAGTGCTAGGTTTCCATTTAAGCTCAGTGTGTAGGGTCAGTTTTAGAGTTGGAGTTGGTGTTAGGGTCAGGGTTAGGGTAAAGTTTCGGGTTAGGTTTAGGGTTAGGGATAGCTTTAGGTTTAGGGTTGGGGATACGGTTCGGGGTTAGGGTGAGGGTTGGGGTTAGGGTGAGGGTTAGGTTTACAGTTAAGGTGAGGGTTTAGGGTAATTGTTATGCTTAGTGTTAGAGTTAGGGTTAGAGTTAGGGGAAGTTTCAGTTAATAGTGAGGGTTAGGGCTAAGTTTAGAGTTAGGGTAAGGTTAGTGTTAGGGTTAGGGTTAGGATCAGGGTCAGGTTAGAGTTAAGGCTAGGTTTACGGTAAAGGGTAGGGCTAGGTTGGGGTTAGGGTTAGGTTTAGAGTTAGAGTTGGTGCTAGGGTTTACTGTTAGAGTTAGGGTCGGGTTTAGAGTTATTGTTAGGGTTAGGGTTAGGGTTAGGGTAGAGTTAAGGTTAAGGTTAAGTTTCCAGTTAGGGTAAGGGTTAGGTTTAGGTCAGGGTTAGGGTTAGGATGAGGGGTAGGGTTAAAGTTAGGGAAAGGGTTAGGGGTTCATGTGAGGGTTAGTGTTAGGTTTACATTAAGCTGATGTTTTAGGGTGTTACTGTTAATGTTAGTTTTAGAGTCAGGGGTACGGTTAGGGCTAGGTTTAGGGTTAGGGCTAGAGTTAGGGGATAGTTAAGCGTGAGGTTTAGTTTTAGGGTTACGGTTATGGTTAGGCTTAGGTTTAGGGTAAAGTTTAGGTTAAGGATGAGGGTTAGGGTTAGGTGTTTGGGTTAAGGTTAGGGTTAGGTTTAGGGTTAGACTTAGTGTTAGGTTTAGGGTTAGTTGTTTGGGTCAATGTTAAGGTCAGGTTTAGGGTTAAGTTTAGGGTTAGGGTTCGGTTTAGGGTTAGGCCTAGGGCTAGGGTGAAGTTTAAGTTAAGGGTGAGGGTTGAGCTTAGGGTTAGCGTTAGTGGTTAGGGTTAAGGTTAGGATTAAGTTGAGGGATAAGCTTAGGTTTAAAGTTAGGATTAGGGTTAGTGTTAGGGTTAAGTCATGGTTGGGTTTAGGGCTAGGTTAAGGTTAGAGATGGGGTTAGGTTAAGGGTTGGGGTTAGGTTTAGATGTTAGTGTGAGGTTTAGTGCTAGGTTGCCATTTAAGCTGAGTGTGTAGGGTAAGTTTTAGGGTTAGGATTCGGGTAGGGTTAGAGTTAGGTTCAGAGCTAGGGTTAAGTTTAGGGTTAGGGTTAGGTTTATGGTTGGGGTCAGGGTTAGGGGAGATTTAGTGTTATGTTTAGTTTTAGGGTTAGGGTTCGTGTGAAGTTTATTTAAGCGAGATGGTTAGGGTTAGGGGTTAGGTTTCAGGTTAGGGTCAGGGTTAAGTTTAGGGTTAGTTTTAGGTTTAGGGTCAGGGTTAGGTTTAGGTTTAGTGTTAGTTTGTTTAGGGTTAGGGTTTGAATGAAGTTAGGGTAGGTTTAGGGTTATGGTTCGGGTGAAATTTTGGTTAAGGGTGAGGGTTCAGCTTAGGGTTAGGGTTAGGGGATAGTGTTTCAGTTAGGTTTAGGGTAGAGTTTTAATTACGGTTAAGTTTCCGGTTAGGGTAAGAGTTAGAGTTACGTTTAGAGTTAAGGTGAGGGTTGTGGGTAAGTGTTACGGTTACGGTTAGGGTTAGTGTTAGGGTTAGGTTTAATTTTATTGAAGGCTTCAAATTAGGGGTAAGGTTAGGTTAGGGTTAGGGTCAGGGTTAGGATTAGAATTAGGTTTAGGGCGAGGGTTAGGGTCAGAGTTATTGTCAGGGTTAGGTTTCGGGTTACAGGTGGGCCAAGGTTAAGTTTAGGGTTAGGTTTATGGGTAGGGTTTGGGTTAAAGTTAGGCTTAGCTTTAGGTTAGGGATAGGGTGCAGTTTAAGATAGGGTGATGGTTAGGGTTAGGGTTTTGGCTGAGGTTTGGGTTTGTTTTCAGGTTAGTGTTAAGGTTATGTTCAGGATTAGGGTTAAGTTTAGGGGTTGTGTTTAGTTTTAGGGTAAACCTAAAACTTAGTGTTACGGTTAGGGTAAGGGTTGCAGTTTCTGTTAGGTGTTGTGGTTGGGGTGAGGGTTTGGTTGAGGGTTAGGGTTGGGTAGGGTTAGGATTATGGTTATGGAAAAGTGTTAGGGGTTAGAGCTGTAGTTTAGGGTTAGGGTTTGGGGGAGGGTTCCGGTTAGGCATTGTGGTTCTGGTCATGGTTAGGTTTGGTTTAGGGTTAGGGTTAGGTTTAGGATTAGGTTTCGGGTTAGAGTTAGAGATAGGGTTAAGGTTTGGGTTAGGCTTTGGTGTTGGGGTTAGGGTTTTAGTTCGGGTTAGGGTTATCGTTAGGGCTCAGGGGTTTCAGGTTAGGGTTAGGGTTAGGGCTAGCATTAGGTTTAGGTTTGGTGGGATACGGTGAGGGGTTAGGGGGAGGGTTATGGTTAGTTTTACACTTAAGGTGAGGGTTTAGGGTAATTGTTACGGTTACGGCTAGAGTTAGAATTAGGCTTAGGGTTAGCGTGAAGTTTCAGTTAATAGTCAGGGATAGGGTGAATATTAGAGTAGGGTTAAGGTTAGTGTTAGGGTTAGGTATAGAGTTAGGGTTCGGGTAGGGGTAAGGCTAGGTTTAAGGCTAGGTTTACGGTAAAGGGTAGGGCTAGGTTAGGGTTACGTTTAGAGTTGGAGTTAGTGCTAGGGGTTAGGGTTAGGGTTAGGGTCAGGTTTAGAGTTAGTGTTAGGGTTAGGGTTATGGTAGAGTTAAGGTTAGGGTTTAGATTAGGGTTAGAGTAAGGGTTAGGTTTAGGTCAGGGTTCGGGCTAGGATGAGGGATAGGTTTAGGCTTCGGGAAAGGGTTAGGGGTTCGTGTGAGGGTTAGTGTTAGGTTTACAGTTAAGCTGATGTTTTAGGGTGTTACGGTTAGGTTAAGGGTTAGAGTTAGGGTTAGGCTAGAGTTAGGGGATAGATTAGGGTTAGGTTTAGTTTTAGGGTTAGGGTCAGGCTTAAGTTTAGGATGAAGTTCAGGTTAAGGATGAGGGTTAAGGTTTGGGTTAGGGTTAGGCTTAGTGTTAGAGTTAGGTGTTTGGGTGAATGGTAGGATCAGTTTTAGGTTTAGGGTTAGGGTTAGGGTTCGGTTTAGGGTTAGGGTTAAGGTGAAGTTTAAGTTAAGCGTGAGGGTTGAGCTTAGGGTTAGCGTTAGGGGTTGGGGTTAGGGTTAAGGTTAGGATTAAGTTTAGGGTTAAGGGTTAGGTTTAGAGTTAGGATTAGGGTTAGTGTTAGGGTTAAGTCATGGTTAGGTTTAGGGCTCGGTTAAGGTTAGAGATAGGGTTAGGTTAAGGGTTAGGGTTTGGTTTAGATGTTAGGGTGACGGTTAGTGCTAGGTTTTCATTTAAGCTCAGTGTGTAGGGTCAGTTTTAGAGTTGGAGTTGGTGTTAGGGTCAGGGTTAGGGTAAAGTTTCGGGTTAGGGTTAGGGTTAGGGATAGCTTTAGGTTTAGGGTTGGGGATACGGTTCGGGGTTAGGGTGAGGGTTGGGGTTAGGGTGAGGGTTAGGTTTACAGTTAAGGTGAGGGTTTAGGGTAATTGTTATGCTTAGTGTTAGAGTTAGGGTTAGAGTTAGGGGAAGTTTCAGTTAATAGTGAGGGTTAGGGCTAAGTTTAGAGTTAGGGTAAGGTTAGTGTTAGGGTTAGGGTTAGGATCAGGGTCAGGTTAGGGTTAAGGCTACGTTTACGGTAAAGGGTAGGGCTAGGTTGGGGTTAGGGTTAGGTTTAGAGTTAGAGTTGGTGCTAGGGTTTACTGTTAGAGTTAGGGTCGGGTTTAGAGTTATTGTTAGGGTTAGGGTTAGGGTAGAGTTAAGGTTAAGGTTAAGTTTCCAGTTAGGGTAAGGGTTAGGTTTAGGTCAGGGTTAGGGTTACGATGAGGGGTAGGGTTAAAGTTAGGGAAAGGGTTAGGGGTTCATGTGAGGGTTAGTGTTAGGTTTACATTAAGCTGATGTTTTAGGGTGTTACTGTTAATGTTAGTTTTAGAGTCAGGGGTACGGTTAGGGCTAGGTTTAGGGTTAGGGCTAGAGTTAGGGGATAGTTAAGCGTGAGGTTTAGTTTTAGGGTTACGGTTATGGTTAGGCTTAGGTTTAGGGTAAAGTTTAGGTTAAGGATGAGGGTTAGGGTTAGGTGTTTGGGTTAAGGTTAGGGTTAGGTTTAGGGTTAGACTTAGTGTTAGGTTTAGGGTTAGTTGTTTGGGTCAATGTTAGGGTCAGGTTTAGGGTTAAGTTTAGGGTTAGGGTTCGGTTTAGGGTTAGGCCTAGGGCTAGGGTGAAGTTTAATTTAAGGGTGAGGGTTGAGCTTAGGGTTAGCGTTAGTGGTTAGGGTTAAGGTTAGGATTAAGTTGAGGGATAAGCTTAGGTTTAAAGTTAGGATTAGGGTTAGTGTTAGGGTTAAGTCATGGTTGGGTTTAGGGCTAGGTTAAGGTTAGAGATGGGGTTAGGTTAAGGGTTGGGGTTAGGTTTAGATGTTAGTGTGAGGTTTAGTGCTAGGTTTCCATTTAAGCTGAGTGTGTAGGGTAAGTTTTAGGGTTAGGATTCGGGTAGGGTTAGAGTTAGGTTCAGAGCTAGGGTTAAGTTTAGGGTTAGGGTTAGGTTTATGGTTGGGGTCAGGGTTAGGGGAGATTTAGTGTTATGTTTAGTTTTAGGGTTAGGGTTCGTGTGAAGTTTATTTAAGCGAGATGGTTAGGGTTAGGGGTTAGGTTTCAGGTTAGGGTCAGGGTTAAGTTTAGGGTTAGTTTTAGGTTTAGGGTCAGGGTTAGGTTTAGGTTTAGTGTTAGTTTGTTTAGGGTTAGGGTTTGAATGAAGTGAGGGTAGGTTTAGGGTTATGGTTCGGGTGAAATTTTGGTTAAGGGTGAGGGTTCGGCTTAGGGTTAGGGTTAGGGGATAGTGTTTCAGTTAGGTTTAGGGTAGAGTTTTAATTATGGGTAAGTTTCCGGTTAGGGTAAGAGTTAGAGTTACGTTTAGAGTTAAGGTGAGGGTTGTGGGTAAGTGTTACGGTTACGGTTAGGGTTAGTGTTAGGGTTAGGTTTAATTTTATTGAAGGCTTCAAATTAGGGTTAAGGTTAGGTTAGGGTTAGGGTCAGGGTTAGGATTAGAATTAGGTTTAGGGCGAGGGTTAGGGTCAGAGTTATTGTCAGGGTTAGGTTTCGGGTTACAGGTGGGCCAAGGTTAAGTTTAGGGTTAGGTTTATGGGTAGGGTTTGGGTTAAAGTTAGGCTTAGCTTTAGGTTAGGGGTAGGGTGCAGTTTAAGATAGGGTGATGGTTAGGGTTAGGGTTTTGGCTAAGGTTTGGGTTTGTTTTCAGGTTAGTGTTAAGGTTATGTTCAGGATTAGGGTTAAGTTTAGGGGTTGTGTTTAGTTTTAGGGTAAACCTAAAACTTAGTGTTACGGTTAGGGTAAGGGTTGCAGTTTGTGTTAGGTGTTGTGTTTGGGGTGAGGGTTTGGCTGAGGGTTAGGGTTGGGTAGGGTTAGGATTATGGTTATGGTAAAGTGTTAGGGGTTAGAGCTGTAGTTTAGGGTTAGGGTTTGGGGGAGGGTTCCGGTTAGGCATTGTGGTTCTGGTCATGGTTAGGTTTGGTTTAGGGTTAGGGTTAGGTTTAGGATTAGGTTTCGGGTTAGAGTTAGAGATAGGGTTAAGGTTTGGGTTAGGCTTTGGTGTTGGGGTTAGGGTTTTAGTTCGGGTTAGGGTTATCGTTAGGGCTCAGGGGTTTCAGGTTAGGGTTAGGGTTAGGGCTAGCATTAGGTTTAGGTTTGGTGGGATACGGTGGGGGGTTAGGGTGAGGGTTATGGTTAGTTTTACACTTAAGGTGAGGGTTTAGGGTAATTGTTACGGTTACGGCTAGAGTTAGAATTAGGCTTAGGGTTAGCGTGAAGTTTCAGTTAATAGTCAGGGATAGGGTGAATATTAGAGTAGGGTTAAGGTTAGTGTTAGGGTTAGGTATAGCGTTAGGGTTCGGGTAGGGGTAAGGCTAGGTTTAAGGCTAGGTTTACGGTAAAGGGTAGGGCTAGGTTAGGGTTACGTTTAGAGTTGAAGTTAGTGCTCGGGTTTAGGGTTCGGGTTAGGGTCAGGTTTAGAGTTAGTGTTAGGGTTAGGGTTATGGTAGAGTTAAGGTTAGGGTTTAGATTAGGGTTAGAGTAAGGGTTAGGTTTAGGTCAGGGTTCGGGCTAGGATGAGGGATAGGTTTAGGCTTCGGGAAAGCGTTAGGGGTTCGTGTGAGGGTTAGTGTTAGGTTTACAGTTAAGCTGATGTTTTAGGGTGTTACGGTTAGGTTAAGGGTTAGAGTTAGGGTTAGGCTAGAGTTAGGGGATAGATTAGGGTTAGGTTTAGTTTCAGGGTTAGGGTCAGGCTTAAGTTTAGGATGAAGTTCAGGTTAAGGATGAGGGTTAAGGTTTGGGTTAGGGTTAGGCTTAGTGTTAGAGTTAGGTGTTTGGGTGAATGGTAGGATCAGTTTTAGGTTTAGGGTTAGGGTTCGGTTTAGGGTTAGGGTTAAGGTGAAGTTTAAGTTAAGCGTGAGGGTTGAGCTTAGGGTTAGCGTTAGGGGTTGGGGTTAGGGTTAAGGTTAGGATTAAGTTTAGGGTTAAGGGTTAGGTTTAGAGTTAGGATTAGGGTTAGTGTTAGGGTTAAGTCATGGTTAGGTTTAGGGCTCGGTTAAGGTTAGAGATAGGGTTCGGTTAAGGGTTAGGGTTAGGTTTAGATGTTAGGGTGAGGGTTAGTGCTAGGTTTCCATTTAAGCTCAGTGTGTAGGGTCAGTTTTAGAGTTGGAGTTGGTGTTACGGTCAGGGTTAGGGTAAAGTTTCGGCTTAGGGTTAGGGTTAGGGCTAGCTTTAGGTTTAGGGTTGGGGATACGGTTCGGGGTTAGGGTGAGGGTTGGGGTTAGGGTGAGGGTTAGGTTTACAGTTAAGGTGAGGGTTTAGGGTAATTGTTATGCTTAGTGTTAGAGTTAGGGTTAGAGTTATGGGAAGTTTCAGTTAATAGTGAGGGTTAGGGCTAAGTTTAGAGTTAGGGTAAGGTTAGTGTTAGGGTTAGGGTTAGGATCAGGGTCAGGTTACGGTTAAGGCTAGGTTTACGGTAAAGGGTAGGGCTAGGTTGGGGTTAGGGTTAGGTTTAGAGTTAGAGTTAGTGCTAGGGTTTACTGTTAGAGTTAGGGTCGGGTTTAGAGTTATTGTTAGGGTTAGGGTTAGGGTAGAGTTAAGGTTAAGGTTAAGTTTCCAGTTAGGGTAAGGGTTAGGTTTAGGTCAGGGTTAGGGTTAGGATGAGGGGTAGGGTTAAAGTTAGGGAAAGGGTTAGGGGTTCATGTGAGGGTTAGTGTTAGGTTTACATTAAGCTGATGTTTTAGGGTGTTACTGTTAATGTTAGTTTTAGAGTCAGGGGTACGGTTAGGGCTAGGTTTAGGGTTAGGGCTAGAGTTAGGGGATAGTTAAGCGTGAGGTTTAGTTTTAGGGTTACGGTTATGGTTAGGCTTAGGTTTAGGGTAAAGTTTAGGTTAAGGATGAGGGTTAGGGTTAGGTGTTTGGGTTAAGGTTAGGGTTAGGTTTAGGGTTAGACTTAGTGTTAGGTTTAGGGTTAGTTGTTTGGGTCAATGTTAGGGTCAGGTTTAGGGTTAAGTTTAGGGTTAGGGTTCGGTTTAGGGTTAGGCCTAGGGCTAGGGTGAAGTTTAAGTTAAGGGTGAGGGTTGAGCTTAGGGTTAGCGTTAGTGGTTAGGGTTAAGGTTAGGATTAAGTTGAGGGATAAGCTTAGGTTTAAAGTTAGGATTAGGGTTAGTGTTAGGGTTAAGTCATGGTTGGGTTTAGGGCTAGGTTAAGGTTAGAGATGGGGTTAGGTTAAGGGTTGGGGTTAGGTTTAGATGTTAGTGTGAGGTTTAGTGCTAGGTTTCCATTTAAGCTGAGTGTGTAGGGTAAGTTTTAGGGTTAGGATTCGGGTAGGGTTAGAGTTAGGTTCAGAGCTAGGGTTAAGTTTAGGGTTAGGGTTAGGTTTATGGTTGGGGTCAGGGTTAGGGGAGATTTAGTGTTATGTTTAGTTTTAGGGTTAGGGTTCGTGTGAAGTTTATTTAAGCGAGATGGTTAGGGTTAGGGGTTAGGTTTCAGGTTAGGGTCAGGGTTAAGTTTAGGGTTAGTTTTAGGTTTAGGGTCAGGGTTAGGTTTAGGTTTAGTGTTAGTTTGTTTAGGGTTAGGGTTTGAATGAAGTTAGGGTAGGTTTAGGGTTATGGTGCAGGTGAAATTTTGGTTAAGGGTGAGGGTTCGGCTTAGGGTTAGGGTTAGGGGATAGTGTTTCAGTTAGGTTTAGGGTAGAGTTTTAATTATGGTTAAGTTTCCGGTTAGGGTAAGAGTTAGAGTTACGTTTAGAGTTAAGGTGAGGGTTGTGGGTAAGTGTTACAGTTACAGTTAGGGTTAGTGTTAGGGTTAGGTTTAATTTTATTGAAGGCTTCAAATTAGGGTTAAGGTTAGGTTAGGGTTAGGGTTAGGGTTAGGATTAGAATTAGGTTTAGGGCGAGGGTTAGGGTCAGAGTTATTGTCAGGGTTAGGTTTCGGGTTACAGGTGGGCCAAGGTTAAGTTTAGGGTTAGGTTTATGGGTAGGGTTTGGGTTAAAGTTAGGCTTAGCTTTAGGTTAGGGATAGGGTGCAGTTTAAGATAGGGTGATGGTTAGGGTTAGGGTTTTGGCTAAGGTTTGGGTTTGTTTTCAGGTTAGTGTTAAGGTTATGTTCAGGATTAGGGTTAAGTTTAGGGGTTGTGTTTAGTTTTAGGGTAAACCTAAAACTTAGTGTTACGGTTAGGGTAAGGGTTGCAGTTTCTGTTAGGTGTTGTGGTTGGGGTGAGGGTTTGGTTGAGGGTTAGGGTTGGGTAGGGTTAGGATTATGGTTATGGTAAAGTGTTAGGGGTTAGAGCTGTAGTTTAGGGTTAGGGTTTGGGGGAGGGTTCCGGTTAGGCATTGTGGTTCTGGTCATGGTTAGGTTTGGTTTAGGGTTAGGGTTAGGTTTAGGAATTAGGTTTCAGGTTAGAGTTAGAGATAGGGTTAAGGTTTGGGTTAGGCTTTGGTGTTGGGGTTAGGGTTTTAGTTCGGGTTGGGGTTATCGTTAAGGCTCAGGGGTTTCAGGTTAGGGTTAGGGTTAGGGCTAGCATTAGGTTTAGGTTTGGTGGGATACGGTGGGGGGTTAGGGTGAGGGTTATGGTTAGTTTTACACTTAAGGTGAGGGTTTAGGGTAATTGTTACGGTTACGGCTAGAGTTAGAATTAGGCTTAGGGTTAGCGTGAAGTTTCAGTTAATAGTCAGGGATAGGGTGAATATTAGAGTAGGGTTAAGGTTAGTGTTAGGGTTAGGTATAGCGTTAGGGTTCGGGTAGGGGTAAGGCTAGGTTTAAGGCTAGGTTTACGGTAAAGGGTAGGGCTAGGTTAGGGTTACGTTTAGAGTTGGAGTTAGTGCTCGGGTTTAGGGTTAGGGTTAGGGTCAGGATTAGAGTTAGTGTTAGGGTTAGGGTTATGGTAGAGTTAAGGTTAGGGTTTAGATTAGGGTTAGAGTAAGGGTTAGGTTTAGGTCAGGGTTCAGGCTAGGATGAGGGATAGGTTTAGGCTTCGGGAAAGGGTTAGGGGTTCGTGTGAGGGTTAGTGTTAGGTTTACAGTTAAGCTGATGTTTTAGGGTGTTACGGTTAGGTTAAGGGTTAGAGTTAGGGTTAGGCTAGAGTTAGGGGATAGATTAGGGTTAGGTTTAGTTTTAGGGTGAGGGTCAGGCTTAAGTTTAGGATGAAGTTCAGGTTAACGATGAGGGTTAAGGTTTGGGTTAGGGTTAGGCTTAGTGTTAGAGTTAGGTGTTTGGGTGAATGGTAGGATCAGTTTTAGGTTTAGGGTTAGGGTTCGGTTTAGGGTTAGGGTTAAGGTGAAGTTTAAGTTAAGCGTGAGGGTTGAGCTTAGGGTTAGCGTTAGGGGTTGGGGTTAGGGTTAAGGTTAGGATTAAGTTTAGGGTTAAGGGTTAGGTTTAGAGTTAGGATTAGGGTTAGTGTTAGGGTTAAGTCATGGTTAGGTTTAGGGCTCGGTTAAGGTTAGAGATAGGGTTCGGTTAAGGGTTAGGGTTAGGTTTAGATGTTAGGGTGAGGGTTAGTGCTAGGTTTCCATTTAAGCTCAGTGTGTAGGGTCAGTTTTAGAGTTGGAGTTGGTGTTAGGGTCAGGGTTAGGGTAAAGTTTCGGGTTAGGTTTAGGGTTAGGGATAGCTTTAGGTTTAGGGTTGGGGATACGGTTCGGGGTTAGGGTGAGGGTTGGGGTTAGGGTGAGGGTTAGGTTTACAGTTAAGGTGAGGGTTTAGGGTAATTGTTATGCTTAGTGTTAGAGTTAGGGTTAGAGTTAGGGGAAGTTTCAGTTAATAGTGAGGGTTAGGGCTAAGTTTAGAGTTAGGGTAAGGTTAGTGTTAGGGTTAGGGTTAGGATCAGGGTCAGGTTAGAGTTAAGGCTAGGTTTACGGTAAAGGGTAGGGCTAGGTTGGGGTTAGGGTTAGGTTTAGAGTTAGAGTTGGTGCTAGGGTTTACTGTTAGAGTTAGGGTCGGGTTTAGAGTTATTGTTAGGGTTAGGGTTAGGGTTAGGGTAGAGTTAAGGTTAAGGTTAAGTTTCCAGTTAGGGTAAGGGTTAGGTTTAGGTCAGGGTTAGGGTTAGGATGAGGGGTAGGGTTAAAGTTAGGGAAAGGGTTAGGGGTTCATGTGAGGGTTAGTGTTAGGTTTACATTAAGCTGATGTTTTAGGGTGTTACTGTTAATGTTAGTTTTAGAGTCAGGGGTACGGTTAGGGCTAGGTTTAGGGTTAGGGCTAGAGTTAGGGGATAGTTAAGCGTGAGGTTTAGTTTTAGGGTTACGGTTATGGTTAGGCTTAGGTTTAGGGTAAAGTTTAGGTTAAGGATGAGGGTTAGGGTTAGGTGTTTGGGTTAAGGTTAGGGTTAGGTTTAGGGTTAGACTTAGTGTTAGGTTTAGGGTTAGTTGTTTGGGTCAATGTTAAGGTCAGGTTTAGGGTTAAGTTTAGGGTTAGGGTTCGGTTTAGGGTTAGGCCTAGGGCTAGGGTGAAGTTTAAGTTAAGGGTGAGGGTTGAGCTTAGGGTTAGCGTTAGTGGTTAGGGTTAAGGTTAGGATTAAGTTGAGGGATAAGCTTAGGTTTAAAGTTAGGATTAGGGTTAGTGTTAGGGTTAAGTCATGGTTGGGTTTAGGGCTAGGTTAAGGTTAGAGATGGGGTTAGGTTAAGGGTTGGGGTTAGGTTTAGATGTTAGTGTGAGGTTTAGTGCTAGGTTGCCATTTAAGCTGAGTGTGTAGGGTAAGTTTTAGGGTTAGGATTCGGGTAGGGTTAGAGTTAGGTTCAGAGCTAGGGTTAAGTTTAGGGTTAGGGTTAGGTTTATGGTTGGGGTCAGGGTTAGGGGAGATTTAGTGTTATGTTTAGTTTTAGGGTTAGGGTTCGTGTGAAGTTTATTTAAGCGAGATGGTTAGGGTTAGGGGTTAGGTTTCAGGTTAGGGTCAGGGTTAAGTTTAGGGTTAGTTTTAGGTTTAGGGTCAGGGTTAGGTTTAGGTTTAGTGTTAGTTTGTTTAGGGTTAGGGTTTGAATGAAGTTAGGGTAGGTTTAGGGTTATGGTTCGGGTGAAATTTTGGTTAAGGGTGAGGGTTCAGCTTAGGGTTAGGGTTAGGGGATAGTGTTTCAGTTAGGTTTAGGGTAGAGTTTTAATTACGGTTAAGTTTCCGGTTAGGGTAAGAGTTAGAGTTACGTTTAGAGTTAAGGTGAGGGTTGTGGGTAAGTGTTACGGTTACGGTTAGGGTTAGTGTTAGGGTTAGGTTTAATTTTATTGAAGGCTTCAAATTAGGGGTAAGGTTAGGTTAGGGTTAGGGTCAGGGTTAGGATTAGAATTAGGTTTAGGGCGAGGGTTAGGGTCAGAGTTATTGTCAGGGTTAGGTTTCGGGTTACAGGTGGGCCAAGGTTAAGTTTAGGGTTAGGTTTATGGGTAGGGTTTGGGTTAAAGTTAGGCTTAGCTTTAGGTTAGGGATAGGGTGCAGTTTAAGATAGGGTGATGGTTAGGGTTAGGGTTTTGGCTGAGGTTTGGGTTTGTTTTCAGGTTAGTGTTAAGGTTATGTTCAGGATTAGGGTTAAGTTTAGGGGTTGTGTTTAGTTTTAGGGTAAACCTAAAACTTAGTGTTACGGTTAGGGTAAGGGTTGCAGTTTGTGTTAGGTGTTGTGGTTGGGGTGAGGGTTTGGTTGAGGGTTAGGGTTGGGTAGGGTTAGGATTATGGTTATGGAAAAGTGTTAGGGGTTAGAGCTGTAGTTTAGGGTTAGGGTTTGGGGGAGGGTTCCGGTTAGGCATTGTGGTTCTGGTCATGGTTAGGTTTGGTTTAGGGTTAGGGTTAGGTTTAGGATTAGGTTTCGGGTTAGAGTTAGAGATAGGGTTAAGGTTTGGGTTAGGCTTTGGTGTTGGGGTTAGGGTTTTAGTTCGGGTTAGGGTTATCGTTAGGGCTCAGGGGTTTCAGGTTAGGGTTAGGGTTAGGGCTAGCATTAGGTTTAGGTTTGGTGGGATACGGTGAGGGGTTAGGGGGAGGGTTATGGTTAGTTTTACACTTAAGGTGAGGGTTTAGGGTAATTGTTACGGTTACGGCTAGAGTTAGAATTAGGCTTAGGGTTAGCGTGAAGTTTCAGTTAATAGTCAGGGATAGGGTGAATATTAGAGTAGGGTTAAGGTTAGTGTTAGGGTTAGGTATAGAGTTAGGGTTCGGGTAGGGGTAAGGCTAGGTTTAAGGCTAGGTTTACGGTAAAGGGTAGGGCTAGGTTAGGGTTACGTTTAGAGTTGGAGTTAGTGCTAGGGGTTAGGGTTAGGGTTAGGGTCAGGTTTAGAGTTAGTGTTAGGGTTAGGGTTATGGTAGAGTTAAGGTTAGGGTTTAGATTAGGGTTAGAGTAAGGGTTAGGTTTAGGTCAGGGTTCGGGCTAGGATGAGGGATAGGTTTAGGCTTCGGGAAAGGGTTAGGGGTTCGTGTGAGGGTTAGTGTTAGGTTTACAGTTAAGCTGATGTTTTAGGGTGTTACGGTTAGGTTAAGGGTTAGAGTTAGGGTTAGGCTAGAGTTAGGGGATAGATTAGGGTTAGGTTTAGTTTTAGGGTTAGGGTCAGGCTTAAGTTTAGGATGAAGTTCAGGTTAAGGATGAGGGTTAAGGTTTGGGTTAGGGTTAGGCTTAGTGTTAGAGTTAGGTGTTTGGGTGAATGGTAGGATCAGTTTTAGGTTTAGGGTTAGGGTTAGGGTTCGGTTTAGGGTTAGGGTTAAGGTGAAGTTTAAGTTAAGCGTGAGGGTTGAGCTTAGGGTTAGCGTTAGGGGTTGGGGTTAGGGTTAAGGTTAGGATTAAGTTTAGGGTTAAGGGTTAGGTTTAGAGTTAGGATTAGGGTTAGTGTTAGGGTTAAGTCATGGTTAGGTTTAGGGCTCGGTTAAGGTTAGAGATAGGGTTAGGTTAAGGGTTAGGGTTTGGTTTAGATGTTAGGGTGACGGTTAGTGCTAGGTTTTCATTTAAGCTCAGTGTGTAGGGTCAGTTTTAGAGTTGGAGTTGGTGTTAGGGTCAGGGTTAGGGTAAAGTTTCGGGTTAGGGTTAGGGTTAGGGATAGCTTTAGGTTTAGGGTTGGGGATACGGTTCGGGGTTAGGGTGAGGGTTGGGGTTAGGGTGAGGGTTAGGTTTACAGTTAAGGTGAGGGTTTAGGGTAATTGTTATGCTTAGTGTTAGAGTTAGGGTTAGAGTTAGGGGAAGTTTCAGTTAATAGTGAGGGTTAGGGCTAAGTTTAGAGTTAGGGTAAGGTTAGTGTTAGGGTTAGGGTTAGGATCAGGGTCAGGTTAGGGTTAAGGCTACGTTTACGGTAAAGGGTAGGGCTAGGTTGGGGTTAGGGTTAGGTTTAGAGTTAGAGTTGGTGCTAGGGTTTACTGTTAGAGTTAGGGTCGGGTTTAGAGTTATTGTTAGGGTTAGGGTTAGGGTAGAGTTAAGGTTAAGGTTAAGTTTCCAGTTAGGGTAAGGGTTAGGTTTAGGTCAGGGTTAGGGTTACGATGAGGGGTAGGGTTAAAGTTAGGGAAAGGGTTAGGGGTTCATGTGAGGGTTAGTGTTAGGTTTACATTAAGCTGATGTTTTAGGGTGTTACTGTTAATGTTAGTTTTAGAGTCAGGGGTACGGTTAGGGCTAGGTTTAGGGTTAGGGCTAGAGTTAGGGGATAGTTAAGCGTGAGGTTTAGTTTTAGGGTTACGGTTATGGTTAGGCTTAGGTTTAGGGTAAAGTTTAGGTTAAGGATGAGGGTTAGGGTTAGGTGTTTGGGTTAAGGTTAGGGTTAGGTTTAGGGTTAGACTTAGTGTTAGGTTTAGGGTTAGTTGTTTGGGTCAATGTTAGGGTCAGGTTTAGGGTTAAGTTTAGGGTTAGGGTTCGGTTTAGGGTTAGGCCTAGGGCTAGGGTGAAGTTTAATTTAAGGGTGAGGGTTGAGCTTAGGGTTAGCGTTAGTGGTTAGGGTTAAGGTTAGGATTAAGTTGAGGGATAAGCTTAGGTTTAAAGTTAGGATTAGGGTTAGTGTTAGGGTTAAGTCATGGTTGGGTTTAGGGCTAGGTTAAGGTTAGAGATGGGGTTAGGTTAAGGGTTGGGGTTAGGTTTAGATGTTAGTGTGAGGTTTAGTGCTAGGTTTCCATTTAAGCTGAGTGTGTAGGGTAAGTTTTAGGGTTAGGATTCGGGTAGGGTTAGAGTTAGGTTCAGAGCTAGGGTTAAGTTTAGGGTTAGGGTTAGGTTTATGGTTGGGGTCAGGGTTAGGGGAGATTTAGTGTTATGTTTAGTTTTAGGGTTAGGGTTCGTGTGAAGTTTATTTAAGCGAGATGGTTAGGGTTAGGGGTTAGGTTTCAGGTTAGGGTCAGGGTTAAGTTTAGGGTTAGTTTTAGGTTTAGGGTCAGGGTTAGGTTTAGGTTTAGTGTTAGTTTGTTTAGGGTTAGGGTTTGAATGAAGTTAGGGTAGCTTTAGGGTTATGGTTCGGGTGAAATTTTGGTTAAGGGTGAGGGTTCGGCTTAGGGTTAGGGTTAGGGGATAGTGTTTCAGTTAGGTTTAGGGTAGAGTTTTAATTATGGGTAAGTTTCCGGTTAGGGTAAGAGTTAGAGTTACGTTTAGAGTTAAGGTGAGGGTTGTGGGTAAGTGTTACGGTTACGGTTAGGGTTAGTGTTAGGGTTAGGTTTAATTTTATTGAAGACTTCAAATTAGGGTTAAGGTTAGGTTAGGGTTAGGGTCAGGGTTAGGATTAGAATTAGGTTTAGGGCGAGGGTTAGGGTCAGAGTTATTGTCAGGGTTAGGTTTCGGGTTACAGGTGGGCCAAGGTTAAGTTTAGGGTTAGGTTTATGGGTAGGGTTTGGGTTAAAGTTAGGCTTAGCTTTAGGTTAGGGGTAGGGTGCAGTTTAAGATAGGGTGATGGTTAGGGTTAGGGTTTTGGCTAAGGTTTGGGTTTGTTTTCAGGTTAGTGTTAAGGTTATGTTCAGGATTAGGGTTAAGTTTAGGGGTTGTGTTTAGTTTTAGGGTAAACCTAAAACTTAGTGTTACGGTTAGGGTAAGGGTTGCAGTTTGTGTTAGGTGTTGTGTTTGGGGTGAGGGTTTGGCTGAGGGTTAGGGTTGGGTAGGGTTAGGATTATGGTTATGGTAAAGTGTTAGGGGTTAGAGCTGTAGTTTAGGGTTAGGGTTTGGGGGAGGGTTCCGGTTAGGCATTGTGGTTCTGGTCATGGTTAGGTTTGGTTTAGGGTTAGGGTTAGGTTTAGGATTAGGTTTCGGGTTAGAGTTAGAGATAGGGTTAAGGTTTGGGTTAGGCTTTGGTGTTGGGGTTAGGGTTTTAGTTCGGGTTAGGGTTATCGTTAGGGCTCAGGGGTTTCAGGTTAGGGTTAGGGTTAGGGCTAGCATTAGGTTTAGGTTTGGTGGGATACGGTGGGGGGTTAGGGTGAGGGTTATGGTTAGTTTTACACTTAAGGTGAGGGTTTAGGGTAATTGTTACGGTTACGGCTAGAGTTAGAATTAGGCTTAGGGTTAGCGTGAAGTTTCAGTTAATAGTCAGGGATAGGGTGAATATTAGAGTAGGGTTAAGGTTAGTGTTAGGGTTAGGTATAGCGTTAGGGTTCGGGTAGGGGTAAGGCTAGGTTTAAGGCTAGGTTTACGGTAAAGGGTAGGGCTAGGTTAGGGTTACGTTTAGAGTTGAAGTTAGTGCTCGGGTTTAGGGTTCGGGTTAGGGTCAGGTTTAGAGTTAGTGTTAGGGTTAGGGTTATGGTAGAGTTAAGGTTAGGGTTTAGATTAGGGTTAGAGTAAGGGTTAGGTTTAGGTCAGGGTTCGGGCTAGGATGAGGGATAGGTTTAGGCTTCGGGAAAGCGTTAGGGGTTCGTGTGAGGGTTAGTGTTAGGTTTACAGTTAAGCTGATGTTTTAGGGTGTTACGGTTAGGTTAAGGGTTAGAGTTAGGGTTAGGCTAGAGTTAGGGGATAGATTAGGGTTAGGTTTAGTTTCAGGGTTAGGGTCAGGCTTAAGTTTAGGATGAAGTTCAGGTTAAGGATGAGGGTTAAGGTTTGGGTTAGGGTTAGGCTTAGTGTTAGAGTTAGGTGTTTGGGTGAATGGTAGGATCAGTTTTAGGTTTAGGGTTAGGGTTCGGTTTAGGGTTAGGGTTAAGGTGAAGTTTAAGTTAAGCGTGAGGGTTGAGCTTAGGGTTAGCGTTAGGGGTTGGGGTTAGGGTTAAGGTTAGGATTAAGTTTAGGGTTAAGGGTTAGGTTTAGAGTTAGGATTAGGGTTAGTGTTAGGGTTAAGTCATGGTTAGGTTTAGGGCTCGGTTAAGGTTAGAGATAGGGTTCGGTTAAGGGTTAGGGTTAGGTTTAGATGTTAGGGTGAGGGTTAGTGCTAGGTTTCCATTTAAGCTCAGTGTGTAGGGTCAGTTTTAGAGTTGGAGTTGGTGTTACGGTCAGGGTTAGGGTAAAGTTTCGGCTTAGGGTTAGGGTTAGGGCTAGCTTTAGGTTTAGGGTTGGGGATACGGTTCGGGGTTAGGGTGAGGGTTGGGGTTAGGGTGAGGGTTAGGTTTACAGTTAAGGTGAGGGTTTAGGGTAATTGTTATGCTTAGTGTTAGAGTTAGGGTTAGAGTTATGGGAAGTTTCAGTTAATAGTGAGGGTTAGGGCTAAGTTTAGAGTTAGGGTAAGGTTAGTGTTAGGGTTAGGGTTAGGATCAGGGTCAGGTTACGGTTAAGGCTAGGTTTACGGTAAAGGGTAGGGCTAGGTTGGGGTTAGGGTTAGGTTTAGAGTTAGAGTTAGTGCTAGGGTTTACTGTTAGAGTTAGGGTCGGGTTTAGAGTTATTGTTAGGGTTAGGGTTAGGGTAGAGTTAAGGTTAAGGTTAAGTTTCCAGTTAGGGTAAGGGTTAGGTTTAGGTCAGGGTTAGGGTTAGGATGAGGGGTAGGGTTAAAGTTAGGGAAAGGGTTAGGGGTTCATGTGAGGGTTAGTGTTAGGTTTACATTAAGCTGATGTTTTAGGGTGTTACTGTTAATGTTAGTTTTAGAGTCAGGGGTACGGTTAGGGCTAGGTTTAGGGTTAGGGCTAGAGTTAGGGGATAGTTAAGCGTGAGGTTTAGTTTTAGGGTTACGGTTATGGTTAGGCTTAGGTTTAGGGTAAAGTTTAGGTTAAGGATGAGGGTTAGGGTTAGGTGTTTGGGTTAAGGTTAGGGTTAGGTTTAGGGTTAGACTTAGTGTTAGGTTTAGGGTTAGTTGTTTGGGTCAATGTTAGGGTCAGGTTTAGGGTTAAGTTTAGGGTTAGGGTTCGGTTTAGGGTTAGGCCTAGGGCTAGGGTGAAGTTTAAGTTAAGGGTGAGGGTTGAGCTTAGGGTTAGCGTTAGTGGTTAGGGTTAAGGTTAGGATTAAGTTGAGGGATAAGCTTAGGTTTAAAGTTAGGATTAGGGTTAGTGTTAGGGTTAAGTCATGGTTGGGTTTAGGGCTAGGTTAAGGTTAGAGATGGGGTTAGGTTAAGGGTTGGGGTTAGGTTTAGATGTTAGTGTGAGGTTTAGTGCTAGGTTTCCATTTAAGCTGAGTGTGTAGGGTAAGTTTTAGGGTTAGGATTCGGGTAGGGTTAGAGTTAGGTTCAGAGCTAGGGTTAAGTTTAGGGTTAGGGTTAGGTTTATGGTTGGGGTCAGGGTTAGGGGAGATTTAGTGTTATGTTTAGTTTTAGGGTTAGGGTTCGTGTGAAGTTTATTTAAGCGAGATGGTTAGGGTTAGGGGTTAGGTTTCAGGTTAGGGTCAGGGTTAAGTTTAGGGTTAGTTTTAGGTTTAGGGTCAGGGTTAGGTTTAGGTTTAGTGTTAGTTTGTTTAGGGTTAGGGTTTGAATGAAGTTAGGGTAGGTTTAGGGTTATGGTGCAGGTGAAATTTTGGTTAAGGGTGAGGGTTCGGCTTAGGGTTAGGGTTAGGGGATAGTGTTTCAGTTAGGTTTAGGGTAGAGTTTTAATTATGGTTAAGTTTCCGGTTAGGGTAAGAGTTAGAGTTACGTTTAGAGTTAAGGTGAGGGTTGTGGGTAAGTGTTACAGTTACAGTTAGGGTTAGTGTTAGGGTTAGGTTTAATTTTATTGAAGGCTTCAAATTAGGGTTAAGGTTAGGTTAGGGTTAGGGTTAGGGTTAGGATTAGAATTAGGTTTAGGGCGAGGGTTAGGGTCAGAGTTATTGTCAGGGTTAGGTTTCGGGTTACAGGTGGGCCAAGGTTAAGTTTAGGGTTAGGTTTATGGGTAGGGTTTGGGTTAAAGTTAGGCTTAGCTTTAGGTTAGGGATAGGGTGCAGTTTAAGATAGGGTGATGGTTAGGGTTAGGGTTTTGGCTAAGGTTTGGGTTTGTTTTCAGGTTAGTGTTAAGGTTATGTTCAGGATTAGGGTTAAGTTTAGGGGTTGTGTTTAGTTTTAGGGTAAACCTAAAACTTAGTGTTACGGTTAGGGTAAGGGTTGCAGTTTCTGTTAGGTGTTGTGGTTGGGGTGAGGGTTTGGTTGAGGGTTAGGGTTGGGTAGGGTTAGGATTATGGTTATGGTAAAGTGTTAGGGGTTAGAGCTGTAGTTTAGGGTTAGGGTTTGGGGGAGGGTTCCGGTTAGGCATTGTGGTTCTGGTCATGGTTAGGTTTGGTTTAGGGTTAGGGTTAGGTTTAGGAATTAGGTTTCAGGTTAGAGTTAGAGATAGGGTTAAGGTTTGGGTTAGGCTTTGGTGTTGGGGTTAGGGTTTTAGTTCGGGTTGGGGTTATCGTTAAGGCTCAGGGGTTTCAGGTTAGGGTTAGGGTTAGGGCTAGCATTAGGTTCAGGTTTGGTGGGATACGGTGGGGGGTTAGGGTGAGGGTTATGGTTAGTTTTACACTTAAGGTGAGGGTTTAGGGTAATTGTTACGGTTACGGCTAGAGTTAGAATTAGGCTTAGGGTTAGCGTGAAGTTTCAGTTAATAGTCAGGGATAGGGTGAATATTAGAGTAGGGTTAAGGTTAGTGTTAGGGTTAGGTATAGCGTTAGGGTTCGGGTAGGGGTAAGGCTAGGTTTAAGGCTAGGTTTACGGTAAAGGGTAGGGCTAGGTTAGGGTTACGTTTAGAGTTGGAGTTAGTGCTCGGGTTTAGGGTTAGGGTTAGGGTCAGGATTAGAGTTAGTGTTAGGGTTAGGGTTATGGTAGAGTTAAGGTTAGGGTTTAGATTAGGGTTAGAGTAAGGGTTAGGTTTAGGTCAGGGTTCGGGCTAGGATGAGGGATAGGTTTAGGCTTCGGGAAAGGGTTAGGGGTTCGTGTGAGGGTTAGTATTAGGTTTACAGTTAAGCTGATGTTTTAGGGTGTTACGGTTAGGTTAAGGGTTAGAGTTAGGGTTAGGCTAGAGTTAGGGGATAGATTAGGGTTAGGTTTAGTTTTAGGGTTAGGGTCAGGCTTAAGTTTAGGATGAAGTTCAGGTTAAGGATGAGGGTTAAGGTTTGGGTTAGGGTTAGGCTTAGTGTTAGAGTTAGGTGTTTGGGTGAATGGTAGGATCAGTTTTAGGTTTAGGGTTAGGGTTAGGGTTCGGTTTAGGGTTAGGGTTAAGGTGAAGTTTAAGCTAAGCGTGAGGGTTGAGCTTAGGGTTAGCGTTAGGGGTGGGGGTTAGGGTTAAGGTTAGGATTAAGTTTAGGGTTAAGGGTTAGGTTTAGAGTTAGGATTAGGGTTAGTGTTAGGGTTAAGTCATGGTTAGGTTTAGGGCTCGGTTAAGGTTAGAGATAGGGTTCGGTTAAGGGTTAGGGTTAGGTTTAGATGTTAGGGTGAGGGTTAGTGCTAGGTTTCCATTTAAGCTCAGTGTGTAGGGTCAGTTTTAGAGTTGGAGTTGGTGTTAGGGTCAGGGTTAGGGTAAAGTTTCGGGTTAGGTTTAGGGTTAGGGATAGCTTTAGGTTTAGGGTTGGGGATACGGTTCGGGGTTAGGGTGAGGGTTGGGGTTAGGGTGAGGGTTAGGTTTACAGTTAAGGTGAGGGTTTAGGGTAATTGTTATGCTTAGTGTTAGAGTTAGGGTTAGAGTTAGGGGAAGTTTCAGTTAATAGTGAGGGTTAGGGCTAAGTTTAGAGTTAGGGTAAGGTTAGTGTTAGGGTTAGGGTTAGGATCAGGGTCAGGTTAGAGTTAAGGCTAGGTTTACGGTAAAGGGTAGGGCTAGGTTGGGGTTAGGGTTAGGTTTAGAGTTAGAGTTGGTGCTAGGGTTTACTGTTAGAGTTAGGGTCGGGTTTAGAGTTATTGTTAGGGTTAGGGTTAGGGTTAGGGTAGAGTTAAGGTTAAGGTTAAGTTTCCAGTTAGGGTAAGGGTTAGGTTTAGGTCAGGGTTAGGGTTAGGATGAGGGGTAGGGTTAAAGTTAGGGAAAGGGTTAGGGGTTCATGTGAGGGTTAGTGTTAGGTTTACATTAAGCTGATGTTTTAGGGTGTTACTGTTAATGTTAGTTTTAGAGTCAGGGGTACGGTTAGGGCTAGGTTTAGGGTTAGGGCTAGAGTTAGGGGATAGTTAAGCGTGAGGTTTAGTTTTAGGGTTACGGTTATGGTTAGGCTTAGGTTTAGGGTAAAGTTTAGGTTAAGGATGAGGGTTAGGGTTAGGTGTTTGGGTTAAGGTTAGGGTTAGGTTTAGGGTTAGACTTAGTGTTAGGTTTAGGGTTAGTTGTTTGGGTCAATGTTAAGGTCAGGTTTAGGGTTAAGTTTAGGGTTAGGGTTCGGTTTAGGGTTAGGCCTAGGACTAGGGTGAAGTTTAAGTTAAGGGTGAGGGTTGAGCTTAGGGTTAGCGTTAGTGGTTAGGGTTAAGGTTAGGATTAAGTTGAGGGATAAGCTTAGGTTTAAAGTTAGGATTAGGGTTAGTGTTAGGGTTAAGTCATGGTTGGGTTTAGGGCTAGGTTAAGGTTAGAGATGGGGTTAGGTTAAGGGTTGGGGTTAGGTTTAGATGTTAGTGTGAGGTTTAGTGCTAGGTTGCCATTTAAGCTGAGTGTGTAGGGTAAGTTTTAGGGTTAGGATTCGGGTAGGGTTAGAGTTAGGTTCAGAGCTAGGGTTAAGTTTAGGGTTAGGGTTAGGTTTATGGTTGGGGTCAGGGTTAGGGGAGATTTAGTGTTATGTTTAGTTTTAGGGTTAGGGTTCGTGTGAAGTTTATTTAAGCGAGATGGTTAGGGTTAGGGGTTAGGTTTCAGGTTAGGGTCAGGGTTAAGTTTAGGGTTAGTTTTAGGTTTAGGGTCAGGGTTAGGTTTAGGTTTAGTGTTAGTTTGTTTAGGGTTAGGGTTTGAATGAAGTTAGGGTAGGTTTAGGGTTATGGTTCGGGTGAAATTTTGGTTAAGGGTGAGGGTTCAGCTTAGGGTTAGGGTTAGGGGATAGTGTTTCAGTTAGGTTTAGGGTAGAGTTTTAATTATGGTTAAGTTTCCGGTTAGGGTAAGAGTTAGAGTTACGTTTAGAGTTAAGGTGAGGGTTGTGGGTAAGTGTTACGGTTACGGTTAGGGTTAGTGTTAGGGTTAGGTTTAATTTTATTGAAGGCTTCAAATTAGGGGTAAGGTTAGGTTAGGGTTAGGGTCAGGGTTAGGATTAGAATTAGGTTTAGGGCGAGGGTTAGGGTCAGAGTTATTGTCAGGGTTAGGTTTCGGGTTACAGGTGGGCCAAGGTTAAGTTTAGGGTTAGGTTTATGGGTAGGGTTTGGGTTAAAGTTAGGCTTAGCTTTAGGTTAGGGATAGGGTGCAGTTTAAGATAGGGTGATGGTTAGGGTTAGGGTTTTGGCTGAGGTTTGGGTTTGTTTTCAGGTTAGTGTTAAGGTTATGTTCAGGATTAGGGTTAAGTTTAGGGGTTGTGTTTAGTTTTAGGGTAAACCTAAAACTTAGTGTTACGATTAGGGTAAGGGTTGCAGTTTGTGTTAGGTGTTGTGGTTGGGGTGAGGGTTTGGTTGAGGGTTAGGGTTGGGTAGGGTTAGGATTATGGTTATGGTAAAGTGTTAGGGGTTAGAGCTGTAGTTTAGGGTTAGGGTTTGGGGGAGGGTTCCGGTGAGGCATTGTGGTTCTGGTCATGGTTAGGTTTGGTTTAGGGTTAGGGTTAGGTTTAGGATTAGGTTTCGGGTTAGAGTTAGAGATAGGGTTAAGGTTTGGGTTAGGCTTTGGTGTTGGGGTTAGGGTTTTAGTTCGGGTTAGGGTTATCGTTAGGGCTCAGGGGTTTCAGGTTAGGGTTAGGGTTAGGGCTAGCATTAGGTTTAGGTTTGGTGGGATACGGTGAGGGGTTAGGGGGAGGGTTATGGTTAGTTTTACACTTAAGGTGAGGGTTTAGGGTAATTGTTACGGTTACGGCTAGAGTTAGAATTAGGCTTAGGGTTAGCGTGAAGTTTCAGTTAATAGTCAGGGATAGGGTGAATATTAGAGTAGGGTTAAGGTTAGTGTTAGGGTTAGGTATAGAGTTAGGGTTCGGGTAGGGGTAAGGCTAGGTTTAAGGCTAGGTTTACGGTAAAGGGTAGGGCTAGGTTAGGGTTACGTTTAGAGTTGGAGTTAGTGCTAGGGGTTAGGGTTAGGGTTAGGGTCAGGTTTAGAGTTAGTGTTAGGGTTAGGGTTATGGTAGAGTTAAGGTTAGGGTTTAGATTAGGGTTAGAGTAAGGGTTAGGTTTAGGTCAGGGTTCGGGCTAGGATGAGGGATAGGTTTAGGCTTCGGGAAAGGGTTAGGGGTTCGTGTGAGGGTTAGTGTTAGGTTTACAGTTAAGCTGATGTTTTAGGGTGTTACGGTTAGGTTAAGGGTTAGAGTTAGGGTTAGGCTAGAGTTAGGGGATAGATTAGGGTTAGGTTTAGTTTCAGGGTTAGGGTCAGGCTTAAGTTTAGGATGAAGTTCAGGTTAAGGATGAGGGTTAAGGTTTGGGTTAGGGTTAGGCTTAGTGTTAGAGTTAGGTGTTTGGGTGAATGGTAGGATCAGTTTTAGGTTTAGGGTTAGGGTTAGGGTTCGGTTTAGGGTTAGGGTTAAGGTGAAGTTTAAGTTAAGCGTGAGGGTTGAGCTTAGGGTTAGCGTTAGGGGTTGGGGTTAGGGTTAAGGTTAGGATTAAGTTTAGGGTTAAGGGTTAGGTTTAGAGTTAGGATTAGGGTTAGTGTTAGGGTTAAGTCATGGTTAGGTTTAGGGCTAGGTTAAGGTTAGAGATAGGGTTAGGTTAAGGGTTAGGGTTTGGTTTAGATGTTAGGGTGACGGTTAGTGCTAGGTTTTCATTTAAGCTCAGTGTGTAGGGTCAGTTTTAGAGTTGGAGTTGGTGTTAGGGTCAGGGTTAGGGTAAAGTTTCGGGTTAGGGTTAGGGTTAGGGATAGCTTTAGGTTTAGGGTTGGGGATACGGTTCGGGGTTAGGGTGAGGGTTGGGGTTAGGGTGAGGGTTAGGTTTACAGTTAAGGTGAGGGTTTAGGGTAATTGTTATGCTTAGTGTTAGAGTTAGGGTTAGAGTTAGGGGAAGTTTCAGTTAATAGTGAGGGTTAGGGCTAAGTTTAGAGTTAGGGTAAGGTTAGTGTTAGGGTTAGGGTTAGGATCAGGGTCAGGTTAGGGTTAAGGCTACGTTTACGGTAAAGGGTAGGGCTAGGTTGGGGTTAGGGTTAGGTTTAGAGTTAGAGTTGGTGCTAGGGTTTACTGTTAGAGTTAGGGTCGGGTTTAGAGTTATTGTTAGGGTTAGGGTTAGGGTAGAGTTAAGGTTAAGGTTAAGTTTCCAGTTAGGGTAAGGGTTAGGTTTAGGTCAGGGTTAGGGTTACGATGAGGGGTAGGGTTAAAGTTAGGGAAAGGGTTAGGGGTTCATGTGAGGGTTAGGTTAGGTTTACATTAAGCTGATGTTTTAGGGTGTTACTGTTAATGTTAGTTTTAGAGTCAGGGGTACGGTTAGGGCTAGGTTTAGGGTTAGGGCTAGAGTTAGGGGATAGTTAAGCGTGAGGTTTAGTTTTAGGGTTACGGTTATGGTTAGGCTTAGGTTTAGGGTAAAGTTTAGGTTAAGGATGAGGGTTAGGGTTAGGTGTTTGGGTTAAGGTTAGGGTTAGGTTTAGGGTTAGACTTAGTGTTAGGTTTAGGGTTAGTTGTTTGGGTCAATGTTAGGGTCAGGTTTAGGGTTAAGTTTAGGGTTAGGGTTCGGTTTAGGGTTAGGCCTAGGGCTAGGGTGAAGTTTAAGTTAAGGGTGAGGGTTGAGCTTAGGGTTAGCGTTAGTGGTTAGGGTTAAGGTTAGGATTAAGTTGAGGGATAAGCTTAGGTTTAAAGTTAGGATTAGGGTTAGTGTTAGGGTTAAGTCATGGTTGGGTTTAGGGCTAGGTTAAGGTTAGAGATGGGGTTAGGTTAAGGGTTGGGGTTAGGTTTAGATGTTAGTGTGAGGTTTAGTGCTAGGTTTCCATTTAAGCTGAGTGTGTAGGGTAAGTTTTAGGGTTAGGATTCGGGTAGGGTTAGAGTTAGGTTCAGAGCTAGGGTTAAGTTTAGGGTTAGGGTTAGGTTTATGGTTGGGGTCAGGGTTAGGGGAGATTTAGTGTTATGTTTAGTTTTAGGGTTAGGGTTCGTGTGAAGTTTATTTAAGCGAGATGGTTAGGGTTAGGGGTTAGGTTTCAGGTTAGGGTCAGGGTTAAGTTTAGGGTTAGTTTTAGGTTTAGGGTCAGGGTTAGGTTTAGGTTTAGTGTTAGTTTGTTTAGGGTTAGGGTTTGAATGAAGTTAGGGTAGCTTTAGGGTTATGGTTCGGGTGAAATTTTGGTTAAGGGTGAGGGTTCGGCTTAGGGTTAGGGTTAGGGGATAGTGTTTCAGTTAGGTTTAGGGTAGAGTTTTAATTATGGGTAAGTTTCCGGTTAGGGTAAGAGTTAGAGTTACGTTTAGAGTTAAGGTGAGGGTTGTGGGTAAGTGTTACGGTTACGGTTAGGGTTAGTGTTAGGGTTAGGTTTAATTTTATTGAAGGCTTCAAATTAGGGTTAAGGTTAGGTTAGGGTTAGGGTCAGGGTTAGGATTAGAATTAGGTTTAGGGCGAGGGTTAGGGTCAGAGTTATTGTCAGGGTTAGGTTTCGGGTTACAGGTGGGCCAAGGTTAAGTTTAGGGTTAGGTTTATGGGTAGGGTTTGGGTTAAAGTTAGGCTTAGCTTTAGGTTAGGGGTAGGGTGCAGTTTAAGATAGGGTGATGGTTAGGGTTAGGGTTTTGGCTAAGGTTTGGGTTTGTTTTCAGGTTAGTGTTAAGGTTATGTTCAGGATTAGGGTTAAGTTTAGGGGTTGTGTTTAGTTTTAGGGTAAACCTAAAACTTAGTGTTACGGTTAGGGTAAGGGTTGCAGTTTGTGTTAGGTGTTGTGTTTGGGGTGAGGGTTTGGCTGAGGGTTAGGGTTGGGTAGGGTTAGGATTATGGTTATGGTAAAGTGTTAGGGGTTAGAGCTGTAGTTTAGGGTTAGGGTTTGGGGGAGGGTTCCGGTTAGGCATTGTGGTTCTGGTCATGGTTAGGTTTGGTTTAGGGTTAGGGTTAGGTTTAGGATTAGGTTTCGGGTTAGAGTTAGAGATAGGGTTAAGGTTTGGGTTAGGCTTTGGTGTTGGGGTTAGGGTTTTAGTTCGGGTTAGGGTTATCGTTAGGGCTCAGGGGTTTCAGGTTAGGGTTAGGGTTAGGGCTAGCATTAGGTTTAGGTTTGGTGGGATACGGTGGGGGGTTAGGGTGAGGGTTATGGTTAGTTTTACACTTAAGGTGAGGGTTTAGGGTAATTGTTACGGTTACGGCTAGAGTTAGAATTAGGCTTAGGGTTAGCGTGAAGTTTCAGTTAATAGTCAGGGATAGGGTGAATATTAGAGTAGGGTTAAGGTTAGTGTTAGGGTTAGGTATAGCGTTAGGGTTCGGGTAGGGGTAAGGCTAGGTTTAAGGCTAGGTTTACGGTAAAGGGTAGGGCTAGGTTAGGGTTACGTTTAGAGTTGAAGTTAGTGCTCGGGTTTAGGGTTCGGGTTAGGGTCAGGTTTAGAGTTAGTGTTAGGGTTAGGGTTATGGTAGAGTTAAGGTTAGGGTTTAGATTAGGGTTAGAGTAAGGGTTAGGTTTAGGTCAGGGTTCGGGCTAGGATGAGGGATAGGTTTAGGCTTCGGGAAAGCGTTAGGGGTTCGTGTGAGGGTTAGTGTTAGGTTTACAGTTAAGCTGATGTTTTAGGGTGTTACGGTTAGGTTAAGGGTTAGAGTTAGGGTTAGGCTAGAGTTAGGGGATAGATTAGGGTTAGGTTTAGTTTCAGGGTTAGGGTCAGGCTTAAGTTTAGGATGAAGTTCAGGTTAAGGATGAGGGTTAAGGTTTGGGTTAGGGTTAGGCTTAGTGTTAGAGTTAGGTGTTTGGGTGAATGGTAGGATCAGTTTTAGGTTTAGGGTTAGGGTTCGGTTTAGGGTTAGGGTTAAGGTGAAGTTTAAGTTAAGCGTGAGGGTTGAGCTTAGGGTTAGCGTTAGGGGTTGGGGTTAGGGTTAAGGTTAGGATTAAGTTTAGGGTTAAGGGTTAGGTTTAGAGTTAGGATTAGGGTTAGTGTTAGGGTTAAGTCATGGTTAGGTTTAGGGCTCGGTTAAGGTTAGAGATAGGGTTCGGTTAAGGGTTAGGGTTAGGTTTAGATGTTAGGGTGAGGGTTAGTGCTAGGTTTCCATTTAAGCTCAGTGTGTAGGGTCAGTTTTAGAGTTGGAGTTGGTGTTAGGGTCAGGGTTAGGGTAAAGTTTCGGGTTAGGTTTAGGGTTAGGGATAGCTTTAGGTTTAGGGTTGGGGATACGGTTCGGGGTTAGGGTGAGGGTTGGGGTTAGGGTGAGGGTTAGGTTTACAGTTAAGGTGAGGGTTTAGGGTAATTGTTATGCTTAGTGTTAGAGTTAGGGTTAGAGTTAGGGGAAGTTTCAGTTAATAGTGAGGGTTAGGGCTAAGTTTAGAGTTAGGGTAAGGTTAGTGTTAGGGTTAGGGTTAGGATCAGGGTCAGGTTAGAGTTAAGGCTAGGTTTACGGTAAAGGGTAGGGCTAGGTTGGGGTTAGGGTTAGGTTTAGAGTTAGAGTTGGTGCTAGGGTTTACTGTTAGAGTTAGGGTCGGGTTTAGAGTTATTGTTAGGGTTAGGGTTAGGGTAGAGTTAAGGTTAAGGTTAAGTTTCCAGTTAGGGTAAGGGTTAGGTTTAGGTCAGGGTTAGGGTTACGATGAGGGGTAGGGTTAAAGTTAGGGAAAGGGTTAGGGGTTCATGTGAGGGTTAGGTTAGGTTTACATTAAGCTGATGTTTTAGGGTGTTACTGTTAATGTTAGTTTTAGAGTCAGGGGTACGGTTAGGGCTAGGTTTAGGGTTAGGGCTAGAGTTAGGGGATAGTTAAGCGTGAGGTTTAGTTTTAGGGTTACGGTTATGGTTAGGCTTAGGTTTAGGGTAAAGTTTAGGTTAAGGATGAGGGTTAGGGTTAGGTGTTTGGGTTAAGGTTAGGGTTAGGTTTAGGGTTAGACTTAGTGTTAGGTTTAGGGTTAGTTGTTTGGGTCAATGTTAGGGTCAGGTTTAGGGTTAAGTTTAGGGTTAGGGTTCGGTTTAGGGTTAGGCCTAGGGCTAGGGTGAAGTTTAAGTTAAGGGTGAGGGTTGAGCTTAGGGTTAGCGTTAGTGGTTAGGGTTAAGGTTAGGATTAAGTTGAGGGATAAGCTTAGGTTTAAAGTTAGGATTAGGGTTAGTGTTAGGGTTAAGTCATGGTTGGGTTTAGGGCTAGGTTAAGGTTAGAGATGGGGTTAGGTTAAGGGTTGGGGTTAGGTTTAGATGTTAGTGTGAGGTTTAGTGCTAGGTTGCCATTTAAGCTGAGTGTGTAGGGTAAGTTTTAGGGTTAGGATTCGGGTAGGGTTAGAGTTAGGTTCAGAGCTAGGGTTAAGTTTAGGGTTAGGGTTAGGTTTATGGTTGGGGTCAGGGTTAGGGGAGATTTAGTGTTATGTTTAGTTTTAGGGTTAGGGTTCGTGTGAAGTTTATTTAAGCGAGATGGTTAGGGTTAGGGGTTAGGTTTCAGGTTAGGGTCAGGGTTAAGTTTAGGGTTAGTTTTAGGTTTAGGGTCAGGGTTAGGTTTAGGTTTAGTGTTAGTTTGTTTAGGGTTAGGGTTTGAATGAAGTTAGGGTAGCTTTAGGGTTATGGTTCGGGTGAAATTTTGGTTAAGGGTGAGGGTTCGGCTTAGGGTTAGGGTTAGGGGATAGTGTTTCAGTTAGGTTTAGGGTAGAGTTTTAATTATGGGTAAGTTTCCGGTTAGGGTAAGAGTTAGAGTTACGTTTAGAGTTAAGGTGAGGGTTGTGGGTAAGTGTTACGGTTACGGTTAGGGTTAGTGTTAGGGTTAGGTTTAATTTTATTGAAGGCTTCAAATTAGGGTTAAGGTTAGGTTAGGGTTAGGGTCAGGGTTAGGATTAGAATTAGGTTTAGGGCGAGGGTTAGGGTCAGAGTTATTGTCAGGGTTAGGTTTCGGGTTACAGGTGGGCCAAGGTTAAGTTTAGGGTTAGGTTTATGGGTAGGGTTTGGGTTAAAGTTAGGCTTAGCTTTAGGTTAGGGGTAGGGTGCAGTTTAAGATAGGGTGATGGTTAGGGTTAGGGTTTTGGCTAAGGTTTGGGTTTGTTTTCAGGTTAGTGTTAAGGTTATGTTCAGGATTAGGGTTAAGTTTAGGGGTTGTGTTTAGTTTTAGGGTAAACCTAAAACTTAGTGTTACGGTTAGGGTAAGGGTTGCAGTTTGTGTTAGGTGTTGTGTTTGGGGTGAGGGTTTGGCTGAGGGTTAGGGTTGGGTAGGGTTAGGATTATGGTTATGGTAAAGTGTTAGGGGTTAGAGCTGTAGTTTAGGGTTAGGGTTTGGGGGAGGGTTCCGGTTAGGCATTGTGGTTCTGGTCATGGTTAGGTTTGGTTTAGGGTTAGGGTTAGGTTTAGGATTAGGTTTCGGGTTAGAGTTAGAGATAGGGTTAAGGTTTGGGTTAGGCTTTGGTGTTGGGGTTAGGGTTTTAGTTCGGGTTAGGGTTATCGTTAGGGCTCAGGGGTTTCAGGTTAGGGTTAGGGTTAGGGCTAGCATTAGGTTTAGGTTTGGTGGGATACGGTGGGGGGTTAGGGTGAGGGTTATGGTTAGTTTTACACTTAAGGTGAGGGTTTAGGGTAATTGTTACGGTTACGGCTAGAGTTAGAATTAGGCTTAGGGTTAGCGTGAAGTTTCAGTTAATAGTCAGGGATAGGGTGAATATTAGAGTAGGGTTAAGGTTAGTGTTAGGGTTAGGTATAGCGTTAGGGTTCGGGTAGGGGTAAGGCTAGGTTTAAGGCTAGGTTTACGGTAAAGGGTAGGGCTAGGTTAGGGTTACGTTTAGAGTTGAAGTTAGTGCTCGGGTTTAGGGTTCGGGTTAGGGTCAGGTTTAGAGTTAGTGTTAGGGTTAGGGTTATGGTAGAGTTAAGGTTAGGGTTTAGATTAGGGTTAGAGTAAGGGTTAGGTTTAGGTCAGGGTTCGGGCTAGGATGAGGGATAGGTTTAGGCTTCGGGAAAGCGTTAGGGGTTCGTGTGAGGGTTAGTGTTAGGTTTACAGTTAAGCTGATGTTTTAGGGTGTTACGGTTAGGTTAAGGGTTAGAGTTAGGGTTAGGCTAGAGTTAGGGGATAGATTAGGGTTAGGTTTAGTTTCAGGGTTAGGGTCAGGCTTAAGTTTAGGATGAAGTTCAGGTTAAGGATGAGGGTTAAGGTTTGGGTTAGGGTTAGGCTTAGTGTTAGAGTTAGGTGTTTGGGTGAATGGTAGGATCAGTTTTAGGTTTAGGGTTAGGGTTCGGTTTAGGGTTAGGGTTAAGGTGAAGTTTAAGTTAAGCGTGAGGGTTGAGCTTAGGGTTAGCGTTAGGGGTTGGGGTTAGGGTTAAGGTTAGGATTAAGTTTAGGGTTAAGGGTTAGGTTTAGAGTTAGGATTAGGGTTAGTGTTAGGGTTAAGTCATGGTTAGGTTTAGGGCTCGGTTAAGGTTAGAGATAGGGTTCGGTTAAGGGTTAGGGTTAGGTTTAGATGTTAGGGTGAGGGTTAGTGCTAGGTTTCCATTTAAGCTCAGTGTGTAGGGTCAGTTTTAGAGTTGGAGTTGGTGTTAGGGTCAGGGTTAGGGTAAAGTTTCGGGTTAGGTTTAGGGTTAGGGATAGCTTTAGGTTTAGGGTTGGGGATACGGTTCGGGGTTAGGGTGAGGGTTGGGGTTAGGGTGAGGGTTAGGTTTACAGTTAAGGTGAGGGTTTAGGGTAATTGTTATGCTTAGTGTTAGAGTTAGGGTTAGAGTTAGGGGAAGTTTCAGTTAATAGTGAGGGTTAGGGCTAAGTTTAGAGTTAGGGTAAGGTTAGTGTTAGGGTTAGGGTTAGGATCAGGGTCAGGTTAGAGTTAAGGCTAGGTTTACGGTAAAGGGTAGGGCTAGGTTGGGGTTAGGGTTAGGTTTAGAGTTAGAGTTGGTGCTAGGGTTTACTGTTAGAGTTAGGGTCGGGTTTAGAGTTATTGTTAGGGTTAGGGTTAGGGTTAGGGTAGAGTTAAGGTTAAGGTTAAGTTTCCAGTTAGGGTAAGGGTTAGGTTTAGGTCAGGGTTAGGGTTAGGATGAGGGGTAGGGTTAAAGTTAGGGAAAGGGTTAGGGGTTTATGTGAGGGTTAGTGTTAGGTTTACATTAAGCTGATGTTTTAGGGTGTTACTGTTAATGTTAGTTTTAGAGTCAGGGGTACGGTTAGGGCTAGGTTTAGGGTTAGGGCTAGAGTTAGGGGATAGTTAAGCGTGAGGTTTAGTTTTAGGGTTACGGTTATGGTTAGGCTTAGGTTTAGGGTAAAGTTTAGGTTAAGGATGAGGGTTAGGGTTAGGTGTTTGGGTTAAGGTTAGGGTTAGGTTTAGGGTTAGACTTAGTGTTAGGTTTAGGGTTAGTTGTTTGGGTCAATGTTAAGGTCAGGTTTAGGGTTAAGTTTAGGGTTAGGGTTCGGTTTAGGGTTAGGCCTAGGGCTAGGGTGAAGTTTAAGTTAAGGGTGAGGGTTGAGCTTAGGGTTAGCGTTAGTGGTTAGGGTTAAGGTTAGGATTAAGTTGAGGGATAAGCTTAGGTTTAAAGTTAGGATTAGGGTTAGTGTTAGGGTTAAGTCATGGTTGGGTTTAGGGCTAGGTTAAGGTTAGAGATGGGGTTAGGTTAAGGGTTGGGGTTAGGTTTAGATGTTAGTGTGAGGTTTAGTGCTAGGTTGCCATTTAAGCTGAGTGTGTAGGGTAAGTTTTAGGGTTAGGATTCGGGTAGGGTTAGAGTTAGGTTCAGAGCTAGGGTTAAGTTTAGGGTTAGGGTTAGGTTTATGGTTGGGGTCAGGGTTAGGGGAGATTTAGTGTTATGTTTAGTTTTAGGGTTAGGGTTCGTGTGAAGTTTATTTAAGCGAGATGGTTAGGGTTAGGGGTTAGGTTTCAGGTTAGGGTCAGGGTTAAGTTTAGGGTTAGTTTTAGGTTTAGGGTCAGGGTTAGGTTTAGGTTTAGTGTTAGTTTGTTTAGGGTTAGGGTTTGAATGAAGTTAGGGTAGGTTTAGGGTTATGGTTCGGGTGAAATTTTGGTTAAGGGTGAGGGTTCAGCTTAGGGTTAGGGTTAGGGGATAGTGTTTCAGTTAGGTTTAGGGTAGAGTTTTAATTACGGTTAAGTTTCCGGTTAGGGTAAGAGTTAGAGTTACGTTTAGAGTTAAGGTGAGGGTTGTGGGTAAGTGTTACGGTTACGGTTAGGGTTAGTGTTAGGGTTAGGTTTAATTTTATTGAAGGCTTCAAATTAGGGGTAAGGTTAGGTTAGGGTTAGGGTCAGGGTTAGGATTAGAATTAGGTTTAGGGCGAGGGTTAGGGTCAGAGTTATTGTCAGGGTTAGGTTTCGGGTTACAGGTGGGTCAAGGTTAAGTTTAGGGTTAGGTTTATGGGTAGGGTTTGGGTTAAAGTTAGGCTTAGCTTTAGGTTAGGGATAGGGTGCAGTTTAAGATAGGGTGATGGTTAGGGTTAGGGTTTTGGCTGAGGTTTGGGTTTGTTTTCAGGTTAGTGTTAAGGTTATGTTCAGGATTAGGGTTAAGTTTAGGGGTTGTGTTTAGTTTTAGGGTAAACCTAAAACTTAGTGTTACGGTTAGGGTAAGGGTTGCAGTTTGTGTTAGGTGTTGTGGTTGGGGTGAGGGTTTGGTTGAGGGTTAGGGTTGGGTAGGGTTAGGATTATGGTTATGGAAAAGTGTTAGGGGTTAGAGCTGTAGTTTAGGGTTAGGGTTTGGGGGAGGGTTCCGGTTAGGCATTGTGGTTCTGGTCATGGTTAGGTTTGGTTTAGGGTTAGGGTTAGGTTTAGGATTAGGTTTCGGGTTAGAGTTAGAGATAGGGTTAAGGTTTGGGTTAGGCTTTGGTGTTGGGGTTAGGGTTTTAGTTCGGGTTAGGGTTATCGTTAGGGCTCAGGGGTTTCAGGTTAGGGTTAGGGTTAGGGCTAGCATTAGGTTTAGGTTTGGTGGGATACGGTGAGGGGTTAGGGGGAGGGTTATGGTTAGTTTTACACTTAAGGTGAGGGTTTAGGGTAATTGTTACGGTTACGGCTAGAGTTAGAATTAGGCTTAGGGTTAGCGTGAAGTTTCAGTTAATAGTCAGGGATAGGGTGAATATTAGAGTAGGGTTAAGGTTAGTGTTAGGGTTAGGTATAGAGTTAGGGTTCGGGTAGGGGTAAGGCTAGGTTTAAGGCTAGGTTTACGGTAAAGGGTAGGGCTAGGTTAGGGTTACGTTTAGAGTTGGAGTTAGTGCTAGGGGTTAGGGTTAGGGTTAGGGTCAGGTTTAGAGTTAGTGTTAGGGTTAGGGTTATGGTAGAGTTAAGGTTAGGGTTTAGATTAGGGTTAGAGTAAGGGTTAGGTTTAGGTCAGGGTTCGGGCTAGGATGAGGGATAGGTTTAGGCTTCGGGAAAGGGTTAGGGGTTCGTGTGAGGGTTAGTGTTAGGTTTACAGTTAAGCTGATGTTTTAGGGTGTTACGGTTAGGTTAAGGGTTAGAGTTAGGGTTAGGCTAGAGTTAGGGGATAGATTAGGGTTAGGTTTAGTTTCAGGGTTAGGGTCAGGCTTAAGTTTAGGATGAAGTTCAGGTTAAGGATGAGGGTTAAGGTTTGGGTTAGGGTTAGGCTTAGTGTTAGAGTTAGGTGTTTGGGTGAATGGTAGGATCAGTTTTAGGTTTAGGGTTAGGGTTAGGGTTCGGTTTAGGGTTAGGGTTAAGGTGAAGTTTAAGTTAAGCGTGAGGGTTGAGCTTAGGGTTAGCGTTAGGGGTTGGGGTTAGGGTTAAGGTTAGGATTAAGTTTAGGGTTAAGGGTTAGGTTTAGAGTTAGGATTAGGGTTAGTGTTAGGGTTAAGTCATGGTTAGGTTTAGGGCTAGGTTAAGGTTAGAGATAGGGTTAGGTTAAGGGTTAGGGTTTGGTTTAGATGTTAGGGTGACGGTTAGTGCTAGGTTTTCATTTAAGCTCAGTGTGTAGGGTCAGTTTTAGAGTTGGAGTTGGTGTTAGGGTCAGGGTTAGGGTAAAGTTTCGGGTTAGGGTTAGGGTTAGGGATAGCTTTAGGTTTAGGGTTGGGGATACGGTTCGGGGTTAGGGTGAGGGTTGGGGTTAGGGTGAGGGTTAGGTTTACAGTTAAGGTGAGGGTTTAGGGTAATTGTTATGCTTAGTGTTAGAGTTAGGGTTAGAGTTAGGGGAAGTTTCAGTTAATAGTGAGGGTTAGGGCTAAGTTTAGAGTTAGGGTAAGGTTAGTGTTAGGGTTAGGGTTAGGATCAGGGTCAGGTTAGGGTTAAGGCTAGGTTTACGGTAAAGGGTAGGGCTAGGTTGGGGTTAGGGTTAGGTTTAGAGTTAGAGTTGGTGCTAGGGTTTACTGTTAGAGTTAGGGTCGGGTTTAGAGTTATTGTTAGGGTTAGGGTTAGGGTAGAGTTAAGGTTAAGGTTAAGTTTCCAGTTAGGGTAAGGGTTAGGTTTAGGTCAGGGTTAGGGTTACGATGAGGGGTAGGGTTAAAGTTAGGGAAAGGGTTAGGGGTTCATGTGAGGGTTAGTGTTAGGTTTACATTAAGCTGATGTTTTAGGGTGTTACTGTTAATGTTAGTTTTAGAGTCAGGGGTACGGTTAGGGCTAGGTTTAGGGTTAGGGCTAGAGTTAGGGGATAGTTAAGCGTGAGGTTTAGTTTTAGGGTTACGGTTATGGTTAGGCTTAGGTTTAGGGTAAAGTTTAGGTTAAGGATGAGGGTTAGGGTTAGGTGTTTGGGTTAAGGTTAGGGTTAGGTTTAGGGTTAGACTTAGTGTTAGGTTTAGGGTTAGTTGTTTGGGTCAATGTTAGGGTCAGGTTTAGGGTTAAGTTTAGGGTTAGGGTTCGGTTTAGGGTTAGGCCTAGGGCTAGGGTGAAGTTTAAGTTAAGGGTGAGGGTTGAGCTTAGGGTTAGCGTTAGTGGTTAGGGTTAAGGTTAGGATTAAGTTGAGGGATAAGCTTAGGTTTAAAGTTAGGATTAGGGTTAGTGTTAGGGTTAAGTCATGGTTGGGTTTAGGGCTAGGTTAAGGTTAGAGATGGGGTTAGGTTAAGGGTTGGGGTTAGGTTTAGATGTTAGTGTGAGGTTTAGTGCTAGGTTGCCATTTAAGCTGAGTGTGTAGGGTAAGTTTTAGGGTTAGGATTCGGGTAGGGTTAGAGTTAGGTTCAGAGCTAGGGTTAAGTTTAGGGTTAGGGTTAGGTTTATGGTTGGGGTCAGGGTTAGGGGAGATTTAGTGTTATGTTTAGTTTTAGGGTTAGGGTTCGTGTGAAGTTTATTTAAGCGAGATGGTTAGGGTTAGGGGTTAGGTTTCAGGTTAGGGTCAGGGTTAAGTTTAGGGTTAGTTTTAGGTTTAGGGTAAGGGTTAGGTTTAGGTTTAGTGTTAGTTTGTTTAGGGTTAGGGTTTGAATGAAGTTAGGGTAGGTTTAGGGTTATGGTTCGGGTGAAATTTTGGTTAAGGGTGAGGGTTCGGCTTAGGGTTAGGGTTAGGGGATAGTGTTTCAGTTAGGTTTAGGGTAGAGTTTTAATTATGGGTAAGTTTCCGGTTAGGGTAAGAGTTAGAGTTACGTTTAGAGTTAAGGTGAGGGTTGTGGGTAAGTGTTACGGTTACGGTTAGGGTTAGTGTTAGGGTTAGGTTTAATTTTATTGAAGGCTTCAAATTAGGGTTAAGGTTAGGTTAGGGTTAGGGTCAGGGTTAGGATTAGAATTAGGTTTAGGGCGAGGGTTAGGGTCAGAGTTATTGTCAGGGTTAGGTTTCGGGTTACAGGTGGGCCAAGGTTAAGTTTAGGGTTAGGTTTATGGGTAGGGTTTGGGTTAAAGTTAGGCTTAGCTTTAGGTTAGGGGTAGGGTGCAGTTTAAGATAGGGTGATGGTTAGGGTTAGGGTTTTGGCTAAGGTTTGGGTTTGTTTTCAGGTTAGTGTTAAGGTTATGTTCAGGATTAGGGTTAAGTTTAGGGGTTGTGTTTAGTTTTAGGGTAAACCTAAAACTTAGTGTTACGGTTAGGGTAAGGGTTGCAGTTTGTGTTAGGTGTTGTGTTTGGGGTGAGGGTTTGGCTGAGGGTTAGGGTTGGGTAGGGTTAGGATTATGGTTATGGTAAAGTGTTAGGGGTTAGAGCTGTAGTTTAGGGTTAGGGTTTGGGGGAGGGTTCCGGTTAGGCATTGTGGTTCTGGTCATGGTTAGGTTTGGTTTAGGGTTAGGGTTAGGTTTAGGATTAGGTTTCGGGTTAGAGTTAGAGATAGGGTTAAGGTTTGGGTTAGGCTTTGGTGTTGGGGTTAGGGTTTTAGTTCGGGTTAGGGTTATCGTTAGGGCTCAGGGGTTTCAGGTTAGGGTTAGGGTTAGGGCTAGCATTAGGTTTAGGTTTGGTGGGATACGGTGGGGGGTTAGGGTGAGGGTTATGGTTAGTTTTACACTTAAGGTGAGGGTTTAGGGTAATTGTTACGGTTACGGCTAGAGTTAGAATTAGGCTTAGGGTTAGCGTGAAGTTTCAGTTAATAGTCAGGGATAGGGTGAATATTAGAGTAGGGTTAAGGTTAGTGTTAGGGTTAGGTATAGCGTTAGGGTTCGGGTAGGGGTAAGGCTAGGTTTAAGGCTAGGTTTACGGTAAAGGGTAGGGCTAGGTTAGGGTTACGTTTAGAGTTGAAGTTAGTGCTCGGGTTTAGGGTTCGGGTTAGGGTCAGGTTTAGAGTTAGTGTTAGGGTTAGGGTTATGGTAGAGTTAAGGTTAGGGTTTAGATTAGGGTTAGAGTAAGGGTTAGGTTTAGGTCAGGGTTCGGGCTAGGATGAGGGATAGGTTTAGGCTTCGGGAAAGCGTTAGGGGTTCGTGTGAGGGTTAGTGTTAGGTTTACAGTTAAGCTGATGTTTTAGGGTGTTACGGTTAGGTTAAGGGTTAGAGTTAGGGTTAGGCTAGAGTTAGGGGATAGATTAGGGTTAGGTTTAGTTTCAGGGTTAGGGTCAGGCTTAAGTTTAGGATGAAGTTCAGGTTAAGGATGAGGGTTAAGGTTTGGGTTAGGGTTAGGCTTAGTGTTAGAGTTAGGTGTTTGGGTGAATGGTAGGATCAGTTTTAGGTTTAGGGTTAGGGTTCGGTTTAGGGTTAGGGTTAAGGTGAAGTTTAAGTTAAGCGTGAGGGTTGAGCTTAGGGTTAGCGTTAGGGGTTGGGGTTAGGGTTAAGGTTAGGATTAAGTTTAGGGTTAAGGGTTAGGTTTAGAGTTAGGATTAGGGTTAGTGTTAGGGTTAAGTCATGGTTAGGTTTAGGGCTCGGTTAAGGTTAGAGATAGGGTTCGGTTAAGGGTTAGGGTTAGGTTTAGATGTTAGGGTGAGGGTTAGTGCTAGGTTTCCATTTAAGCTCAGTGTGTAGGGTCAGTTTTAGAGTTGGAGTTGGTGTTAGGGTCAGGGTTAGGGTAAAGTTTCGGGTTAGGTTTAGGGTTAGGGATAGCTTTAGGTTTAGGGTTGGGGATACGGTTCGGGGTTAGGGTGAGGGTTGGGGTTAGGGTGAGGGTTAGGTTTACAGTTAAGGTGAGGGTTTAGGGTAATTGTTATGCTTAGTGTTAGAGTTAGGGTTAGAGTTAGGGGAAGTTTCAGTTAATAGTGAGGGTTAGGGCTAAGTTTAGAGTTAGGGTAAGGTTAGTGTTAGGGTTAGGGTTAGGATCAGGGTCAGGTTAGAGTTAAGGCTAGGTTTACGGTAAAGGGTAGGGCTAGGTTGGGGTTAGGGTTAGGTTTAGAGTTAGAGTTGGTGCTAGGGTTTACTGTTAGAGTTAGGGTCGGGTTTAGAGTTATTGTTAGGGTTAGGGTTAGGGTTAGGGTAGAGTTAAGGTTAAGGTTAAGTTTCCAGTTAGGGTAAGGGTTAGGTTTAGGTCAGGGTTAGGGTTAGGATGAGGGGTAGGGTTAAAGTTAGGGAAAGGGTTAGGGGTTTATGTGAGGGTTAGTGTTAGGTTTACATTAAGCTGATGTTTTAGGGTGTTACTGTTAATGTTAGTTTTAGAGTCAGGGGTACGGTTAGGGCTAGGTTTAGGGTTAGGGCTAGAGTTAGGGGATAGTTAAGCGTGAGGTTTAGTTTTAGGGTTACGGTTATGGTTAGGCTTAGGTTTAGGGTAAAGTTTAGGTTAAGGATGAGGGTTAGGGTTAGGTGTTTGGGTTAAGGTTAGGGTTAGGTTTAGGGTTAGACTTAGTGTTAGGTTTAGGGTTAGTTGTTTGGGTCAATGTTAAGGTCAGGTTTAGGGTTAAGTTTAGGGTTAGGGTTCGGTTTAGGGTTAGGCCTAGGGCTAGGGTGAAGTTTAAGTTAAGGGTGAGGGTTGAGCTTAGGGTTAGCGTTAGTGGTTAGGGTTAAGGTTAGGATTAAGTTGAGGGATAAGCTTAGGTTTAAAGTTAGGATTAGGGTTAGTGTTAGGGTTAAGTCATGGTTGGGTTTAGGGCTAGGTTAAGGTTAGAGATGGGGTTAGGTTAAGGGTTGGGGTTAGGTTTAGATGTTAGTGTGAGGTTTAGTGCTAGGTTGCCATTTAAGCTGAGTGTGTAGGGTAAGTTTTAGGGTTAGGATTCGGGTAGGGTTAGAGTTAGGTTCAGAGCTAGGGTTAAGTTTAGGGTTAGGGTTAGGTTTATGGTTGGGGTCAGGGTTAGGGGAGATTTAGTGTTATGTTTAGTTTTAGGGTTAGGGTTCGTGTGAAGTTTATTTAAGCGAGATGGTTAGGGTTAGGGGTTAGGTTTCAGGTTAGGGTCAGGGTTAAGTTTAGGGTTAGTTTTAGGTTTAGGGTCAGGGTTAGGTTTAGGTTTAGTGTTAGTTTGTTTAGGGTTAGGGTTTGAATGAAGTTAGGGTAGGTTTAGGGTTATGGTTCGGGTGAAATTTTGGTTAAGGGTGAGGGTTCAGCTTAGGGTTAGGGTTAGGGGATAGTGTTTCAGTTAGGTTTAGGGTAGAGTTTTAATTACGGTTAAGTTTCCGGTTAGGGTAAGAGTTAGAGTTACGTTTAGAGTTAAGGTGAGGGTTGTGGGTAAGTGTTACGGTTACGGTTAGGGTTAGTGTTAGGGTTAGGTTTAATTTTATTGAAGGCTTCAAATTAGGGGTAAGGTTAGGTTAGGGTTAGGGTCAGGGTTAGGATTAGAATTAGGTTTAGGGCGAGGGTTAGGGTCAGAGTTATTGTCAGGGTTAGGTTTCGGGTTACAGGTGGGTCAAGGTTAAGTTTAGGGTTAGGTTTATGGGTAGGGTTTGGGTTAAAGTTAGGCTTAGCTTTAGGTTAGGGATAGGGTGCAGTTTAAGATAGGGTGATGGTTAGGGTTAGGGTTTTGGCTGAGGTTTGGGTTTGTTTTCAGGTTAGTGTTAAGGTTATGTTCAGGATTAGGGTTAAGTTTAGGGGTTGTGTTTAGTTTTAGGGTAAACCTAAAACTTAGTGTTACGGTTAGGGTAAGGGTTGCAGTTTGTGTTAGGTGTTGTGGTTGGGGTGAGGGTTTGGTTGAGGGTTAGGGTTGGGTAGGGTTAGGATTATGGTTATGGAAAAGTGTTAGGGGTTAGAGCTGTAGTTTAGGGTTAGGGTTTGGGGGAGGGTTCCGGTTAGGCATTGTGGTTCTGGTCATGGTTAGGTTTGGTTTAGGGTTAGGGTTAGGTTTAGGATTAGGTTTCGGGTTAGAGTTAGAGATAGGGTTAAGGTTTGGGTTAGGCTTTGGTGTTGGGGTTAGGGTTTTAGTTCGGGTTAGGGTTATCGTTAGGGCTCAGGGGTTTCAGGTTAGGGTTAGGGTTAGGGCTAGCATTAGGTTTAGGTTTGGTGGGATACGGTGAGGGGTTAGGGGGAGGGTTATGGTTAGTTTTACACTTAAGGTGAGGGTTTAGGGTAATTGTTACGGTTACGGCTAGAGTTAGAATTAGGCTTAGGGTTAGCGTGAAGTTTCAGTTAATAGTCAGGGATAGGGTGAATATTAGAGTAGGGTTAAGGTTAGTGTTAGGGTTAGGTATAGAGTTAGGGTTCGGGTAGGGGTAAGGCTAGGTTTAAGGCTAGGTTTACGGTAAAGGGTAGGGCTAGGTTAGGGTTACGTTTAGAGTTGGAGTTAGTGCTAGGGGTTAGGGTTAGGGTTAGGGTCAGGTTTAGAGTTAGTGTTAGGGTTAGGGTTATGGTAGAGTTAAGGTTAGGGTTTAGATTAGGGTTAGAGTAAGGGTTAGGTTTAGGTCAGGGTTCGGGCTAGGATGAGGGATAGGTTTAGGCTTCGGGAAAGGGTTAGGGGTTCGTGTGAGGGTTAGTGTTAGGTTTACAGTTAAGCTGATGTTTTAGGGTGTTACGGTTAGGTTAAGGGTTAGAGTTAGGGTTAGGCTAGAGTTAGGGGATAGATTAGGGTTAGGTTTAGTTTCAGGGTTAGGGTCAGGCTTAAGTTTAGGATGAAGTTCAGGTTAAGGATGAGGGTTAAGGTTTGGGTTAGGGTTAGGCTTAGTGTTAGAGTTAGGTGTTTGGGTGAATGGTAGGATCAGTTTTAGGTTTAGGGTTAGGGTTAGGGTTCGGTTTAGGGTTAGGGTTAAGGTGAAGTTTAAGTTAAGCGTGAGGGTTGAGCTTAGGGTTAGCGTTAGGGGTTGGGGTTAGGGTTAAGGTTAGGATTAAGTTTAGGGTTAAGGGTTAGGTTTAGAGTTAGGATTAGGGTTAGTGTTAGGGTTAAGTCATGGTTAGGTTTAGGGCTAGGTTAAGGTTAGAGATAGGGTTAGGTTAAGGGTTAGGGTTTGGTTTAGATGTTAGGGTGACGGTTAGTGCTAGGTTTTCATTTAAGCTCAGTGTGTAGGGTCAGTTTTAGAGTTGGAGTTGGTGTTAGGGTCAGGGTTAGGGTAAAGTTTCGGGTTAGGGTTAGGGTTAGGGATAGCTTTAGGTTTAGGGTTGGGGATACGGTTCGGGGTTAGGGTGAGGGTTGGGGTTAGGGTGAGGGTTAGGTTTACAGTTAAGGTGAGGGTTTAGGGTAATTGTTATGCTTAGTGTTAGAGTTAGGGTTAGAGTTAGGGGAAGTTTCAGTTAATAGTGAGGGTTAGGGCTAAGTTTAGAGTTAGGGTAAGGTTAGTGTTAGGGTTAGGGTTAGGATCAGGGTCAGGTTAGGGTTAAGGCTAGGTTTACGGTAAAGGGTAGGGCTAGGTTGGGGTTAGGGTTAGGTTTAGAGTTAGAGTTGGTGCTAGGGTTTACTGTTAGAGTTAGGGTCGGGTTTAGAGTTATTGTTAGGGTTAGGGTTAGGGTAGAGTTAAGGTTAAGGTTAAGTTTCCAGTTAGGGTAAGGGTTAGGTTTAGGTCAGGGTTAGGGTTACGATGAGGGGTAGGGTTAAAGTTAGGGAAAGGGTTAGGGGTTCATGTGAGGGTTAGTGTTAGGTTTACATTAAGCTGATGTTTTAGGGTGTTACTGTTAATGTTAGTTTTAGAGTCAGGGGTACGGTTAGGGCTAGGTTTAGGGTTAGGGCTAGAGTTAGGGGATAGTTAAGCGTGAGGTTTAGTTTTAGGGTTACGGTTATGGTTAGGCTTAGGTTTAGGGTAAAGTTTAGGTTAAGGATGAGGGTTAGGGTTAGGTGTTTGGGTTAAGGTTAGGGTTAGGTTTAGGGTTAGACTTAGTGTTAGGTTTAGGGTTAGTTGTTTGGGTCAATGTTAGGGTCAGGTTTAGGGTTAAGTTTAGGGTTAGGGTTCGGTTTAGGGTTAGGCCTAGGGCTAGGGTGAAGTTTAAGTTAAGGGTGAGGGTTGAGCTTAGGGTTAGCGTTAGTGGTTAGGGTTAAGGTTAGGATTAAGTTGAGGGATAAGCTTAGGTTTAAAGTTAGGATTAGGGTTAGTGTTAGGGTTAAGTCATGGTTGGGTTTAGGGCTAGGTTAAGGTTAGAGATGGGGTTAGGTTAAGGGTTGGGGTTAGGTTTAGATGTTAGTGTGAGGTTTAGTGCTAGGTTTCCATTTAAGCTGAGTGTGTAGGGTAAGTTTTAGGGTTAGGATTCGGGTAGGGTTAGAGTTAGGTTCAGAGCTAGGGTTAAGTTTAGGGTTAGGGTTAGGTTTATGGTTGGGGTCAGGGTTAGGGGAGATTTAGTGTTATGTTTAGTTTTAGGGTTAGGGTTCGTGTGAAGTTTATTTAAGCGAGATGGTTAGGGTTAGGGGTTAGGTTTCAGGTTAGGGTCAGGGTTAAGTTTAGGGTTAGTTTTAGGTTTAGGGTAAGGGTTAGGTTTAGGTTTAGTGTTAGTTTGTTTAGGGTTAGGGTTTGAATGAAGTTAGGGTAGGTTTAGGGTTATGGTTCGGGTGAAATTTTGGTTAAGGGTGAGGGTTCGGCTTAGGGTTAGGGTTAGGGGATAGTGTTTCAGTTAGGTTTAGGGTAGAGTTTTAATTATGGGTAAGTTTCCGGTTAGGGTAAGAGTTAGAGTTACGTTTAGAGTTAAGGTGAGGGTTGTGGGTAAGTGTTACGGTTACGGTTAGGGTTAGTGTTAGGGTTAGGTTTAATTTTATTGAAGGCTTCAAATTAGGGTTAAGGTTAGGTTAGGGTTAGGGTCAGGGTTAGGATTAGAATTAGGTTTAGGGCGAGGGTTAGGGTCAGAGTTATTGTCAGGGTTAGGTTTCGGGTTACAGGTGGGCCAAGGTTAAGTTTAGGGTTAGGTTTATGGGTAGGGTTTGGGTTAAAGTTAGGCTTAGCTTTAGGTTAGGGATAGGGTGCAGTTTAAGATAGGGTGATGGTTAGGGTTAGGGTTTTGGCTAAGGTTTGGGTTTGTTTTCAGGTTAGTGTTAAGGTTATGTTCAGGATTAGGGTTAAGTTTAGGGGTTGTGTTTAGTTTTAGGGTAAACCTAAAACTTAGTGTTACGGTTAGGGTAAGGGTTGCAGTTTGTGTTAGGTGTTGTGTTTGGGGTGAGGGTTTGGCTGAGGGTTAGGGTTGGGTAGGGTTAGGATTATGGTTATGGTAAAGTGTTAGGGGTTAGAGCTGTAGTTTAGGGTTAGGGTTTGGGGGAGGGTTCCGGTTAGGCATTGTGGTTCTGGTCATGGTTAGGTTTGGTTTAGGGTTAGGGTTAGGTTTAGGATTAGGTTTCGGGTTAGAGTTAGAGATAGGGTTAAGGTTTGGGTTAGGCTTTGGTGTTGGGGTTAGGGTTTTAGTTCGGGTTAGGGTTATCGTTAGGGCTCAGGGGTTTCAGGTTAGGGTTAGGGTTAGGGCTAGCATTAGGTTTAGGTTTGGTGGGATACGGTGGGGGGTTAGGGTGAGGGTTATGGTTAGTTTTACACTTAAGGTGAGGGTTTAGGGTAATTGTTACGGTTACGGCTAGAGTTAGAATTAGGCTTAGGGTTAGCGTGAAGTTTCAGTTAATAGTCAGGGATAGGGTGAATATTAGAGTAGGGTTAAGGTTAGTGTTAGGGTTAGGTATAGCGTTAGGGTTCGGGTAGGGGTAAGGCTAGGTTTAAGGCTAGGTTTACGGTAAAGGGTAGGGCTAGGTTAGGGTTACGTTTAGAGTTGAAGTTAGTGCTCGGGTTTAGGGTTCGGGTTAGGGTCAGGTTTAGAGTTAGTGTTAGGGTTAGGGTTATGGTAGAGTTAAGGTTAGGGTTTAGATTAGGGTTAGAGTAAGGGTTAGGTTTAGGTCAGGGTTCGGGCTAGGATGAGGGATAGGTTTAGGCTTCGGGAAAGCGTTAGGGGTTCGTGTGAGGGTTAGTGTTAGGTTTACAGTTAAGCTGATGTTTTAGGGTGTTACGGTTAGGTTAAGGGTTAGAGTTAGGGTTAGGCTAGAGTTAGGGGATAGATTAGGGTTAGGTTTAGTTTCAGGGTTAGGGTCAGGCTTAAGTTTAGGATGAAGTTCAGGTTAAGGATGAGGGTTAAGGTTTGGGTTAGGGTTAGGCTTAGTGTTAGAGTTAGGTGTTTGGGTGAATGGTAGGATCAGTTTTAGGTTTAGGGTTAGGGTTCGGTTTAGGGTTAGGGTTAAGGTGAAGTTTAAGTTAAGCGTGAGGGTTGAGCTTAGGGTTAGCGTTAGGGGTTGGGGTTAGGGTTAAGGTTAGGATTAAGTTTAGGGTTAAGGGTTAGGTTTAGAGTTAGGATTAGGGTTAGTGTTAGGGTTAAGTCATGGTTAGGTTTAGGGCTCGGTTAAGGTTAGAGATAGGGTTAGGTTAAGGGTTAGGGTTAGGTTTAGATGTTAGGGTGAGGGTTAGTGCTAGGTTTCCATTTAAGCTCAGTGTGTAGGGTCAGTTTTAGAGTTGGAGTTGGTGTTAGGGTCAGGGTTAGGGTAAAGTTTCGGGTTAGGTTTAAGGTTAGGGATAGCTTTAGGTTTAGGGTTGGGGATACGGTTCGGGGTTAGGGTGAGGGTTGGGGTTAGGGTGAGGGTTAGGTTTACAGTTAAGGTGAGGGTTTAGGGTAATTGTTATGCTTAGTGTTAGAGTTAGGGTTAGAGTTAGGGGAAGTTTCAGTTAATAGTGAGGGTTAGGGCTAAGTTTAGAGTTAGGGTAAGGTTAGTGTTAGGGTTAGGGTTAGGATCAGGGTCAGGTTAGGGTTAAGGCTACGTTTACGGTAAAGGGTAGGGCTAGGTTGGGGTTAGGGTTAGGTTTAGAGTTAGAGTTAGTGCTAGGGTTTACTGTTAGAGTTAGGGTCGGGTTTAGAGTTATTGTTAGGGTTAGGGTTAGGGTTAGGGTAGAGTTAAGGTTAAGGTTAAGTTTCCAGTTAGGGTAAGGGTTAGGTTTAGGTCAGGGTTAGGGTTAGGATGAGGGGTAGGGTTAAACTTAGGGAAATGGTTAGGGGTTCATGTGAGGGTTAGTGTTAGGTTTACATTAAGCTGATGTTTTAGGGTGTTACTGTTAATGTTAGTTTTAGAGTCAGGGGTACGGTTAGGGCTAGGTTTAGGGTTAGGGCTAGAGTTAGGGGATAGTTAAGCGTGAGGTTTAGTTTTAGGGTTACGGTTATGCTTAGGCTTAGGTTTAGGGTAAAGTTTAGGTTAAGGATGAGGGTTAGGGTTAGGTGTTTGGGTTAAGGTTAGGGTTAGGTTTAGGGTTAGACTTAGTGTTAGGTTTAGGGTTAGTTGTTTGGGTCAATGTTAGGGTCAGGTTTAGGGTTAGGTTTAGGGTTAGGGTTCGGTTTAGGGTTAGGCCTAGGGCTAGGGTGAAGTTTAAGTTAAGGGTGAGGGTTGAGCTTAGGGTTAGCGTTAGTGGTTAGGGTTAAGGTTAGGATTAAGTTGAGGGTTAAGCTTAGGTTTAAAGTTAGGATTAGGGTTAGTGTTAGGGTTAAGTCATGGTTGGGTTTAGGGCTAGGTTAAGGTTAGAGATGGGGTTAGGATAAGGGTTGGGGTTAGGTTTAGATGTTAGTGTGAGGTTTAGTGCTAGGTTTCCATTTAAGCTGAGTGTGTAGGGTAAGTTTTAGGGTTAGGATTCGGGTAGGGTTAGAGTTAGGTTCAGAGCTAGGGTTAAGTTTAGGGTTAGGGTTAGGTTTATGGTTGGGGTCAGGGTTAGGGGAGATTTAGTGTTATGTTTAGTTTTAGGGTTAGGGTTCGTGTGAAGTTTATTTAAGCGAGATGGTTAGGGTTAGGGGTTAGGTTTCAGGTTAGGGTCAGGGTTAAGTTTAGGGTTAGTTTTAGGTTTAGGGTCAGGGTTAGGTTTAGGTTTAGTGTTAGTTTGTTTAGGGTTAGGGTTTGAATGAAGTTAGGGTAGGTTTAGGGTTATGGTTCGGGTGAAATTTTGGTTAAGGGTGAGGGTTCGGCTTAGGGTTAGGGTTAGGGGATAGTGTTTCAGTTAGGTTTAGGGTAGAGTTTTAATTATGGGTAAGTTTCCGGTTAGGGTAAGAGTTAGAGTTACGTTTAGAGTTAAGGTGAGGGTTGTGGGTAAGTGTTACGGTTACGGTTAGGGTTAGTGTTAGGGTTAGGTTTAATTTTATTGAAGGCTTCAAATTAGGGTTAAGGTTAGGTTAGGGTTAGGGTCAGGGTTAGGATTAGAATTAGGTTTAGGGCGAGGGTTAGGGTCAGAGTTATTGTCAGGGTTAGGTTTCGGGTTACAGGTGGGCCAAGGTTAAGTTTAGGGTTAGGTTTATGGGTAGGGTTTGGGTTAAAGTTAGGCTTAGCTTTAGGTTAGGGATAGGGTGCAGTTTAAGATAGGGTGATGGTTAGGGTTAGGGTTTTGGCTAAGGTTTGGGTTTGTTTTCAGGTTAGTGTTAAGGTTATGTTCAGGATTAGGGTTAAGTTTAGGGGTTGTGTTTAGTTTTAGGGTAAACCTAAAACTTAGTGTTACGGTTAGGGTAAGGGTTGCAGTTTGTGTTAGGTGTTGTGGTTGGGGTGAGGGTTTGGCTGAGGGTTAGGGTTGGGTAGGGTTAGGATTATGGTTATGGTAAAGTGTTAGGGGTTAGAGCTGTAGTTTAGGGTTAGGGTTTGGGGGAGGGTTCCGGTTAGGCATTGTGGTTCTGGTCATGGTTAGGTTTGGTTTAGGGTTAGGGCTAGGTTTAGGATTAGGTTTCGGGTTAGAGTTAGAGATAGGGTTAAGGTTTGGGTTAGGCTTTGGTGTTGGGGTTAGGGTTTTAGTTCGGGTTAGGGTTATCGTTAGGGCTCAGGGGTTTCAGGTTAGGGTTAGGGTTAGGGCTAGCATTAGGTTTAGGTTTGGTGGGATACGGTGAAGGGTTAGGGTGAGGGTTATGGTTAGTTTTACACTTAAGGTGAGGGTTTAGGGTAATTGTTACGGTTACGGCTAGAGTTAGAATTAGGCTTAGGGTTAGCGTGAAGTTTCAGTTAATAGTCAGGGATAGGGTGAATATTAGAGTAGGGTTAAGGTTAGTGTTAGGGTTAGGTATAGCGTTAGGGTTCGGGTAGGGGTAAGGCTAGGTTTAAGGCTAGGTTTACGGTAAAGGGTAGGGCGAGCTTAGGGTTACGTTTAGAGTTGGAGTTAGTGCTAGGGTTTAGCGTTAGGGTTAGGGTCAGGTTTAGAGTTAGTGTTAGGGTTAGGGTTATGGTAGAGTTAAGGTTAGGGTTTAGATTAGGGTTAGAGTAAGGGTTAGGATTAGGTCAGGGTTCGGGCTAGGATGAGGGATAGGTTTAGGCTTCGGGAAAGGGTTAGGGGTTCGTGTGAGGGTTAGTGTTAGGTTTACAGTTAAGCTGATGTTTTAGTGTGTTACGGTTAGGTTAAGGGTTAGAGTTAGGGTTAGGCTAGAGTTAGGGGATAGATTAGGGTTAGGTTTAGTTTTAGGGTTAGGGTCAGGCTTAGGTTTAGGATGAAGTTCAGGTTAAGGATGAGGGTTAAGGTTTGGGTTAGGGTTAGGCTTAGTGTTAGAGTTAGGTGTTTGGGTGAATGGTAGGATCAGTTTTAGGTTTAGGGTTAGGGTTAGGGTTCGGTTTAGGGTGAGGGTTAAGGTGAAGTTTAAGTTAAGCGTGAGGGTTGAGCTTAGGGTTAGCGTTAGGGGTTGGGGTTAGGGTTAAGGTTAGGATTAAGTTTAGGGTTAAGGGTTAGGTTTAGAGTTAGGATTAGGGTTAGTGTTAGGGTTAAGTCATGGTTAGGTTTAGGGCTAGGTTAAGGTTAGAGATAGGGTTAGGTTAAGGGTTAGGGTTTGGTTTAGATGTTAGGGTGAGGGTTAATGCTAGGTTTCCATTTAAGCTCAGTGTGTAGGGTCAGTTTTAGAGTTGGAGTTGGTGTTAGGGTCAGGGTTAGGGTAAAGTTTCGGGTTAGAGTTAGGGTTAGGGATAGCTTTAGGCTTAGGGTTGGGGATACGGTTCGGGGTTAGGGTGAGGGTTAGGTTTACAGTTAAGGTGAGGGATTAGGGTAATTGTTATGCTTAGTGTTAGAGTTAGGGTTCGAGTTAGGGGAAGTTTCAGTTAATAGTGAGGGTTAGGGCTAAGTTTAGAGTTAGGGTAAGGTTAGTGTTAGGGTTAGGGTTAGGATCGGGGTCAGGTTAGGGTTAAGGCTAGGTTTACGGTAAAGGGTAGGGCTAGGTTGGGGTTAGGGTTAGGTTTAGAGTTAGAGTTAGTGCTAGGGTTTACTGTTAGAGTTAGGGTCGGGTTTAGAGTTATTGTTAGGGTTAGGGTTAGGGTAGAATTAAGGTTAAGGTTAAGTTTCCAGTTAGGGTAAGGGTTAGGTTTAGGTCAGGGTTAGGGTTAGGATGAGGGGTAGGGTTAAAGTTAGGGAAAGGGTTAGGGGTTCATGTGAGGGTTAGTGTTAGGTTTACATTAAGCTGATGTTTTAGGGTGTTACTGTTAATGTTAGTTTTAGAGTCAGGGGTATGGTTAGGGCTAGGTTTAGGGTTAGGGCTAGAGTTAGGGGATAGTTAAGCGTGAGGTTTAGTTTTAGGGTTACGGTTATGGTTAGGCTTAGGTTTAGGTTAAAGTTTAGGTTAAGGATGAGGGTTAGGGTTAGGTGTTTGGGTTAAGGTTAGGGTTAGGTTTAGGGTTAGACTTAGTGTTAGGTTTAGGGTTAGTTGTTTGGGTCAATGTTAGGGTCAGGTTTAGGGTTAGGTTTAGGGTTAGGGTTCGGTTTAGGGTTAGGCCTAGGGCTAGGGTGAAGTTTAAGTTAAGGGTGAGGGTTGAGCTTAGGGTTAGCGTTAGTGGTTAGGGTTAAGGATAGGATTAAGTTGAGGGTTAAGCTTAGGTTTAAAGTTAGGATTAGGGTTAGTGTTAGGGTTAAGTCATGGTTGGGTTTAGGGCTAGGTTAAGGTTAGAGATGGGGTTAGGTTAAGGGTTGGGGTTAGGTTTAGATGTTAGTGTGAGATTTAGTGCTAGGTTTCCATTTAAGCTGAGTGTGTAGGGTAAGTTTTAGGGTTAGGATTCGGGTAGGGTTAGAGTTAGGTTCAGAGCTAGGGTTAAGTTTAGGGTTAGGGTTAGGTTTATGGTTGGGGTCAGGGTTAGGGGAGATTTAGTGTTATGTTTAGTTTTAGGGTTAGGGTTCGTGTGAAGTTTATTTAAGCGAGATGGTTAGGGTTAGGGGTTAGGTTTCAGGTTAGGGTCAGGGTTAAGTTTAGGGTTAGTTTTAGGTTTAGGGTCAGGGTTAGGTTTAGGTTTAGTGTTAGTTTGTTTAGGGTTAGGGTTTGAATGAAGTTAGGGTAGGTTTAGGGTTATGGTTCGGGTGAAATTTTGGTTAAGGGTGAGGGTTCGGCTTAGGGTTAGGGTTAGGGGATAGTGTTTCAGTTAGGTTTAGGGTAGAGTTTTAATTATGGTTAAGTTTCCGGTTAGGGTAAGAGTTAGAGTTACGTTTAGAGTTAAGGTGAGGGTTGTGGGTAAGTGTTACGGTTACGGTTAGGGTTAGTGTTAGGGTTAGGTTTAATTTTATTGAAGGCTTCAAATTAGGGTTAAGGTTAGGTTAGGGTTAGGGTCAGGGTTAGGATTAGAATTAGGTTTAGGGCGAGGGTTAGGGTCAGAGTTATTGTCAGGGTTAGGTTTCGGGTTACAGGTGGGTCAAGGTTAAGTTTAGGGTTAGGTTTATGGGTAGGGTTTGGGTTAAAGTTAGGCTTAGCTTTAGGTTAGGGATAGGGTGCAGTTTAAGATAGGGTGATGGTTAGGGTTAGGGTTTTGGCTAAGGTTTGGGTTTGTTTTCAGGTTAGTGTTAAGGTTATGTTCAGGATTAGGGTTAAGTTTAGGGGTTGTGTTTAGTTTTAGGGTAAACCTAAAACTTAGTGTTACGGTTAGGGTAAGGGTTGCAGTTTGTGTTAGGTGTTGTGGTTGGGGTGAGGGTTTGGCTGAGGGTTAGGGTTGGGTAGGGTTAGGATTATGGTTATGGTAAAGTGTTAGGGGTTAGAGCTGTAGTTTAGGGTTAGGGTTTGGGGGAGGGTTCCGGTGAGGCATTGTGGTTCTGGTCATGGTTAGGTTTGGTTTAGGGTTAGGGTTAGGTTTAGGATTAGGTTTCGGGTTTGAGTTAGAGATAGGGTTAAGGTTTGGGTTAGGCTTTGGTGTTGGGGTTAGGGTTTTAGTTCGGGTTAGGGTTATCGTTAGGGCTCAGGGGTTTCAGGTTAGGGTTAGGGTTAGGGCTAGCATTAGGTTTAGGTTTGGTGGGATACGGTGAGGGGTTAGGGAGAGGGTTATGGTTAGTTTTACACTTAAGGTGAGGGTTTAGGGTAATTGTTACGGTTACGGCTAGAGTTAGAATTAGGCTTAGGGTTAGCTTGAAGTTTCAGTTAATAGTCAGGGATAGGGTGAATATTAGAGTAGGGTTAAGGTTAGTGTTAGGGTTAGGTATAGCGTTAGGGTTCGGGTAGGGGTAAGGCTAGGTTTAAGGCTAGGTTTACGGTAAAGGGTAGGGCTAGGTTAGGGTTACGTTTAGAGTTGGAGTTAGTGCTAGGGTTTAGGGTTAGGGTTAGGGTCAGGTTTAGAGTTAGTGTTAGGGTTAGGGTTATGGTAGAGTTAAGGTTAGGGTTTAGATTAGGGTTAGAGTAAGGGTTAGGTTTAGGTCAGGGTTCGGGCTAGGATGAGGGATAGGTTTAGGCTTCGGGAAAGGGTTAGGGGTTCGTGTGAGGGTTAGTGTTAGGTTTACAGTTAAGCTGATGTTTTAGGGTGTTACGGTTAGGTTAAGGGTTAGAGTTAGGGTTAGGCTAGAGTTAGGGGATAGATTAGGGTTAGGTTTAGTTTTAGGTTTAGGGTCAGGCTTAGGTTTAGGATGAAGTTCAGGTTAAGGATGAGGGTTAAGGTTTGGGTTGGGTTAGGCTTAGTGTTAGAGTTAGGTGTTTGGGTGAATGGTAGGATCAGTTTTAGGTTTAGGGTTAGGGTTAGGGTTCGGTTTAGGTTTAGGGTTAAGGTGAAGTTTAAGTTAAGCGTGAGGGTTGAGCTTAGGGTTAGCGTTAGGGGTTGGGGTTAGGGTTAAGGTTAGGATTAAGTTTAGGGTTAAGGGTTAGGTTTAGAGTTAGGATTAGGGTTAGTGTTAGGGTTAAGTCATGGTTAGGTTTAGGGCTCGGTTAAGGTTAGAGATAGGGTTCGGTTAAGGGTTAGGGTTAGGTTTAGATGTTAGGGTGAGGGTTAGTGCTAGGTTTCCATTTAAGCTCAGTGTGTAGGGTCAGTTTTAGAGTTGGAGTTGGTGTTAGGGTCAGGGTTAGGGTAAAGTTTCGGGTTAGGTTTAGGGTTAGGGATAGCTTTAGGTTTAGGGTTGGGGATACGGTTCGGGGTTAGGGTGAGGGTTGGGGTTAGGGTGAGGGTTAGGTTTACAGTTAAGGTGAGGGTTTAGGGTAATTGTTATGCTTAGTGTTAGAGTTAGGGTTAGAGTTAGGGGAAGTTTCAGTTAATAGTGAGGGTTAGGGCTAAGTTTAGAGTTAGGGTAAGGTTAGTGTTAGGGTTAGGGTTAGGATCAGGGTCAGGTTAGAGTTAAGGCTAGGTTTACGGTAAAGGGTAGGGCTAGGTTGGGGTTAGGGTTAGGTTTAGAGTTAGAGTTGGTGCTAGGGTTTACTGTTAGAGTTAGGGTCGGGTTTAGAGTTATTGTTAGGGTTAGGGTTAGGGTTAGGGTAGAGTTAAGGTTAAGGTTAAGTTTCCAGTTAGGGTAAGGGTTAGGTTTAGGTCAGGGTTAGGGTTAGGATGAGGGGTAGGGTTAAAGTTAGGGAAAGGGTTAGGGGTTCATGTGAGGGTTAGTGTTAGGTTTACATTAAGCTGATGTTTTAGGGTGTTACTGTTAATGTTAGTTTTAGAGTCAGGGGTACGGTTAGGGCTAGGTTTAGGGTTAGGGCTAGAGTTAGGGGATAGTTAAGCGTGAGGTTTAGTTTTAGGGTTACGGTTATGGTTAGGCTTAGGTTTAGGGTAAAGTTTAGGTTAAGGATGAGGGTTAGGGTTAGGTGTTTGGGTTAAGGTTAGGGTTAGGTTTAGGGTTAGACTTAGTGTTAGGTTTAGGGTTAGTTGTTTGGGTCAATGTTAAGGTCAGGTTTAGGGTTAAGTTTAGGGTTAGGGTTCGGTTTAGGGTTAGGCCTAGGGCTAGGGTGAAGTTTAAGTTAAGGGTGAGGGTTGAGCTTAGGGTTAGCGTTAGTGGTTAGGGTTAAGGTTAGGATTAAGTTGAGGGATAAGCTTAGGTTTAAAGTTAGGATTAGGGTTAGTGTTAGGGTTAAGTCATGGTTGGGTTTAGGGCTAGGTTAAGGTTAGAGATGGGGTTAGGTTAAGGGTTGGGGTTAGGTTTAGATGTTAGTGTGAGGTTTAGTGCTAGGTTGCCATTTAAGCTGAGTGTGTAGGGTAAGTTTTAGGGTTAGGATTCGGGTAGGGTTAGAGTTAGGTTCAGAGCTAGGGTTAAGTTTAGGGTTAGGGTTAGGTTTATGGTTGGGGTCAGGGTTAGGGGAGATTTAGTGTTATGTTTAGTTTTAGGGTTAGGGTTCGTGTGAAGTTTATTTAAGCGAGATGGTTAGGGTTAGGGGTTAGGTTTCAGGTTAGGGTCAGGGTTAAGTTTAGGGTTAGTTTTAGGTTTAGGGTCAGGGTTAGGTTTAGGTTTAGTGTTAGTTTGTTTAGGGTTAGGGTTTGAATGAAGTTAGGGTAGGTTTAGGGTTATGGTTCGGGTGAAATTTTGGTTAAGGGTGAGGGTTCAGCTTAGGGTTAGGGTTAGGGGATAGTGTTTCAGTTAGGTTTAGGGTAGAGTTTTAATTACGGTTAAGTTTCCGGTTAGGGTAAGAGTTAGAGTTACGTTTAGAGTTAAGGTGAGGGTTGTGGGTAAGTGTTACGGTTACGGTTAGGGTTAGTGTTAGGGTTAGGTTTAATTTTATTGAAGGCTTCAAATTAGGGGTAAGGTTAGGTTAGGGTTAGGGTCAGGGTTAGGATTAGAATTAGGTTTAGGGCGAGGGTTAGGGTCAGAGTTATTGTCAGGGTTAGGTTTCGGGTTACAGGTGGGCCAAGGTTAAGTTTAGGGTTAGGTTTATGGGTAGGGTTTGGGTTAAAGTTAGGCTTAGCTTTAGGTTAGGGATAGGGTGCAGTTTAAGATAGGGTGATGGTTAGGGTTAGGGTTTTGGCTGAGGTTTGGGTTTGTTTTCAGGTTAGTGTTAAGGTTATGTTCAGGATTAGGGTTAAGTTTAGGGGTTGTGTTTAGTTTTAGGGTAAACCTAAAACTTAGTGTTACGGTTAGGGTAAGGGTTGCAGTTTGTGTTAGGTGTTGTGGTTGGGGTGAGGGTTTGGTTGAGGGTTAGGGTTGGGTAGGGTTAGGATTATGGTTATGGAAAAGTGTTAGGGGTTAGAGCTGTAGTTTAGGGTTAGGGTTTGGGGGAGGGTTCCGGTTAGGCATTGTGGTTCTGGTCATGGTTAGGTTTGGTTTAGGGTTAGGGTTAGGTTTAGGATTAGGTTTCGGGTTAGAGTTAGAGATAGGGTTAAGGTTTGGGTTAGGCTTTGGTGTTGGGGTTAGGGTTTTAGTTCGGGTTAGGGTTATCGTTAGGGCTCAGGGGTTTCAGGTTAGGGTTAGGGTTAGGGTTAGGGCTAGCATTAGGTTTAGGTTTGGTGGGATACGGTGAGGGGTTAGGGGGAGGGTTATGGTTAGTTTTACACTTAAGGTGAGGGTTTAGGGTAATTGTTACGGTTACGGCTAGAGTTAGAATTAGGCTTAGGGTTAGCGTGAAGTTTCAGTTAATAGTCAGGGATAGGGTGAATATTAGAGTAGGGTTAAGGTTAGTGTTAGGGTTAGGTATAGAGTTAGGGTTCGGGTAGGGGTAAGGCTAGGTTTAAGGCTAGGTTTACGGTAAAGGGTAGGGCTAGGTTAGGGTTACGTTTAGAGTTGGAGTTAGTGCTAGGGGTTAGGGTTAGGGTTAGGGTCAGGTTTAGAGTTAGTGTTAGGGTTAGGGTTATGGTAGAGTTAAGGTTAGGGTTTAGATTAGGGTTAGAGTAAGGGTTAGGTTTAGGTCAGGGTTCGGGCTAGGATGAGGGATAGGTTTAGGCTTCGGGAAAGGGTTAGGGGTTCGTGTGAGGGTTAGTGTTAGGTTTACAGTTAAGCTGATGTTTTAGGGTGTTACGGTTAGGTTAAGGGTTAGAGTTAGGGTTAGGCTAGAGTTAGGGGATAGATTAGGGTTAGGTTTAGTTTCAGGGTTAGGGTCAGGCTTAAGTTTAGGATGAAGTTCAGGTTAAGGATGAGGGTTAAGGTTTGGGTTAGGGTTAGGCTTAGTGTTAGAGTTAGGTGTTTGGGTGAATGGTAGGATCAGTTTTAGGTTTAGGGTTAGGGTTAGGGTTCGGTTTAGGGTTAGGGTTAAGGTGAAGTTTAAGTTAAGCGTGAGGGTTGAGCTTAGGGTTAGCGTTAGGGGTTGGGGTTAGGGTTAAGGTTAGGATTAAGTTTAGGGTTAAGGGTTAGGTTTAGAGTTAGGATTAGGGTTAGTGTTAGGGTTAAGTCATGGTTAGGTTTAGGGCTAGGTTAAGGTTAGAGATAGGGTTAGGTTAAGGGTTAGGGTTTGGTTTAGATGTTAGGGTGACGGTTAGTGCTAGGTTTTCATTTAAGCTCAGTGTGTAGGGTCAGTTTTAGAGTTGGAGTTGGTGTTAGGGTCAGGGTTAGGGTAAAGTTTCGGGTTAGGGTTAGGGTTAGGGATAGCTTTAGGTTTAGGGTTGGGGATACGGTTCGGGGTTAGGGTGAGGGTTGGGGTTAGGGTGAGGGTTAGGTTTACAGTTAAGGTGAGGGTTTAGGGTAATTGTTATGCTTAGTGTTAGAGTTAGGGTTAGAGTTAGGGGAAGTTTCAGTTAATAGTGAGGGTTAGGGCTAAGTTTAGAGTTAGGGTAAGGTTAGTGTTAGGGTTAGGGTTAGGATCAGGGTCAGGTTAGGGTTAAGGCTAGGTTTACGGTAAAGGGTAGGGCTAGGTTGGGGTTAGGGTTAGGTTTAGAGTTAGAGTTGGTGCTAGGGTTTACTGTTAGAGTTAGGGTCGGGTTTAGAGTTATTGTTAGGGTTAGGGTTAGGGTAGAGTTAAGGTTAAGGTTAAGTTTCCAGTTAGGGTAAGGGTTAGGTTTAGGTCAGGGTTAGGGTTACGATGAGGGGTAGGGTTAAAGTTAGGGAAAGGGTTAGGGGTTCATGTGAGGGTTAGTGTTAGGTTTACATTAAGCTGATGTTTTAGGGTGTTACTGTTAATGTTAGTTTTAGAGTCAGGGGTACGGTTAGGGCTAGGTTTAGGGTTAGGGCTAGAGTTAGGGGATAGTTAAGCGTGAGGTTTAGTTTTAGGGTTACGGTTATGGTTAGGCTTAGGTTTAGGGTAAAGTTTAGGTTAAGGATGAGGGTTAGGGTTAGGTGTTTGGGTTAAGGTTAGGGTTAGGTTTAGGGTTAGACTTAGTGTTAGGTTTAGGGTTAGTTGTTTGGGTCAATGTTAGGGTCAGGTTTAGGGTTAAGTTTAGGGTTAGGGTTCGGTTTAGGGTTAGGCCTAGGGCTAGGGTGAAGTTTAAGTTAAGGGTGAGGGTTGAGCTTAGGGTTAGCGTTAGTGGTTAGGGTTAAGGTTAGGATTAAGTTGAGGGATAAGCTTAGGTTTAAAGTTAGGATTAGGGTTAGTGTTAGGGTTAAGTCATGGTTGGGTTTAGGGCTAGGTTAAGGTTAGAGATGGGGTTAGGTTAAGGGTTGGGGTTAGGTTTAGATGTTAGTGTGAGGTTTAGTGCTAGGTTTCCATTTAAGCTGAGTGTGTAGGGTAAGTTTTAGGGTTAGGATTCGGGTAGGGTTAGAGTTAGGTTCAGAGCTAGGGTTAAGTTTAGGGTTAGGGTTAGGTTTATGGTTGGGGTCAGGGTTAGGGGAGATTTAGTGTTATGTTTAGTTTTAGGGTTAGGGTTCGTGTGAAGTTTATTTAAGCGAGATGGTTAGGGTTAGGGGTTAGGTTTCAGGTTAGGGTCAGGGTTAAGTTTAGGGTTAGTTTTAGGTTTAGGGTCAGGGTTAGGTTTAGGTTTAGTGTTAGTTTGTTTAGGGTTAGGGTTTGAATGAAGTTAGGGTAGGTTTAGGGTTATGGTTCGGGTGAAATTTTGGTTAAGGGTGAGGGTTCGGCTTAGGGTTAGGGTTAGGGGATAGTGTTTCAGTTAGGTTTAGGGTAGAGTTTTAATTATGGGTAAGTTTCCGGTTAGGGTAAGAGTTAGAGTTACGTTTAGAGTTAAGGTGAGGGTTGTGGGTAAGTGTTACGGTTACGGTTAGGGTTAGTGTTAGGGTTAGGTTTAATTTTATTGAAGGCTTCAAATTAGGGTTAAGGTTAGGTTAGGGTTAGGGTCAGGGTTAGGATTAGAATTAGGTTTAGGGCGAGGGTTAGGGTCAGAGTTATTGTCAGGGTTAGGTTTCGGGTTACAGGTGGGCCAAGGTTAAGTTTAGGGTTAGGTTTATGGGTAGGGTTTGGGTTAAAGTTAGGCTTAGCTTTAGGTTAGGGATAGGGTGCAGTTTAAGATAGGGTGATGGTTAGGGTTAGGGTTTTGGCTAAGGTTTGGGTTTGTTTTCAGGTTAGTGTTAAGGTTATGTTCAGGATTAGGGTTAAGTTTAGGGGTTGTGTTTAGTTTTAGGGTAAACCTAAAACTTAGTGTTACGGTTAGGGTAAGGGTTGCAGTTTGTGTTAGGTGTTGTGTTTGGGGTGAGGGTTTGGCTGAGGGTTAGGGTTGGGTAGGGTTAGGATTATGGTTATGGTAAAGTGTTAGGGGTTAGAGCTGTAGTTTAGGGTTAGGGTTTGGGGGAGGGTTCCGGTTAGGCATTGTGGTTCTGGTCATGGTTAGGTTTGGTTTAGGGTTAGGGTTAGGTTTAGGATTAGGTTTCGGGTTAGAGTTAGAGATAGGGTTAAGGTTTGGGTTAGGCTTTGGTGTTGGGGTTAGGGTTTTAGTTCGGGTTAGGGTTATCGTTAGGGCTCAGGGGTTTCAGGTTAGGGTTAGGGTTAGGGCTAGCATTAGGTTTAGGTTTGGTGGGATACGGTGGGGGGTTAGGGTGAGGGTTATGGTTAGTTTTACACTTAAGGTGAGGGTTTAGGGTAATTGTTACGGTTACGGCTAGAGTTAGAATTAGGCTTAGGGTTAGCGTGAAGTTTCAGTTAATAGTCAGGGATAGGGTGAATATTAGAGTAGGGTTAAGGTTAGTGTTAGGGTTAGGTATAGCGTTAGGGTTCGGGTAGGGGTAAGGCTAGGTTTAAGGCTAGGTTTACGGTAAAGGGTAGGGCTAGGTTAGGGTTACGTTTAGAGTTGAAGTTAGTGCTCGGGTTTAGGGTTCGGGTTAGGGTCAGGTTTAGAGTTAGTGTTAGGGTTAGGGTTATGGTAGAGTTAAGGTTAGGGTTTAGATTAGGGTTAGAGTAAGGGTTAGGTTTAGGTCAGGGTTCGGGCTAGGATGAGGGATAGGTTTAGGCTTCGGGAAAGCGTTAGGGGTTCGTGTGAGGGTTAGTGTTAGGTTTACAGTTAAGCTGATGTTTTAGGGTGTTACGGTTAGGTTAAGGGTTAGAGTTAGGGTTAGGCTAGAGTTAGGGGATAGATTAGGGTTAGGTTTAGTTTCAGGGTTAGGGTCAGGCTTAAGTTTAGGATGAAGTTCAGGTTAAGGATGAGGGTTAAGGTTTGGGTTAGGGTTAGGCTTAGTGTTAGAGTTAGGTGTTTGGGTGAATGGTAGGATCAGTTTTAGGTTTAGGGTTAGGGTTCGGTTTAGGGTTAGGGTTAAGGTGAAGTTTAAGTTAAGCGTGAGGGTTGAGCTTAGGGTTAGCGTTAGGGGTTGGGGTTAGGGTTAAGGTTAGGATTAAGTTTAGGGTTAAGGGTTAGGTTTAGAGTTAGGATTAGGGTTAGTGTTAGGGTTAAGTCATGGTTAGGTTTAGGGCTCGGTTAAGGTTAGAGATAGGGTTAGGTTAAGGGTTAGGGTTAGGTTTAGATGTTAGGGTGAGGGTTAGTGCTAGGTTTCCATTTAAGCTCAGTGTGTAGGGTCAGTTTTAGAGTTGGAGTTGGTGTTAGGGTCAGGGTTAGGGTAAAGTTTCGGGTTAGGGTTAGGGTTAGGGATAGCTTTAGGTTTAGGGTTGGGGATACGGTTCGGGGTTAGGGTGAGGGTTGGGGTTAGGGTGAGGGTTAGGTTTACAGTTAAGGTGAGGGTTTAGGGTAATTGTTATGCTTAGTGTTAGAGTTAGGGTTAGAGTTAGGGGAAGTTTCAGTTAATAGTGAGGGTTAGGGCTAAGTTTAGAGTTAGGGTAAGGTTAGTGTTAGGGTTAGGGTTAGGATCAGGGTCAGGTTAGGGTTAAGGCTAGGTTTACGGTAAAGGGTAGGGCTAGGTTGGGGTTAGGGTTAGGTTTAGAGTTAGAGTTGGTGCTAGGGTTTACTGTTAGAGTTAGGGTCGGGTTTAGAGTTATTGTTAGGGTTAGGGTTAGGGTAGAGTTAAGGTTAAGGTTAAGTTTCCAGTTAGGGTAAGGGTTAGGTTTAGGTCAGGGTTAGGGTTACGATGAGGGGTAGGGTTAAAGTTAGGGAAAGGGTTAGGGGTTCATGTGAGGGTTAGTGTTAGGTTTACATTAAGCTGATGTTTTAGGGTGTTACTGTTAATGTTAGTTTTAGAGTCAGGGGTACGGTTAGGGCTAGGTTTAGGGTTAGGGCTAGAGTTAGGGGATAGTTAAGCGTGAGGTTTAGTTTTAGGGTTACGGTTATGGTTAGGCTTAGGTTTAGGGTAAAGTTTAGGTTAAGGATGAGGGTTAGGGTTAGGTGTTTGGGTTAAGGTTAGGGTTAGGTTTAGGGTTAGACTTAGTGTTAGGTTTAGGGTTAGTTGTTTGGGTCAATGTTAGGGTCAGGTTTAGGGTTAAGTTTAGGGTTAGGGTTCGGTTTAGGGTTAGGCCTAGGGCTAGGGTGAAGTTTAAGTTAAGGGTGAGGGTTGAGCTTAGGGTTAGCGTTAGTGGTTAGGGTTAAGGTTAGGATTAAGTTGAGGGATAAGCTTAGGTTTAAAGTTAGGATTAGGGTTAGTGTTAGGGTTAAGTCATGGTTGGGTTTAGGGCTAGGTTAAGGTTAGAGATGGGGTTAGGTTAAGGGTTGGGGTTAGGTTTAGATGTTAGTGTGAGGTTTAGTGCTAGGTTTCCATTTAAGCTGAGTGTGTAGGGTAAGTTTTAGGGTTAGGATTCGGGTAGGGTTAGAGTTAGGTTCAGAGCTAGGGTTCAGTTTAGGGTTAGGGTTAGGTTTATGGTTGGGGTCAGGGTTAGGGGAGATTTAGTGTTATGTTTAGTTTTAGGGTTAGGGTTCGTGTGAAGTTTATTTAAGCGAGATGGTTAGGGTTAGGGGTTAGGTTTCAGGTTAGGGTCAGGGTTAAGTTTAGGGTTAGTTTTAGGTTTAGGGTCAGGGTTAGGTTTAGGTTTAGTGTTAGTTTGTTTAGGGTTAGGGTTTGAATGAAGTTAGGGTAGGTTTAGGGTTATGGTTCGGGTGAAATTTTGGTTAAGGGTGAGGGTTCGGCTTAGGGTTAGGGTTAGGGGATAGTGTTTCAGTTAGGTTTAGGGTAGAGTTTTAATTATGGGTAAGTTTCCGGTTAGGGTAAGAGTTAGAGTTACGTTTAGAGTTAAGGTGAGGGTTGTGGGTAAGTGTTACGGTTACGGTTAGGGTTAGTGTTAGGGTTAGGTTTAATTTTATTGAAGGCTTCAAATTAGGGTTAAGGTTAGGTTAGGGTTAGGGTCAGGGTTAGGATTAGAATTAGGTTTAGGGCGAGGGTTAGGGTCAGAGTTATTGTCAGGGTTAGGTTTCGGGTTACAGGTGGGCCAAGGTTAAGTTTAGGGTTAGGTTTATGGGTAGGGTTTGGGTTAAAGTTAGGCTTAGCTTTAGGTTAGGGATAGGGTGCAGTTTAAGATAGGGTGATGGTTAGGGTTAGGGTTTTGGCTAAGGTTTGGGTTTGTTTTCAGGTTAGTGTTAAGGTTATGTTCAGGATTAGGGTTAAGTTTAGGGGTTGTGTTTAGTTTTAGGGTAAACCTAAAACTTAGTGTTACGGTTAGGGTAAGGGTTGCAGTTTGTGTTAGGTGTTGTGTTTGGGGTGAGGGTTTGGCTGAGGGTTAGGGTTGGGTAGGGTTAGGATTATGGTTATGGTAAAGTGTTAGGGGTTAGAGCTGTAGTTTAGGGTTAGGGTTTGGGGGAGGGTTCCGGTTAGGCATTGTGGTTCTGGTCATGGTTAGGTTTGGTTTAGGGTTAGGGTTAGGTTTAGGATTAGGTTTCGGGTTAGAGTTAGAGATAGGGTTAAGGTTTGGGTTAGGCTTTGGTGTTGGGGTTAGGGTTTTAGTTCGGGTTAGGGTTATCGTTAGGGCTCAGGGGTTTCAGGTTAGGGTTAGGGTTAGGGCTAGCATTAGGTTTAGGTTTGGTGGGATACGGTGGGGGGTTAGGGTGAGGGTTATGGTTAGTTTTACACTTAAGGTGAGGGTTTAGGGTAATTGTTACGGTTACGGCTAGAGTTAGAATTAGGCTTAGGGTTAGCGTGAAGTTTCAGTTAATAGTCAGGGATAGGGTGAATATTAGAGTAGGGTTAAGGTTAGTGTTAGGGTTAGGTATAGCGTTAGGGTTCGGGTAGGGGTAAGGCTAGGTTTAAGGCTAGGTTTACGGTAAAGGGTAGGGCTAGGTTAGGGTTACGTTTAGAGTTGAAGTTAGTGCTCGGGTTTAGGGTTCGGGTTAGGGTCAGGTTTAGAGTTAGTGTTAGGGTTAGGGTTATGGTAGAGTTAAGGTTAGGGTTTAGATTAGGGTTAGAGTAAGGGTTAGGTTTAGGTCAGGGTTCGGGCTAGGATGAGGGATAGGTTTAGGCTTCGGGAAAGCGTTAGGGGTTCGTGTGAGGGTTAGTGTTAGGTTTACAGTTAAGCTGATGTTTTAGGGTGTTACGGTTAGGTTAAGGGTTAGAGTTAGGGTTAGGCTAGAGTTAGGGGATAGATTAGGGTTAGGTTTAGTTTCAGGGTTAGGGTCAGGCTTAAGTTTAGGATGAAGTTCAGGTTAAGGATGAGGGTTAAGGTTTGGGTTAGGGTTAGGCTTAGTGTTAGAGTTAGGTGTTTGGGTGAATGGTAGGATCAGTTTTAGGTTTAGGGTTAGGGTTCGGTTTAGGGTTAGGGTTAAGGTGAAGTTTAAGTTAAGCGTGAGGGTTGAGCTTAGGGTTAGCGTTAGGGGTTGGGGTTAGGGTTAAGGTTAGGATTAAGTTTAGGGTTAAGGGTTAGGTTTAGAGTTAGGATTAGGGTTAGTGTTAGGGTTAAGTCATGGTTAGGTTTAGGGCTCGGTTAAGGTTAGAGATAGGGTTAGGTTAAGGGTTAGGGTTAGGTTTAGATGTTAGGGTGAGGGTTAGTGCTAGGTTTCCATTTAAGCTCAGTGTGTAGGGTCAGTTTTAGAGTTGGAGTTGGTGTTAGGGTCAGGGTTAGGGTAAAGTTTCGGGTTAGGGTTAGGGTTAGGGATAGCTTTAGGTTTAGGGTTGGGGATACGGTTCGGGGTTAGGGTGAGGGTTGGGGTTAGGGTGAGGGTTAGGTTTACAGTTAAGGTGAGGGTTTAGGGTAATTGTTATGCTTAGTGTTAGAGTTAGGGTTAGAGTTAGGGGAAGTTTCAGTTAATAGTGAGGGTTAGGGCTAAGTTTAGAGTTAGGGTAAGGTTAGTGTTAGGGTTAGGGTTAGGATCAGGGTCAGGTTAGGGTTAAGGCTAGGTTTACGGTAAAGGGTAGGGCTAGGTTGGGGTTAGGGTTAGGTTTAGAGTTAGAGTTGGTGCTAGGGTTTACTGTTAGAGTTAGGGTCGGGTTTAGAGTTATTGTTAGGGTTAGGGTTAGGGTAGAGTTAAGGTTAAGGTTAAGTTTCCAGTTAGGGTAAGGGTTAGGTTTAGGTCAGGGTTAGGGTTACGATGAGGGGTAGGGTTAAAGTTAGGGAAAGGGTTAGGGGTTCATGTGAGGGTTAGTGTTAGGTTTACATTAAGCTGATGTTTTAGGGTGTTACTGTTAATGTTAGTTTTAGAGTCAGGGGTACGGTTAGGGCTAGGTTTAGGGTTAGGGCTAGAGTTAGGGGATAGTTAAGCGTGAGGTTTAGTTTTAGGGTTACGGTTATGGTTAGGCTTAGGTTTAGGGTAAAGTTTAGGTTAAGGATGAGGGTTAGGGTTAGGTGTTTGGGTTAAGGTTAGGGTTAGGTTTAGGGTTAGACTTAGTGTTAGGTTTAGGGTTAGTTGTTTGGGTCAATGTTAGGGTCAGGTTTAGGGTTAAGTTTAGGGTTAGGGTTCGGTTTAGGGTTAGGCCTAGGGCTAGGGTGAAGTTTAAGTTAAGGGTGAGGGTTGAGCTTAGGGTTAGCGTTAGTGGTTAGGGTTAAGGTTAGGATTAAGTTGAGGGATAAGCTTAGGTTTAAAGTTAGGATTAGGGTTAGTGTTAGGGTTAAGTCATGGTTGGGTTTAGGGCTAGGTTAAGGTTAGAGATGGGGTTAGGTTAAGGGTTGGGGTTAGGTTTAGATGTTAGTGTGAGGTTTAGTGCTAGGTTTCCATTTAAGCTGAGTGTGTAGGGTAAGTTTTAGGGTTAGGATTCGGGTAGGGTTAGAGTTAGGTTCAGAGCTAGGGTTAAGTTTAGGGTTAGGGTTAGGTTTATGGTTGGGGTCAGGGTTAGGGGAGATTTAGTGTTATGTTTAGTTTTAGGGTTAGGGTTCGTGTGAAGTTTATTTAAGCGAGATGGTTAGGGTTAGGGGTTAGGTTTCAGGTTAGGGTCAGGGTTAAGTTTAGGGTTAGTTTTAGGTTTAGGGTCAGGGTTAGGTTTAGGTTTAGTGTTAGTTTGTTTAGGGTTAGGGTTTGAATGAAGTTAGGGTAGGTTTAGGGTTATGGTTCGGGTGAAATTTTGGTTAAGGGTGAGGGTTCGGCTTAGGGTTAGGGTTAGGGGATAGTGTTTCAGTTAGGTTTAGGGTAGAGTTTTAATTATGGGTAAGTTTCCGGTTAGGGTAAGAGTTAGAGTTACGTTTAGAGTTAAGGTGAGGGTTGTGGGTAAGTGTTACGGTTACGGTTAGGGTTAGTGTTAGGGTTAGGTTTAATTTTATTGAAGGCTTCAAATTAGGGTTAAGGTTAGGTTAGGGTTAGGGTCAGGGTTAGGATTAGAATTAGGTTTAGGGCGAGGGTTAGGGTCAGAGTTATTGTCAGGGTTAGGTTTCGGGTTACAGGTGGGCCAAGGTTAAGTTTAGGGTTAGGTTTATGGGTAGGGTTTGGGTTAAAGTTAGGCTTAGCTTTAGGTTAGGGATAGGGTGCAGTTTAAGATAGGGTGATGGTTAGGGTTAGGGTTTTGGCTAAGGTTTGGGTTTGTTTTCAGGTTAGTGTTAAGGTTATGTTCAGGATTAGGGTTAAGTTTAGGGGTTGTGTTTAGTTTTAGGGTAAACCTAAAACTTAGTGTTACGGTTAGGGTAAGGGTTGCAGTTTGTGTTAGGTGTTGTGTTTGGGGTGAGGGTTTGGCTGAGGGTTAGGGTTGGGTAGGGTTAGGATTATGGTTATGGTAAAGTGTTAGGGGTTAGAGCTGTAGTTTAGGGTTAGGGTTTGGGGGAGGGTTCCGGTTAGGCATTGTGGTTCTGGTCATGGTTAGGTTTGGTTTAGGGTTAGGGTTAGGTTTAGGATTAGGTTTCGGGTTAGAGTTAGAGATAGGGTTAAGGTTTGGGTTAGGCTTTGGTGTTGGGGTTAGGGTTTTAGTTCGGGTTAGGGTTATCGTTAGGGCTCAGGGGTTTCAGGTTAGGGTTAGGGTTAGGGCTAGCATTAGGTTTAGGTTTGGTGGGATACGGTGGGGGGTTAGGGTGAGGGTTATGGTTAGTTTTACACTTAAGGTGAGGGTTTAGGGTAATTGTTACGGTTACGGCTAGAGTTAGAATTAGGCTTAGGGTTAGCGTGAAGTTTCAGTTAATAGTCAGGGATAGGGTGAATATTAGAGTAGGGTTAAGGTTAGTGTTAGGGTTAGGTATAGCGTTAGGGTTCGGGTAGGGGTAAGGCTAGGTTTAAGGCTAGGTTTACGGTAAAGGGTAGGGCTAGGTTAGGGTTACGTTTAGAGTTGAAGTTAGTGCTCGGGTTTAGGGTTCGGGTTAGGGTCAGGTTTAGAGTTAGTGTTAGGGTTAGGGTTATGGTAGAGTTAAGGTTAGGGTTTAGATTAGGGTTAGAGTAAGGGTTAGGTTTAGGTCAGGGTTCGGGCTAGGATGAGGGATAGGTTTAGGCTTCGGGAAAGCGTTAGGGGTTCGTGTGAGGGTTAGTGTTAGGTTTACAGTTAAGCTGATGTTTTAGGGTGTTACGGTTAGGTTAAGGGTTAGAGTTAGGGTTAGGCTAGAGTTAGGGGATAGATTAGGGTTAGGTTTAGTTTCAGGGTTAGGGTCAGGCTTAAGTTTAGGATGAAGTTCAGGTTAAGGATGAGGGTTAAGGTTTGGGTTAGGGTTAGGCTTAGTGTTAGAGTTAGGTGTTTGGGTGAATGGTAGGATCAGTTTTAGGTTTAGGGTTAGGGTTCGGTTTAGGGTTAGGGTTAAGGTGAAGTTTAAGTTAAGCGTGAGGGTTGAGCTTAGGGTTAGCGTTAGGGGTTGGGGTTAGGGTTAAGGTTAGGATTAAGTTTAGGGTTAAGGGTTAGGTTTAGAGTTAGGATTAGGGTTAGTGTTAGGGTTAAGTCATGGTTAGGTTTAGGGCTCGGTTAAGGTTAGAGATAGGGTTAGGTTAAGGGTTAGGGTTAGGTTTAGATGTTAGGGTGAGGGTTAGTGCTAGGTTTCCATTTAAGCTCAGTGTGTAGGGTCAGTTTTAGAGTTGGAGTTGGTGTTAGGGTCAGGGTTAGGGTAAAGTTTCGGGTTAGGGTTAGGGTTAGGGATAGCTTTAGGTTTAGGGTTGGGGATACGGTTCGGGGTTAGGGTGAGGGTTGGGGTTAGGGTGAGGGTTAGGTTTACAGTTAAGGTGAGGGTTTAGGGTAATTGTTATGCTTAGTGTTAGAGTTAGGGTTAGAGTTAGGGGAAGTTTCAGTTAATAGTGAGGGTTAGGGCTAAGTTTAGAGTTAGGGTAAGGTTAGTGTTAGGGTTAGGGTTAGGATCAGGGTCAGGTTAGGGTTAAGGCTAGGTTTACGGTAAAGGGTAGGGCTAGGTTGGGGTTAGGGTTAGGTTTAGAGTTAGAGTTGGTGCTAGGGTTTACTGTTAGAGTTAGGGTCGGGTTTAGAGTTATTGTTAGGGTTAGGGTTAGGGTAGAGTTAAGGTTAAGGTTAAGTTTCCAGTTAGGGTAAGGGTTAGGTTTAGGTCAGGGTTAGGGTTACGATGAGGGGTAGGGTTAAAGTTAGGGAAAGGGTTAGGGGTTCATGTGAGGGTTAGTGTTAGGTTTACATTAAGCTGATGTTTTAGGGTGTTACTGTTAATGTTAGTTTTAGAGTCAGGGGTACGGTTAGGGCTAGGTTTAGGGTTAGGGCTAGAGTTAGGGGATAGTTAAGCGTGAGGTTTAGTTTTAGGGTTACGGTTATGGTTAGGCTTAGGTTTAGGGTAAAGTTTAGGTTAAGGATGAGGGTTAGGGTTAGGTGTTTGGGTTAAGGTTAGGGTTAGGTTTAGGGTTAGACTTAGTGTTAGGTTTAGGGTTAGTTGTTTGGGTCAATGTTAGGGTCAGGTTTAGGGTTAAGTTTAGGGTTAGGGTTCGGTTTAGGGTTAGGCCTAGGGCTAGGGTGAAGTTTAAGTTAAGGGTGAGGGTTGAGCTTAGGGTTAGCGTTAGTGGTTAGGGTTAAGGTTACGATTAAGTTGAGGGATAAGCTTAGGTTTAAAGTTAGGATTAGGGTTAGTGTTAGGGTTAAGTCATGGTTGGGTTTAGGGCTAGGTTAAGGTTAGAGATGGGGTTAGGTTAAGGGTTGGGGTTAGGTTTAGATGTTAGTGTGAGGTTTAGTGCTAGGTTTCCATTTAAGCTGAGTGTGTAGGGTAAGTTTTAGGGTTAGGATTCGGGTAGGGTTAGAGTTAGGTTCAGAGCTAGGGTTCAGTTTAGGGTTAGGGTTAGGTTTATGGTTGGGGTCAGGGTTAGGGGAGATTTAGTGTTATGTTTAGTTTTAGGGTTAGGGTTCGTGTGAAGTTTATTTAAGCGAGATGGTTAGGGTTAGGGGTTAGGTTTCAGGTTAGGGTCAGGGTTAAGTTTAGGGTTAGTTTTAGGTTTAGGGTCAGGGTTAGGTTTAGGTTTAGTGTTAGTTTGTTTAGGGTTAGGGTTTGAATGAAGTTAGGGTAGGTTTAGGGTTATGGTTCGGGTGAAATTTTGGTTAAGGGTGAGGGTTCGGCTTAGGGTTAGGGTTAGGGGATAGTGTTTCAGTTAGGTTTAGGGTAGAGTTTTAATTATGGGTAAGTTTCCGGTTAGGGTAAGAGTTAGAGTTACGTTTAGAGTTAAGGTGAGGGTTGTGGGTAAGTGTTACGGTTACGGTTAGGGTTAGTGTTAGGGTTAGGTTTAATTTTATTGAAGGCTTCAAATTAGGGTTAAGGTTAGGTTAGGGTTAGGGTCAGGGTTAGGATTAGAATTAGGTTTAGGGCGAGGGTTAGGGTCAGAGTTATTGTCAGGGTTAGGTTTCGGGTTACAGGTGGGCCAAGGTTAAGTTTAGGGTTAGGTTTATGGGTAGGGTTTGGGTTAAAGTTAGGCTTAGCTTTAGGTTAGGGATAGGGTGCAGTTTAAGATAGGGTGATGGTTAGGGTTAGGGTTTTGGCTAAGGTTTGGGTTTGTTTTCAGGTTAGTGTTAAGGTTATGTTCAGGATTAGGGTTAAGTTTAGGGGTTGTGTTTAGTTTTAGGGTAAACCTAAAACTTAGTGTTACGGTTAGGGTAAGGGTTGCAGTTTGTGTTAGGTGTTGTGTTTGGGGTGAGGGTTTGGCTGAGGGTTAGGGTTGGGTAGGGTTAGGATTATGGTTATGGTAAAGTGTTAGGGGTTAGAGCTGTAGTTTAGGGTTAGGGTTTGGGGGAGGGTTCCGGTTAGGCATTGTGGTTCTGGTCATGGTTAGGTTTGGTTTAGGGTTAGGGTTAGGTTTAGGATTAGGTTTCGGGTTAGAGTTAGAGATAGGGTTAAGGTTTGGGTTAGGCTTTGGTGTTGGGGTTAGGGTTTTAGTTCGGGTTAGGGTTATCGTTAGGGCTCAGGGGTTTCAGGTTAGGGTTAGGGTTAGGGCTAGCATTAGGTTTAGGTTTGGTGGGATACGGTGGGGGGTTAGGGTGAGGGTTATGGTTAGTTTTACACTTAAGGTGAGGGTTTAGGGTAATTGTTACGGTTACGGCTAGAGTTAGAATTAGGCTTAGGGTTAGCGTGAAGTTTCAGTTAATAGTCAGGGATAGGGTGAATATTAGAGTAGGGTTAAGGTTAGTGTTAGGGTTAGGTATAGCGTTAGGGTTCGGGTAGGGGTAAGGCTAGGTTTAAGGCTAGGTTTACGGTAAAGGGTAGGGCTAGGTTAGGGTTACGTTTAGAGTTGAAGTTAGTGCTCGGGTTTAGGGTTCGGGTTAGGGTCAGGTTTAGAGTTAGTGTTAGGGTTAGGGTTATGGTAGAGTTAAGGTTAGGGTTTAGATTAGGGTTAGAGTAAGGGTTAGGTTTAGGTCAGGGTTCGGGCTAGGATGAGGGATAGGTTTAGGCTTCGGGAAAGCGTTAGGGGTTCGTGTGAGGGTTAGTGTTAGGTTTACAGTTAAGCTGATGTTTTAGGGTGTTACGGTTAGGTTAAGGGTTAGAGTTAGGGTTAGGCTAGAGTTAGGGGATAGATTAGGGTTAGGTTTAGTTTCAGGGTTAGGGTCAGGCTTAAGTTTAGGATGAAGTTCAGGTTAAGGATGAGGGTTAAGGTTTGGGTTAGGGTTAGGCTTAGTGTTAGAGTTAGGTGTTTGGGTGAATGGTAGGATCAGTTTTAGGTTTAGGGTTAGGGTTCGGTTTAGGGTTAGGGTTAAGGTGAAGTTTAAGTTAAGCGTGAGGGTTGAGCTTAGGGTTAGCGTTAGGGGTTGGGGTTAGGGTTAAGGTTAGGATTAAGTTTAGGGTTAAGGGTTAGGTTTAGAGTTAGGATTAGGGTTAGTGTTAGGGTTAAGTCATGGTTAGGTTTAGGGCTCGGTTAAGGTTAGAGATAGGGTTAGGTTAAGGGTTAGGGTTAGGTTTAGATGTTAGGGTGAGGGTTAGTGCTAGGTTTCCATTTAAGCTCAGTGTGTAGGGTCAGTTTTAGAGTTGGAGTTGGTGTTAGGGTCAGGGTTAGGGTAAAGTTTCGGGTTAGGGTTAGGGTTAGGGATAGCTTTAGGTTTAGGGTTGGGGATACGGTTCGGGGTTAGGGTGAGGGTTGGGGTTAGGGTGAGGGTTAGGTTTACAGTTAAGGTGAGGGTTTAGGGTAATTGTTATGCTTAGTGTTAGAGTTAGGGTTAGAGTTAGGGGAAGTTTCAGTTAATAGTGAGGGTTAGGGCTAAGTTTAGAGTTAGGGTAAGGTTAGTGTTAGGGTTAGGGTTAGGATCAGGGTCAGGTTAGGGTTAAGGCTAGGTTTACGGTAAAGGGTAGGGCTAGGTTGGGGTTAGGGTTAGGTTTAGAGTTAGAGTTGGTGCTAGGGTTTACTGTTAGAGTTAGGGTCGGGTTTAGAGTTATTGTTAGGGTTAGGGTTAGGGTAGAGTTAAGGTTAAGGTTAAGTTTCCAGTTAGGGTAAGGGTTAGGTTTAGGTCAGGGTTAGGGTTACGATGAGGGGTAGGGTTAAAGTTAGGGAAAGGGTTAGGGGTTCATGTGAGGGTTAGTGTTAGGTTTACATTAAGCTGATGTTTTAGGGTGTTACTGTTAATGTTAGTTTTAGAGTCAGGGGTACGGTTAGGGCTAGGTTTAGGGTTAGGGCTAGAGTTAGGGGATAGTTAAGCGTGAGGTTTAGTTTTAGGGTTACGGTTATGGTTAGGCTTAGGTTTAGGGTAAAGTTTAGGTTAAGGATGAGGGTTAGGGTTAGGTGTTTGGGTTAAGGTTAGGGTTAGGTTTAGGGTTAGACTTAGTGTTAGGTTTAGGGTTAGTTGTTTGGGTCAATGTTAGGGTCAGGTTTAGGGTTAAGTTTAGGGTTAGGGTTCGGTTTAGGGTTAGGCCTAGGGCTAGGGTGAAGTTTAAGTTAAGGGTGAGGGTTGAGCTTAGGGTTAGCGTTAGTGGTTAGGGTTAAGGTTAGGATTAAGTTGAGGGATAAGCTTAGGTTTAAAGTTAGGATTAGGGTTAGTGTTAGGGTTAAGTCATGGTTGGGTTTAGGGCTAGGTTAAGGTTAGAGATGGGGTTAGGTTAAGGGTTGGGGTTAGGTTTAGATGTTAGTGTGAGGTTTAGTGCTAGGTTTCCATTTAAGCTGAGTGTGTAGGGTAAGTTTTAGGGTTAGGATTCGGGTAGGGTTAGAGTTAGGTTCAGAGCTAGGGTTAAGTTTAGGGTTAGGGTTAGGTTTATGGTTGGGGTCAGGGTTAGGGGAGATTTAGTGTTATGTTTAGTTTTAGGGTTAGGGTTCGTGTGAAGTTTATTTAAGCGAGATGGTTAGGGTTAGGGGTTAGGTTTCAGGTTAGGGTCAGGGTTAAGTTTAGGGTTAGTTTTAGGTTTAGGGTCAGGGTTAGGTTTAGGTTTAGTGTTAGTTTGTTTAGGGTTAGGGTTTGAATGAAGTGAGGGTAGGTTTAGGGTTATGGTTCGGGTGAAATTTTGGTTAAGGGTGAGGGTTCGGCTTAGGGTTAGGGTTAGGGGATAGTGTTTCAGTTAGGTTTAGGGTAGAGTTTTAATTATGGGTAAGTTTCCGGTTAGGGTAAGAGTTAGAGTTACGTTTAGAGTTAAGGTGAGGGTTGTGGGTAAGTGTTACGGTTACGGTTAGGGTTAGTGTTAGGGTTAGGTTTAATTTTATTGAAGGCTTCAAATTAGGGTTAAGGTTAGGTTAGGGTTAGGGTCAGGGTTAGGATTAGAATTAGGTTTAGGGCGAGGGTTAGGGTCAGAGTTATTGTCAGGGTTAGGTTTCGGGTTACAGGTGGGCCAAGGTTAAGTTTAGGGTTAGGTTTATGGGTAGGGTTTGGGTTAAAGTTAGGCTTAGCTTTAGGTTAGGGATAGGGTGCAGTTTAAGATAGGGTGATGGTTAGGGTTAGGGTTTTGGCTAAGGTTTGGGTTTGTTTTCAGGTTAGTGTTAAGGTTATGTTCAGGATTAGGGTTAAGTTTAGGGGTTGTGTTTAGTTTTAGGGTAAACCTAAAACTTAGTGTTACGGTTAGGGTAAGGGTTGCAGTTTGTGTTAGGTGTTGTGTTTGGGGTGAGGGTTTGGCTGAGGGTTAGGGTTGGGTAGGGTTAGGATTATGGTTATGGTAAAGTGTTAGGGGTTAGAGCTGTAGTTTAGGGTTAGGGTTTGGGGGAGGGTTCCGGTTAGGCATTGTGGTTCTGGTCATGGTTAGGTTTGGTTTAGGGTTAGGGTTAGGTTTAGGATTAGGTTTCGGGTTAGAGTTAGAGATAGGGTTAAGGTTTGGGTTAGGCTTTGGTGTTGGGGTTAGGGTTTTAGTTCGGGTTAGGGTTATCGTTAGGGCTCAGGGGTTTCAGGTTAGGGTTAGGGTTAGGGCTAGCATTAGGTTTAGGTTTGGTGGGATACGGTGGGGGGTTAGGGTGAGGGTTATGGTTAGTTTTACACTTAAGGTGAGGGTTTAGGGTAATTGTTACGGTTACGGCTAGAGTTAGAATTAGGCTTAGGGTTAGCGTGAAGTTTCAGTTAATAGTCAGGGATAGGGTGAATATTAGAGTAGGGTTAAGGTTAGTGTTAGGGTTAGGTATAGCGTTAGGGTTCGGGTAGGGGTAAGGCTAGGTTTAAGGCTAGGTTTACGGTAAAGGGTAGGGCTAGGTTAGGGTTACGTTTAGAGTTGAAGTTAGTGCTCGGGTTTAGGGTTCGGGTTAGGGTCAGGTTTAGAGTTAGTGTTAGGGTTAGGGTTATGGTAGAGTTAAGGTTAGGGTTTAGATTAGGGTTAGAGTAAGGGTTAGGTTTAGGTCAGGGTTCGGGCTAGGATGAGGGATAGGTTTAGGCTTCGGGAAAGCGTTAGGGGTTCGTGTGAGGGTTAGTGTTAGGTTTACAGTTAAGCTGATGTTTTAGGGTGTTACGGTTAGGTTAAGGGTTAGAGTTAGGGTTAGGCTAGAGTTAGGGGATAGATTAGGGTTAGGTTTAGTTTCAGGGTTAGGGTCAGGCTTAAGTTTAGGATGAAGTTCAGGTTAAGGATGAGGGTTAAGGTTTGGGTTAGGGTTAGGCTTAGTGTTAGAGTTAGGTGTTTGGGTGAATGGTAGGATCAGTTTTAGGTTTAGGGTTAGGGTTCGGTTTAGGGTTAGGGTTAAGGTGAAGTTTAAGTTAAGCGTGAGGGTTGAGCTTAGGGTTAGCGTTAGGGGTTGGGGTTAGGGTTAAGGTTAGGATTAAGTTTAGGGTTAAGGGTTAGGTTTAGAGTTAGGATTAGGGTTAGTGTTAGGGTTAAGTCATGGTTAGGTTTAGGGCTCGGTTAAGGTTAGAGATAGGGTTAGGTTAAGGGTTAGGGTTAGGTTTAGATGTTAGGGTGAGGGTTAGTGCTAGGTTTCCATTTAAGCTCAGTGTGTAGGGTCAGTTTTAGAGTTGGAGTTGGTGTTAGGGTCAGGGTTAGGGTAAAGTTTCGGGTTAGGGTTAGGGTTAGGGATAGCTTTAGGTTTAGGGTTGGGGATACGGTTCGGGGTTAGGGTGAGGGTTGGGGTTAGGGTGAGGGTTAGGTTTACAGTTAAGGTGAGGGTTTAGGGTAATTGTTATGCTTAGTGTTAGAGTTAGGGTTAGAGTTAGGGGAAGTTTCAGTTAATAGTGAGGGTTAGGGCTAAGTTTAGAGTTAGGGTAAGGTTAGTGTTAGGGTTAGGGTAAGGATCAGGGTCAGGTTAGGGTTAAGGCTAGGTTTACGGTAAAGGGTAGGGCTAGGTTGGGGTTAGGGTTAGGTTTAGAGTTAGAGTTGGTGCTAGGGTTTACTGTTAGAGTTAGGGTCGGGTTTAGAGTTATTGTTAGGGTTAGGGTTAGGGTAGAGTTAAGGTTAAGGTTAAGTTTCCAGTTAGGGTAAGGGTTAGGTTTAGGTCAGGGTTAGGGTTACGATGAGGGGTAGGGTTAAAGTTAGGGAAAGGGTTAGGGGTTCATGTGAGGGTTAGTGTTAGGTTTACATTAAGCTGATGTTTTAGGGTGTTACTGTTAATGTTAGTTTTAGAGTCAGGGGTACGGTTAGGGCTAGGTTTAGGGTTAGGGCTAGAGTTAGGGGATAGTTAAGCGTGAGGTTTAGTTTTAGGGTTACGGTTATGGTTAGGCTTAGGTTTAGGGTAAAGTTTAGGTTAAGGATGAGGGTTAGGGTTAGGTGTTTGGGTTAAGGTTAGGGTTAGGTTTAGGGTTAGACTTAGTGTTAGGTTTAGGGTTAGTTGTTTGGGTCAATGTTAGGGTCAGGTTTAGGGTTAAGTTTAGGGTTAGGGTTCGGTTTAGGGTTAGGCCTAGGGCTAGGGTGAAGTTTAAGTTAAGGGTGAGGGTTGAGCTTAGGGTTAGCGTTAGTGGTTAGGGTTAAGGTTACGATTAAGTTGAGGGATAAGCTTAGGTTTAAAGTTAGGATTAGGGTTAGTGTTAGGGTTAAGTCATGGTTGGGTTTAGGGCTAGGTTAAGGTTAGAGATGGGGTTAGGTTAAGGGTTGGGGTTAGGTTTAGATGTTAGTGTGAGGTTTAGTGCTAGGTTTCCATTTAAGCTGAGTGTGTAGGGTAAGTTTTAGGGTTAGGATTCGGGTAGGGTTAGAGTTAGGTTCAGAGCTAGGGTTAAGTTTAGGGTTAGGGTTAGGTTTATGGTTGGGGTCAGGGTTAGGGGAGATTTAGTGTTATGTTTAGTTTTAGGGTTAGGGTTCGTGTGAAGTTTATTTAAGCGAGATGGTTAGGGTTAGGGGTTAGGTTTCAGGTTAGGGTCAGGGTTAAGTTTAGGGTTAGTTTTAGGTTTAGGGTCAGGGTTAGGTTTAGGTTTAGTGTTAGTTTGTTTAGGGTTAGGGTTTGAATGAAGTTAGGGTAGGTTTAGGGTTATGGTTCGGGTGAAATTTTGGTTAAGGGTGAGGGTTCGGCTTAGGGTTAGGGTTAGGGGATAGTGTTTCAGTTAGGTTTAGGGTAGAGTTTTAATTATGGGTAAGTTTCCGGTTAGGGTAAGAGTTAGAGTTACGTTTAGAGTTAAGGTGAGGGTTGTGGGTAAGTGTTACGGTTACGGTTAGGGTTAGTGTTAGGGTTAGGTTTAATTTTATTGAAGGCTTCAAATTAGGGTTAAGGTTAGGTTAGGGTTAGGGTCAGGGTTAGGATTAGAATTAGGTTTAGGGCGAGGGTTAGGGTCAGAGTTATTGTCAGGGTTAGGTTTCGGGTTACAGGTGGGCCAAGGTTAAGTTTAGGGTTAGGTTTATGGGTAGGGTTTGGGTTAAAGTTAGGCTTAGCTTTAGGTTAGGGATAGGGTGCAGTTTAAGATAGGGTGATGGTTAGGGTTAGGGTTTTGGCTAAGGTTTGGGTTTGTTTTCAGGTTAGTGTTAAGGTTATGTTCAGGATTAGGGTTAAGTTTAGGGGTTGTGTTTAGTTTTAGGGTAAACCTAAAACTTAGTGTTACGGTTAGGGTAAGGGTTGCAGTTTGTGTTAGGTGTTGTGTTTGGGGTGAGGGTTTGGCTGAGGGTTAGGGTTGGGTAGGGTTAGGATTATGGTTATGGTAAAGTGTTAGGGGTTAGAGCTGTAGTTTAGGGTTAGGGTTTGGGGGAGGGTTCCGGTTAGGCATTGTGGTTCTGGTCATGGTTAGGTTTGGTTTAGGGTTAGGGTTAGGTTTAGGATTAGGTTTCGGGTTAGAGTTAGAGATAGGGTTAAGGTTTGGGTTAGGCTTTGGTGTTGGGGTTAGGGTTTTAGTTCGGGTTAGGGTTATCGTTAGGGCTCAGGGGTTTCAGGTTAGGGTTAGGGTTAGGGCTAGCATTAGGTTTAGGTTTGGTGGGATACGGTGGGGGGTTAGGGTGAGGGTTATGGTTAGTTTTACACTTAAGGTGAGGGTTTAGGGTAATTGTTACGGTTACGGCTAGAGTTAGAATTAGGCTTAGGGTTAGCGTGAAGTTTCAGTTAATAGTCAGGGATAGGGTGAATATTAGAGTAGGGTTAAGGTTAGTGTTAGGGTTAGGTATAGCGTTAGGGTTCGGGTAGGGGTAAGGCTAGGTTTAAGGCTAGGTTTACGGTAAAGGGTAGGGCTAGGTTAGGGTTACGTTTAGAGTTGAAGTTAGTGCTCGGGTTTAGGGTTCGGGTTAGGGTCAGGTTTAGAGTTAGTGTTAGGGTTAGGGTTATGGTAGAGTTAAGGTTAGGGTTTAGATTAGGGTTAGAGTAAGGGTTAGGTTTAGGTCAGGGTTCGGGCTAGGATGAGGGATAGGTTTAGGCTTCGGGAAAGCGTTAGGGGTTCGTGTGAGGGTTAGTGTTAGGTTTACAGTTAAGCTGATGTTTTAGGGTGTTACGGTTAGGTTAAGGGTTAGAGTTAGGGTTAGGCTAGAGTTAGGGGATAGATTAGGGTTAGGTTTAGTTTCAGGGTTAGGGTCAGGCTTAAGTTTAGGATGAAGTTCAGGTTAAGGATGAGGGTTAAGGTTTGGGTTAGGGTTAGGCTTAGTGTTAGAGTTAGGTGTTTGGGTGAATGGTAGGATCAGTTTTAGGTTTAGGGTTAGGGTTCGGTTTAGGGTTAGGGTTAAGGTGAAGTTTAAGTTAAGCGTGAGGGTTGAGCTTAGGGTTAGCGTTAGGGGTTGGGGTTAGGGTTAAGGTTAGGATTAAGTTTAGGGTTAAGGGTTAGGTTTAGAGTTAGGATTAGGGTTAGTGTTAGGGTTAAGTCATGGTTAGGTTTAGGGCTCGGTTAAGGTTAGAGATAGGGTTAGGTTAAGGGTTAGGGTTAGGTTTAGATGTTAGGGTGAGGGTTAGTGCTAGGTTTCCATTTAAGCTCAGTGTGTAGGGTCAGTTTTAGAGTTGGAGTTGGTGTTAGGGTCAGGGTTAGGGTAAAGTTTCGGGTTAGGGTTAGGGTTAGGGATAGCTTTAGGTTTAGGGTTGGGGATACGGTTCGGGGTTAGGGTGAGGGTTGGGGTTAGGGTGAGGGTTAGGTTTACAGTTAAGGTGAGGGTTTAGGGTAATTGTTATGCTTAGTGTTAGAGTTAGGGTTAGAGTTAGGGGAAGTTTCAGTTAATAGTGAGGGTTAGGGCTAAGTTTAGAGTTAGGGTAAGGTTAGTGTTAGGGTTAGGGCTAGGATCAGGGTCAGGTTAGGGTTAAGGCTAGGTTTACGGTAAAGGGTAGGGCTAGGTTGGGGTTAGGGTTAGGTTTAGAGTTAGAGTTGGTGCTAGGGTTTACTGTTAGAGTTAGGGTCGGGTTTAGAGTTATTGTTAGGGTTAGGGTTAGGGTAGAGTTAAGGTTAAGGTTAAGTTTCCAGTTAGGGTAAGGGTTAGGTTTAGGTCAGGGTTAGGGTTACGATGAGGGGTAGGGTTAAAGTTAGGGAAAGGGTTAGGGGTTCATGTGAGGGTTAGTGTTAGGTTTACATTAAGCTGATGTTTTAGGGTGTTACTGTTAATGTTAGTTTTAGAGTCAGGGGTACGGTTAGGGCTAGGTTTAGGGTTAGGGCTAGAGTTAGGGGATAGTTAAGCGTGAGGTTTAGTTTTAGGGTTACGGTTATGGTTAGGCTTAGGTTTAGGGTAAAGTTTAGGTTAAGGATGAGGGTTAGGGTTAGGTGTTTGGGTTAAGGTTAGGGTTAGGTTTAGGGTTAGACTTAGTGTTAGGTTTAGGGTTAGTTGTTTGGGTCAATGTTAGGGTCAGGTTTAGGGTTAAGTTTAGGGTTAGGGTTCGGTTTAGGGTTAGGCCTAGGGCTAGGGTGAAGTTTAAGTTAAGGGTGAGGGTTGAGCTTAGGGTTAGCGTTAGTGGTTAGGGTTAAGGTTAGGATTAAGTTGAGGGATAAGCTTAGGTTTAAAGTTAGGATTAGGGTTAGTGTTAGGGTTAAGTCATGGTTGGGTTTAGGGCTAGGTTAAGGTTAGAGATGGGGTTAGGTTAAGGGTTGGGGTTAGGTTTAGATGTTAGTGTGAGGTTTAGTGCTAGGTTTCCATTTAAGCTGAGTGTGTAGGGTAAGTTTTAGGGTTAGGATTCGGGTAGGGTTAGAGTTAGGTTCAGAGCTAGGGTTAAGTTTAGGGTTAGGGTTAGGTTTATGGTTGGGGTCAGGGTTAGGGGAGATTTAGTGTTATGTTTAGTTTTAGGGTTAGGGTTCGTGTGAAGTTTATTTAAGCGAGATGGTTAGGGTTAGGGGTTAGGTTTCAGGTTAGGGTCAGGGTTAAGTTTAGGGTTAGTTTTAGGTTTAGGGTCAGGGTTAGGTTTAGGTTTAGTGTTAGTTTGTTTAGGGTTAGGGTTTGAATGAAGTGAGGGTAGGTTTAGGGTTATGGTTCGGGTGAAATTTTGGTTAAGGGTGAGGGTTCGGCTTAGGGTTAGGGTTAGGGGATAGTGTTTCAGTTAGGTTTAGGGTAGAGTTTTAATTATGGGTAAGTTTCCGGTTAGGGTAAGAGTTAGAGTTACGTTTAGAGTTAAGGTGAGGGTTGTGGGTAAGTGTTACGGTTACGGTTAGGGTTAGTGTTAGGGTTAGGTTTAATTTTATTGAAGGCTTCAAATTAGGGTTAAGGTTAGGTTAGGGTTAGGGTCAGGGTTAGGATTAGAATTAGGTTTAGGGCGAGGGTTAGGGTCAGAGTTATTGTCAGGGTTAGGTTTCGGGTTACAGGTGGGCCAAGGTTAAGTTTAGGGTTAGGTTTATGGGTAGGGTTTGGGTTAAAGTTAGGCTTAGCTTTAGGTTAGGGATAGGGTGCAGTTTAAGATAGGGTGATGGTTAGGGTTAGGGTTTTGGCTAAGGTTTGGGTTTGTTTTCAGGTTAGTGTTAAGGTTATGTTCAGGATTAGGGTTAAGTTTAGGGGTTGTGTTTAGTTTTAGGGTAAACCTAAAACTTAGTGTTACGGTTAGGGTAAGGGTTGCAGTTTGTGTTAGGTGTTGTGTTTGGGGTGAGGGTTTGGCTGAGGGTTAGGGTTGGGTAGGGTTAGGATTATGGTTATGGTAAAGTGTTAGGGGTTAGAGCTGTAGTTTAGGGTTAGGGTTTGGGGGAGGGTTCCGGTTAGGCATTGTGGTTCTGGTCATGGTTAGGTTTGGTTTAGGGTTAGGGTTAGGTTTAGGATTAGGTTTCGGGTTAGAGTTAGAGATAGGGTTAAGGTTTGGGTTAGGCTTTGGTGTTGGGGTTAGGGTTTTAGTTCGGGTTAGGGTTATCGTTAGGGCTCAGGGGTTTCAGGTTAGGGTTAGGGTTAGGGCTAGCATTAGGTTTAGGTTTGGTGGGATACGGTGGGGGGTTAGGGTGAGGGTTATGGTTAGTTTTACACTTAAGGTGAGGGTTTAGGGTAATTGTTACGGTTACGGCTAGAGTTAGAATTAGGCTTAGGGTTAGCGTGAAGTTTCAGTTAATAGTCAGGGATAGGGTGAATATTAGAGTAGGGTTAAGGTTAGTGTTAGGGTTAGGTATAGCGTTAGGGTTCGGGTAGGGGTAAGGCTAGGTTTAAGGCTAGGTTTACGGTAAAGGGTAGGGCTAGGTTAGGGTTACGTTTAGAGTTGAAGTTAGTGCTCGGGTTTAGGGTTCGGGTTAGGGTCAGGTTTAGAGTTAGTGTTAGGGTTAGGGTTATGGTAGAGTTAAGGTTAGGGTTTAGATTAGGGTTAGAGTAAGGGTTAGGTTTAGGTCAGGGTTCGGGCTAGGATGAGGGATAGGTTTAGGCTTCGGGAAAGCGTTAGGGGTTCGTGTGAGGGTTAGTGTTAGGTTTACAGTTAAGCTGATGTTTTAGGGTGTTACGGTTAGGTTAAGGGTTAGAGTTAGGGTTAGGCTAGAGTTAGGGGATAGATTAGGGTTAGGTTTAGTTTCAGGGTTAGGGTCAGGCTTAAGTTTAGGATGAAGTTCAGGTTAAGGATGAGGGTTAAGGTTTGGGTTAGGGTTAGGCTTAGTGTTAGAGTTAGGTGTTTGGGTGAATGGTAGGATCAGTTTTAGGTTTAGGGTTAGGGTTCGGTTTAGGGTTAGGGTTAAGGTGAAGTTTAAGTTAAGCGTGAGGGTTGAGCTTAGGGTTAGCGTTAGGGGTTGGGGTTAGGGTTAAGGTTAGGATTAAGTTTAGGGTTAAGGGTTAGGTTTAGAGTTAGGATTAGGGTTAGTGTTAGGGTTAAGTCATGGTTAGGTTTAGGGCTCGGTTAAGGTTAGAGATAGGGTTAGGTTAAGGGTTAGGGTTAGGTTTAGATGTTAGGGTGAGGGTTAGTGCTAGGTTTCCATTTAAGCTCAGTGTGTAGGGTCAGTTTTAGAGTTGGAGTTGGTGTTAGGGTCAGGGTTAGGGTAAAGTTTCGGGTTAGGTTTAAGGTTAGGGATAGCTTTAGGTTTAGGGTTGGGGATACGGTTCGGGGTTAGGGTGAGGGTTGGGGTTAGGGTGAGGGTTAGGTTTACAGTTAAGGTGAGGGTTTAGGGTAATTGTTATGCTTAGTGTTAGAGTTAGGGTTAGAGTTAGGGGAAGTTTCAGTTAATAGTGAGGGTTAGGGCTAAGTTTAGAGTTAGGGTAAGGTTAGTGTTAGGGTTAGGGTTAGGATCAGGGTCAGGTTAGGGTTAAGGCTAGGTTTACGGTAAAGGGTAGGGCTAGGTTGGGGTTAGGGTTAGGTTTAGAGTTAGAGTTAGTGCTAGGGTTTACTGTTAGAGTTAGGGTCGGGTTTAGAGTTATTGTTAGGGTTAGGGTTAGGGTTAGGGTAGAGTTAAGGTTAAGGTTAAGTTTCCAGTTAGGGTAAGGGTTAGGTTTAGGTCAGGGTTAGGGTTAGGATGAGGGGTAGGGTTAAACTTAGGGAAAGGGTTAGGGGTTCATGTGAGGGTTAGTGTTAGGTTTACATTAAGCTGATGTTTTAGGGTGTTACTGTTAATGTTAGTTTTAGAGTCAGGGGTACGGTTAGGGCTAGGTTTAGGGTTAGGGCTAGAGTTAGGGGATAGTTAAGCGTGAGGTTTAGTTTTAGGGTTACGGTTATGCTTAGGCTTAGGTTTAGGGTAAAGTTTAGGTTAAGGATGAGGGTTAGGGTTAGGTGTTTGGGTTAAGGTTAGGGTTAGGTTTAGGGTTAGACTTAGTGTTAGGTTTAGGGTTAGTTGTTTGGGTCAATGTTAGGGTCAGGTTTAGGGTTAGGTTTAGGGTTAGGGTTCGGTTTAGGGTTAGGCCTAGGGCTAGGGTGAAGTTTAAGTTAAGGGTGAGGGTTGAGCTTAGGGTTAGCGTTAGTGGTTAGGGTTAAGGTTAGGATTAAGTTGAGGGTTAAGCTTAGGTTTAAAGTTAGGATTAGGGTTAGTGTTAGGGTTAAGTCATGGTTGGGTTTAGGGCTAGGTTAAGGTTAGAGATGGGGTTAGGATAAGGGTTGGGGTTAGGTTTAGATGTTAGTGTGAGGTTTAGTGCTAGGTTTCCATTTAAGCTGAGTGTGTAGGGTAAGTTTTAGGGTTAGGATTCGGGTAGGGTTAGAGTTAGGTTCAGAGCTAGGGTTAAGTTTAGGGTTAGGGTTAGGTTTATGGTTGGGGTCAGGGTTAGGGGAGATTTAGTGTTATGTTTAGTTTTAGGGTTAGGGTTCGTGTGAAGTTTATTTAAGCGAGATGGTTAGGGTTAGGGGTTAGGTTTCAGGTTAGGGTCAGGGTTAAGTTTAGGGTTAGTTTTAGGTTTAGGGTCAGGGTTAGGTTTAGGTTTAGTGTTAGTTTGTTTAGGGTTAGGGTTTGAATGAAGTTAGGGTAGGTTTAGGGTTATGGTTCGGGTGAAATTTTGGTTAAGGGTGAGGGTTCGGCTTAGGGTTAGGGTTAGGGGATAGTGTTTCAGTTAGGTTTAGGGTAGAGTTTTAATTATGGGTAAGTTTCCGGTTAGGGTAAGAGTTAGAGTTACGTTTAGAGTTAAGGTGAGGGTTGTGGGTAAGTGTTACGGTTACGGTTAGGGTTAGTGTTAGGGTTAGGTTTAATTTTATTGAAGGCTTCAAATTAGGGTTAAGGTTAGGTTAGGGTTAGGGTCAGGGTTAGGATTAGAATTAGGTTTAGGGCGAGGGTTAGGGTCAGAGTTATTGTCAGGGTTAGGTTTCGGGTTACAGGTGGGCCAAGGTTAAGTTTAGGGTTAGGTTTATGGGTAGGGTTTGGGTTAAAGTTAGGCTTAGCTTTAGGTTAGGGATAGGGTGCAGTTTAAGATAGGGTGATGGTTAGGGTTAGGGTTTTGGCTAAGGTTTGGGTTTGTTTTCAGGTTAGTGTTAAGGTTATGTTCAGGATTAGGGTTAAGTTTAGGGGTTGTGTTTAGTTTTAGGGTAAACCTAAAACTTAGTGTTACGGTTAGGGTAAGGGTTGCAGTTTGTGTTAGGTGTTGTGGTTGGGGTGAGGGTTTGGCTGAGGGTTAGGGTTGGGTAGGGTTAGGATTATGGTTATGGTAAAGTGTTAGGGGTTAGAGCTGTAGTTTAGGGTTAGGGTTTGGGGGAGGGTTCCGGTTAGGCATTGTGGTTCTGGTCATGGTTAGGTTTGGTTTAGGGTTAGGGCTAGGTTTAGGATTAGGTTTTGGGTTAGAGTTAGAGATAGGGTTAAGGTTTGGGTTAGGCTTTGGTGTTGGGGTTAGGGTTTTAGTTCGGGTTAGGGTTATCGTTAGGGCTCAGGGGTTTCAGGTTAGGGTTAGGGTTAGGGCTAGCATTAGGTTTAGGTTTGGTGGGATACGGTGAAGGGTTAGGGTGAGGGTTATGGTTAGTTTTACACTTAAGGTGAGGGTTTAGGGTAATTGTTACGGTTACGGCTAGAGTTAGAATTAGGCTTAGGGTTAGCGTGAAGTTTCAGTTAATAGTCAGGGATAGGGTGAATATTAGAGTAGGGTTAAGGTTAGTGTTAGGGTTAGGTATAGCGTTAGGGTTCGGGTAGGGGTAAGGCTAGGTTTAAGGCTAGGTTTACGGTAAAGGGTAGGGCGAGCTTAGGGTTACGTTTAGAGTTGGAGTTAGTGCTAGGGTTTAGCGTTAGGGTTAGGGTCAGGTTTAGAGTTAGTGTTAGGGTTAGGGTTATGGTAGAGTTAAGGTTAGGGTTTAGATTAGGGTTAGAGTAAGGGTTAGGATTAGGTCAGGGTTCGGGCTAGGATGAGGGATAGGTTTAGGCTTCGGGAAAGGGTTAGGGGTTCGTGTGAGGGTTAGTGTTAGGTTTACAGTTAAGCTGATGTTTTAGTGTGTTACGGTTAGGTTAAGGGTTAGAGTTAGGGTTAGGCTAGAGTTAGGGGATAGATTAGGGTTAGGTTTAGTTTTAGGGTTAGGGTCAGGCTTAGGTTTAGGATGAAGTTCAGGTTAAGGATGAGGGTTAAGGTTTGGGTTAGGGTTAGGCTTAGTGTTAGAGTTAGGTGTTTGGGTGAATGGTAGGATCAGTTTTAGGTTTAGGGTTAGGGTTAGGGTTCGGTTTAGGGTGAGGGTTAAGGTGAAGTTTAAGTTAAGCGTGAGGGTTGAGCTTAGGGTTAGCGTTAGGGGTTGGGGTTAGGGTTAAGGTTAGGATTAAGTTTAGGGTTAAGGGTTAGGTTTAGAGTTAGGATTAGGGTTAGTGTTAGGGTTAAGTCATGGTTAGGTTTAGGGCTAGGTTAAGGTTAGAGATAGGGTTAGGTTAAGGGTTAGGGTTTGGTTTAGATGTTAGGGTGAGGGTTAATGCTAGGTTTCCATTTAAGCTCAGTGTGTAGGGTCAGTTTTAGAGTTGGAGTTGGTGTTAGGGTCAGGGTTAGGGTAAAGTTTCGGGTTAGAGTTAGGGTTAGGGATAGCTTTAGGCTTAGGGTTGGGGATACGGTTCGGGGTTAGGGTGAGGGTTAGGTTTACAGTTAAGGTGAGGGATTAGGGTAATTGTTATGCTTAGTGTTAGAGTTAGGGTTCGAGTTAGGGGAAGTTTCAGTTAATAGTGAGGGTTAGGGCTAAGTTTAGAGTTAGGGTAAGGTTAGTGTTAGGGTTAGGGTTAGGATCGGGGTCAGGTTAGGGTTAAGGCTAGGTTTACGGTAAAGGGTAGGGCTAGGTTGGGGTTAGGGTTAGGTTTAGAGTTAGAGTTAGTGCTAGGGTTTACTGTTAGAGTTAGGGTCGGGTTTAGAGTTATTGTTAGGGTTAGGGTTAGGGTAGAGTTAAGGTTAAGGTTAAGTTTCCAGTTAGGGTAAGGGTTAGGTTTAGGTCAGGGTTAGGGTTAGGATGAGGGGTAGGGTTAAAGTTAGGGAAAGGGTTAGGGGTTCATGTGAGGGTTAGTGTTAGGTTTACATTAAGCTGATGTTTTAGGGTGTTACTGTTAATGTTAGTTTTAGAGTCAGGGGTATGGTTAGGGCTAGGTTTAGGGTTAGGGCTAGAGTTAGGGGATAGTTAAGCGTGAGGTTTAGTTTTAGGGTTACGGTTATGGTTAGGCTTAGGTTTAGGTTAAAGTTTAGGTTAAGGATGAGGGTTAGGGTTAGGTGTTTGGGTTAAGGTTAGGGTTAGGTTTAGGGTTAGACTTAGTGTTAGGTTTAGGGTTAGTTGTTTGGGTCAATGTTAGGGTCAGGTTTAGGGTTAGGTTTAGGGTTAGGGTTCGGTTTAGGGTTAGGCCTAGGGCTAGGGTGAAGTTTAAGTTAAGGGTGAGGGTTGAGCTTAGGGTTAGCGTTAGTGGTTAGGGTTAAGGATAGGATTAAGTTGAGGGTTAAGCTTAGGTTTAAAGTTAGGATTAGGGTTAGTGTTAGGGTTAAGTCATGGTTGGGTTTAGGGCTAGGTTAAGGTTAGAGATGGGGTTAGGTTAAGGGTTGGGGTTAGGTTTAGATGTTAGTGTGAGATTTAGTGCTAGGTTTCCATTTAAGCTGAGTGTGTAGGGTAAGTTTTAGGGTTAGGATTCGGGTAGGGTTAGAGTTAGGTTCAGAGCTAGGGTTAAGTTTAGGGTTAGGGTTAGGTTTATGGTTGGGGTCAGGGTTAGGGGAGATTTAGTGTTATGTTTAGTTTTAGGGTTAGGGTTCGTGTGAAGTTTATTTAAGAGAGATGGTTAGGGTTAGGGGTTAGGTTTCAGGTTAGGGTCAGGGTTAAGTTTAGGGTTAGTTTTAGGTTTAGGGTCAGGGTTAGGTTTAGGTTTAGTGTTAGTTTGTTTAGGGTTAGGGTTTGAATGAAGTTAGGGTAGGTTTAGGGTTATGGTTCGGGTGAAATTTTGGTTAAGGGTGAGGGTTCGGCTTAGGGTTAGGGTTAGGGGATAGTGTTTCAGTTAGGTTTAGGGTAGAGTTTTAATTATGGTTAAGTTTCCGGTTAGGGTAAGAGTTAGAGTTACGTTTAGAGTTAAGGTGAGGGTTGTGGGTAAGTGTTACGGTTACGGTTAGGGTTAGTGTTAGGGTTAGGTTTAATTTTATTGAAGGCTTCAAATTAGGGTTAAGGTTAGGTTAGGGTTAGGGTCAGGGTTAGGATTAGAATTAGGTTTAGGGCGAGGGTTAGGGTCAGAGTTATTGTCAGGGTTAGGTTTCGGGTTACAGGTGGGTCAAGGTTAAGTTTAGGGTTAGGTTTATGGGTAGGGTTTGGGTTAAAGTTAGGCTTAGCTTTAGGTTAGGGATAGGGTGCAGTTTAAGATAGGGTGATGGTTAGGGTTAGGGTTTTGGCTAAGGTTTGGGTTTGTTTTCAGGTTAGTGTTAAGGTTATGTTCAGGATTAGGGTTAAGTTTAGGGGTTGTGTTTAGTTTTAGGGTAAACCTAAAACTTAGTGTTACGGTTAGGGTAAGGGTTGCAGTTTGTGTTAGGTGTTGTGGTTGGGGTGAGGGTTTGGCTGAGGGTTAGGGTTGGGTAGGGTTAGGATTATGGTTATGGTAAAGTGTTAGGGGTTAGAGCTGTAGTTTAGGGTTAGGGTTTGGGGGAGGGTTCCGGTTAGGCATTGTGGTTCTGGTCATGGTTAGGTTTGGTTTAGGGTTAGGGTTAGGTTTAGGATTAGGTTTCGGGTTTGAGTTAGAGATAGGGTTAAGGTTTGGGTTAGGCTTTGGTGTTGGGGTTAGGGTTTTAGTTCGGGTTAGGGTTATCGTTAGGGCTCAGGGGTTTCAGGTTAGGGTTAGGGTTAGGGCTAGCATTAGGTTTAGGTTTGGTGGGATACGGTGAGGGGTTAGGGAGAGGGTTATGGTTAGTTTTACACTTAAGGTGAGGGTTTAGGGTAATTGTTACGGTTACGGCTAGAGTTAGAATTAGGCTTAGGGTTAGCTTGAAGTTTCAGTTAATAGTCAGGGATAGGGTGAATATTAGAGTAGGGTTAAGGTTAGTGTTAGGGTTAGGTATAGCGTTAGGGTTCGGGTAGGGGTAAGGCTAGGTTTAAGGCTAGGTTTACGGTAAAGGGTAGGGCTAGGTTAGGGTTACGTTTAGAGTTGGAGTTAGTGCTAGGGTTTAGGGTTAGGGTTAGGGTCAGGTTTAGAGTTAGTGTTAGGGTTAGGGTTATGGTAGAGTTAAGGTTAGGGTTTAGATTAGGGTTAGAGTAAGGGTTAGGTTTAGGTCAGGGTTCGGGCTAGGATGAGGGATAGGTTTAGGCTTCGGGAAAGGGTTAGTGGTTCGTGTGAGGGTTAGTGTTAGGTTTACAGTTAAGCTGATGTTTTAGGGTGTTACGGTTAGGTTAAGGGTTAGAGTTAGGGTTAGGCTAGAGTTAGGGGATAGATTAGGGTTAGGTTTAGTTTTAGGTTTAGGGTCAGGCTTAGGTTTAGGATGAAGTTCAGGTTAAGGATGAGGGTTAAGGTTTGGGTTGGGTTAGGCTTAGTGTTAGAGTTAGGTGTTTGGGTGAATGGTAAAATCAGTTTTAGGTTTAGGGTTAGGGTTAGGGTTCGGTTTAGGTTTAGGGTTAAGGTGAAGTTTAAGTTAAGCGTGAGGGTTGAGCTTAGGGTTAGCGTTAGGGGTTGGGGTTAGGGTTAAGGTTAGGATTAAGTTTAGGGTTAAGGGTTAGGTTTAGAGTTAGGATTAGGGTTAGTGTTAGGGTTAAGTCATGGTTAGGTTTAGGGCTCGGTTAAGGTTAGAGATAGGGTTAGGTTAAGGGTTAGGGTTAGGTTTAGATGTTAGGGTGAGGGTTAGTGCTAGGTTTCCATTTAAGCTCAGTGTGTAGGGTCAGTTTTAGAGTTGGAGTTGGTGTTAGGGTCAGGGTTAGGGTAAAGTTTCGGGTTAGGTTTAAGGTTAGGGATAGCTTTAGGTTTAGGGTTGGGGATACGGTTCGGGGTTAGGGTGAGGGTTGGGGTTAGGGTGAGGGTTAGGTTTACAGTTAAGGTGAGGGTTTAGGGTAATTGTTATGCTTAGTGTTAGAGTTAGGGTTAGAGTTAGGGGAAGTTTCAGTTAATAGTGAGGGTTAGGGCTAAGTTTAGAGTTAGGGTAAGGTTAGTGTTAGGGTTAGGGTTAGGATCAGGGTCAGGTTAGGGTTAAGGCTACGTTTACGGTAAAGGGTAGGGCTAGGTTGGGGTTAGGGTTAGGTTTAGAGTTAGAGTTAGTGCTAGGGTTTACTGTTAGAGTTAGGGTCGGGTTTAGAGTTATTGTTAGGGTTAGGGTTAGGGTTAGGGTAGAGTTAAGGTTAAGGTTAAGTTTCCAGTTAGGGTAAGGGTTAGGTTTAGGTCAGGGTTAGGGTTAGGATGAGGGGTAGGGTTAAACTTAGGGAAAGGGTTAGGGGTTCATGTGAGGGTTAGTGTTAGGTTTACATTAAGCTGATGTTTTAGGGTGTTACTGTTAATGTTAGTTTTAGAGTCAGGGGTACGGTTAGGGCTAGGTTTAGGGTTAGGGCTAGAGTTAGGGGATAGTTAAGCGTGAGGTTTAGTTTTAGGGTTACGGTTATGGTTCGGCTTAGGTTTAGGGTAAAGTTTAGGTTAAGGATGAGGGTTAGGGTTAGGTGTTTGGGTTAAGGTTAGGGTTAGGTTTAGGGTTAGACTTAGTGTTAGGTTTAGGGTTAGTTGTTTGGGTCAATGTTAGGGTCAGGTTTAGGGTTAGGTTTAGGGTTAGGGTTCGGTTTAGGGTTAGGCCTAGGGCTAGGGTGAAGTTTAAGTTAAGGGTGAGGGTTGAGCTTAGGGTTAGCGTTAGTGGTTAGGGTTAAGGTTAGGATTAAGTTGAGGGTTAAGCTTAGGTTTAAAGTTAGGATTAGGGTTAGTGTTAGGGTTAAGTCATGGTTGGGTTTAGGGCTAGGTTAAGGTTAGAGATGGGGTTAGGATAAGGGTTGGGGTTAGGTTTAGATGTTAGTGTGAGGTTTAGTGCTAGGTTTCCATTTAAGCTGAGTGTGTAGGGTAAGTTTTAGGGTTAGGATTCGGGTAGGGTTAGAGTTAGGTTCAGAGCTAGGGTTAAGTTTAGGGTTAGGGTTAGGTTTATGGTTGGGGTCAGGGTTAGGGGAGATTTAGTGTTATGTTTAGTTTTAGGGTTAGGGTTCGTGTGAAGTTTATTTAAGCGAGATGGTTAGGGTTAGGGGTTAGGTTTCAGGTTAGGGTCAGGGTTAAGTTTAGGGTTAGTTTTAGGTTTAGGGTCAGGGTTAGGTTTAGGTTTAGTGTTAGTTTGTTTAGGGTTAGGGTTTGAATGAAGTGAGGGTAGGTTTAGGGTTATGGTTCGGGTGAAATTTTGGTTAAGGGTGAGGGTTCGGCTTAGGGTTAGGGTTAGGGGATAGTGTTTCAGTTAGGTTTAGGGTAGAGTTTTAATTATGGGTAAGTTTCCGGTTAGGGTAAGAGTTAGAGTTACGTTTAGAGTTAAGGTGAGGGTTGTGGGTAAGTGTTACGGTTACGGTTAGGGTTAGTGTTAGGGTTAGGTTTAATTTTATTGAAGGCTTCAAATTAGGGTTAAGGTTAGGTTAGGGTTAGGGTCAGGGTTAGGATTAGAATTAGGTTTAGGGCGAGGGTTAGGGTCAGAGTTATTGTCAGGGTTAGGTTTCGGGTTACAGGTGGGCCAAGGTTAAGTTTAGGGTTAGGTTTATGGGTAGGGTTTGGGTTAAAGTTAGGCTTAGCTTTAGGTTAGGGATAGGGTGCAGTTTAAGATAGGGTGATGGTTAGGGTTAGGGTTTTGGCTAAGGTTTGGGTTTGTTTTCAGGTTAGTGTTAAGGTTATGTTCAGGATTAGGGTTAAGTTTAGGGGTTGTGTTTAGTTTTAGGGTAAACCTAAAACTTAGTGTTACGGTTAGGGTAAGGGTTGCAGTTTGTGTTAGGTGTTGTGGTTGGGGTGAGGGTTTGGCTGAGGGTTAGGGTTGGGTAGGGTTAGGATTATGGTTATGGTAAAGTGTTAGGGGTTAGAGCTGTAGTTTAGGGTTAGGGTTTGGGGGAGGGTTCCGGTTAGGCATTGTGGTTCTGGTCATGGTTAGGTTTGGTTTAGGGTTAGGGCTAGGTTTAGGATTAGGTTTCGGGTTAGAGTTAGAGATAGGGTTAAGGTTTGGGTTAGGCTTTGGTGTTGGGGTTAGGGTTTTAGTTCGGGTTAGGGTTATCGTTAGGGCTCAGGGGTTTCAGGTTAGGGTTAGGGTTAGGGCTAGCATTAGGTTTAGGTTTGGTGGGATACGGTGAAGGGTTAGGGTGAGGGTTATGGTTAGTTTTACACTTAAGGTGAGGGTTTAGGGTAATTGTTACGGTTACGGCTAGAGTTAGAATTAGGCTTAGGGTTAGCGTGAAGTTTCAGTTAATAGTCAGGGATAGGGTGAATATTAGAGTAGGGTTAAGGTTAGTGTTAGGGTTAGGTATAGCGTTAGGGTTCGGGTAGGGGTAAGGCTAGGTTTAAGGCTAGGTTTACGGTAAAGGGTAGGGCGAGCTTAGGGTTACGTTTAGAGTTGGAGTTAGTGCTAGGGTTTAGCGTTAGGGTTAGGGTCAGGTTTAGAGTTAGTGTTAGGGTTAGGGTTATGGTAGAGTTAAGGTTAGGGTTTAGATTAGGGTTAGAGTAAGGGTTAGGATTAGGTCAGGGTTCGGGCTAGGATGAGGGATAGGTTTAGGCTTCGGGAAAGGGTTAGGGGTTCGTGTGAGGGTTAGTGTTAGGTTTACAGTTAAGCTGATGTTTTAGTGTGTTACGGTTAGGTTAAGGGTTAGAGTTAGGGTTAGGCTAGAGTTAGGGGATAGATTAGGGTTAGGTTTAGTTTTAGGGTTAGGGTCAGGCTTAGGTTTAGGATGAAGTTCAGGTTAAGGATGAGGGTTAAGGTTTGGGTTAGGGTTAGGCTTAGTGTTAGAGTTAGGTGTTTGGGTGAATGGTAGGATCAGTTTTAGGTTTAGGGTTAGGGTTAGGGTTCGGTTTAGGGTGAGGGTTAAGGTGAAGTTTAAGTTAAGCGTGAGGGTTGAGCTTAGGGTTAGCGTTAGGGGTTGGGGTTAGGGTTAAGGTTAGGATTAAGTTTAGGGTTAAGGGTTAGGTTTAGAGTTAGGATTAGGGTTAGTGTTAGGGTTAAGTCATGGTTAGGTTTAGGGCTAGGTTAAGGTTAGAGATAGGGTTAGGTTAAGGGTTAGGGTTTGGTTTAGATGTTAGGGTGAGGGTTAATGCTAGGTTTCCATTTAAGCTCAGTGTGTAGGGTCAGTTTTAGAGTTGGAGTTGGTGTTAGGGTCAGGGTTAGGGTAAAGTTTCGGGTTAGAGTTAGGGTTAGGGATAGCTTTAGGCTTAGGGTTGGGGATACGGTTCGGGGTTAGGGTGAGGGTTAGGTTTACAGTTAAGGTGAGGGATTAGGGTAATTGTTATGCTTAGTGTTAGAGTTAGGGTTCGAGTAAGGGGAAGTTTCAGTTAATAGTGAGGGTTAGGGCTAAGTTTAGAGTTAGGGTAAGGTTAGTGTTAGGGTTAGGGTTAGGATCGGGGTCAGGTTAGGGTTAAGGCTAGGTTTACGGTAAAGGGTAGGGCTAGGTTGGGGTTAGGGTTAGGTTTAGAGTTAGAGTTAGTGCTAGGGTTTACTGTTAGAGTTAGGGTCGGGTTTAGAGTTATTGTTAGGGTTAGGGTTAGGGTAGAGTTAAGGTTAAGGTTAAGTTTCCAGTTAGGGTAAGGGTTAGGTTTAGGTCAGGGTTAGGGTTAGGATGAGGGGTAGGGTTAAAGTTAGGGAAAGGGTTAGGGGTTCATGTGAGGGTTAGTGTTAGGTTTACATTAAGCTGATGTTTTAGGGTGTTACTGTTAATGTTAGTTTTAGAGTCAGGGGTACGGTTAGGGCTAGGTTTAGGGTTAGGGCTAGAGTTAGGGGAGAGTTAAGCGTGAGGTTTAGTTTTAGGGTTACGGTTATGGTTAGGCTTAGGTTTAGGGTAAAGTTTAGGTTAAGGATGAGGGTTAGGGTTAGGTGTTTGGGTTAAGGTTAGGGTTAGGTTTAGGGTTAGACTTAGTGTTAGGTTTAGGGTTAGTTGTTTGGGTCAATGTTACGGTCAGGTTTAGGGTTAGGTTTAGGGTTAGGGTTCGGTTTAGGGTTAGGCCTAGGGCTAGGGTGAAGTTTAAGTTAAGGGTGAGGGTTGAGCTTAGGGTTAGCGTTAGTGGTTAGGGTTAAGGATAGGATTAAGTTGAGGGTTAAGCTTAGGTTTAAAGTTAGGATTAGGGTTAGTGTTAGGGTTAAGTCATGGTTGGGTTTAGGGCTAGGTTAAGGTTAGAGATGGGGTTAGGTTAAGGGTTGGGGTTAGGTTTAGATGTTAGTGTGAGATTTAGTGCTAGGTTTCCATTTAAGCTGAGTGTGTAGGGTAAGTTTTAGGGTTAGGATTCGGGTAGGGTTAGAGTTAGGTTCAGAGCTAGGGTTAAGTTTAGGGTTAGGGTTAGGTTTATGGTTGGGGTCAGGGTTAGGGGAGATTTAGTGTTATGTTTAGTTTTAGGGTTAGGGTTCGTGTGAAGTTTATTTAAGAGAGATGGTTAGGGTTAGGGGTTAGGTTTCAGGTTAGGGTCAGGGTTAAGTTTAGGGTTAGTTTTAGGTTTAGGGTCAGGGTTAGGTTTAGGTTTAGTGTTAGTTTGTTTAGGGTTAGGGTTTGAATGAAGTTAGGGTAGGTTTAGGGTTATGGTTCGGGTGAAATTTTGGTTAAGGGTGAGGGTTCGGCTTAGGGTTAGGGTTAGGGGATAGTGTTTCAGTTAGGTTTAGGGTAGAGTTTTAATTATGGTTAAGTTTCCGGTTAGGGTAAGAGTTAGAGTTACGTTTAGAGTTAAGGTGAGGGTTGTGGGTAAGTGTTACGGATACGGTTAGGGTTAGTGTTAGGGTTAGGTTTAATTTTATTGAAGGCTTCAAATTAGGGTTAAGGTTAGGTTAGGGTTAGGGTCAGGGTTAGGATTAGAATTAGGTTTAGGGCGAGGGTTAGGGTCAGAGTTATTGTCAGGGTTAGGTTTCGGGTTACAGGTGGGTCAAGGTTAAGTTTAGGGTTAGGTTTATGGGTAGGGTTTGGGTTAAAGTTAGGCTTAGCTTTAGGTTAGGGATAGGGTGCAGTTTAAGATAGGGTGATGGTTAGGGTTAGGGTTTTGGCTAAGGTTTGGGTTTGTTTTCAGGTTAGTGTTAAGGTTATGTTCAGGATTAGGGTTAAGTTTAGGGGTTGTGTTTAGTTTTAGGGTAAACCTAAAACTTAGTGTTACGGTTAGGGTAAGGGTTGCAGTTTGTGTTAGGTGTTGTGGTTGGGGTGAGGGTTTGGCTGAGGGTTAGGGTTGGGTAGGGTTAGGATTATGGTTATGGTAAAGTGTTAGGGGTTAGAGCTGTAGTTTAGGGTTAGGGTTTGGGGGAGGGTTCCGGTGAGGCATTGTGGTTCTGGTCATGGTTAGGTTTGGTTTAGGGTTAGGGTTAGGTTTAGGATTAGGTTTCGGGTTTGAGTTAGAGATAGGGTTAAGGTTTGGGTTAGGCTTTGGTGTTGGGGTTAGGGTTTTAGTTCGGGTTAGGGTTATCGTTAGGGCTCAGGGGTTTCAGGTTAGGGTTAGGGTTAGGGCTAGCATTAGGTTTAGGTTTGGTGGGATACGGTGAGGGGTTAGGGAGAGGGTTATGGTTAGTTTTACACTTAAGGTGAGGGTTTAGGGTAATTGTTACGGTTACGGCTAGAGTTAGAATTAGGCTTAGGGTTAGCTTGAAGTTTCAGTTAATAGTCAGGGATAGGGTGAATATTAGAGTAGGGTTAAGGTTAGTGTTAGGGTTAGGTATAGCGTTAGGGTTCGGGTAGGGGTAAGGCTAGGTTTAAGGCTAGGTTTACGGTAAAGGGTAGGGCTAGGTTAGGGTCACGTTTAGAGTTGGAGTTAGTGCTAGGGTTTAGGGTTAGGGTTAGGGTCAGGTTTAGAGTTAGTGTTAGGGTTAGGGTTATGGTAGAGTTAAGGTTAGGGTTTAGATTAGGGTTAGAGTAAGGGTTAGGTTTAGGTCAGGGTTCGGGCTAGGATGAGGGATAGGTTTAGGCTTCGGGAAAGGGTTAGTGGTTCGTGTGAGGGTTAGTGTTAGGTTTACAGTTAAGCTGATGTTTTAGGGTGTTACGGTTAGGTTAAGGGTTAGAGTTAGGGTTAGGCTAGAGTTAGGGGATAGATTAGGGTTAGGTTTAGTTTTAGGTTTAGGGTCAGGCTTAGGTTTAGGATGAAGTTCAGGTTAAGGATGAGGGTTAAGGTTTGGGTTGGGTTAGGCTTAGTGTTAGAGTTAGGTGTTTGGGTGAATGGTAAAATCAGTTTTAGGTTTAGGGTTAGGGTTAGGGTTCGGTTTAGGTTTAGGGTTAAGGTGAAGTTTAAGTTAAGCGTGAGGGTTGAGCTTAGGGTTAGCGTTAGGGGTTGGGGTTAGGGTTAAGGTTAGGATTAAGTTTAGGGTTAAGGGTTAGGTTTAGAGTTAGGATTAGGGTTAGTGTTAGGGTTAAGTCATGGTTAGGTTTAGGGCTCGGTTAAGGTTAGAGATAGGGTTAGGTTAAGGGTTAGGGTTAGGTTTAGATGTTAGGGTGAGGGTTAGTGCTAGGTTTCCATTTAAGCTCAGTGTGTAGGGTCAGTTTTAGAGTTGGAGTTGGTGTTAGGGTCAGGGTTAGGGTAAAGTTTCGGGTTAGGTTTAGGGTTAGGGATAGCTTTAGGTTTAGGGTTGGGGATACGGTTCGGGGTTAGGGTGAGGGTTGGGGTTAGGGTGAGGGTTAGGTTTACAGTTAAGGTGAGGGTTTAGGGTAATTGTTATGCTTAGTGTTAGAGTTAGGGTTAGAGTTAGGGGAAGTTTCAGTTAATAGTGAGGGTTAGGGCTAAGTTTAGAGTTAGGGTAAGGTTAGTGTTAGGGTTAGGGTTAGGATCGGGGTCAGGTTAGGGTTAAGGCTAGGTTTACGGTAAAGGGTAGGGCTAGGTGGGGTTAGGGTTAGGTTTAGAGTTAGAGTTAGTGCTAGGGTTTACTGTTAGAGTTAGGGTCGGGTTTAGAGTTATTGTTAGGTTTAGGGTTAGGGTAGAGTTAAGGTTAAGGTTAAGTTTCCAGTTAGGGTAAGGGTTAGGTTTAGGTCAGGGTTAGGGTTAGGATGAGGGGTAGGGTTTAACTTAGGGAAAGGGTTAGGGGTTCATGTGAGGGTTAGTGTTAGGTTTACATTAAGCTGATGTTTTAGGGTGTTACTGTTAATGTTAGTTTTAGAGTCAGGGGTACGGTTAGGGCTAGGTTTAGGGTTAGGGCTAGAGTTAGGGGATAGTTAAGCGTGAGGTTTAGTTTTAGGGTTACGGTTATGGTTAGGCTTAGGTTTAGGGTAAAGTTTAGGTTAAGGATGAGGGTTAGGGTTAGGTGTTTGGGTTAAGGTTAGGGTTAGGTTTAGGGTTAGACTTAGTGTTAGGTTTAGGGTTAGTTGTTTGGGTCAATGTTAGGGTCAGGTTTAGGGTTAAGTTTAGGGTTAGGGTTCGGTTTAGGGTTAGGCCTAGGGCTAGGGTGAAGTTTAAGTTAAGGGTGAGGGTTGAGCTTAGGGTTAGCGTTAGTGGTTAGGGTTAAGGTTAGGATTAAGTTGAGGGATAAGCTTAGGTTTAAAGTTAGGATTAGGGTTAGTGTTAGGGTTAAGTCATGGTTGGGTTTAGGGCTAGGTTAAGGTTACAGATGGGGTTAGGTTAAGGGTTGGGGTTAGGTTTAGATGTTAGTGTGAGGTTTAGTGCTAGGTTTCCATTTAAGCTGAGTGTGTAGGGTAAGTTTTAGGGTTAGGATTCGGGTAGGGTTAGAGTTAGGTTCAGAGCTAGGGTTAAGTTTAGGGTTAGGGTTAGGTTTATGGTTGGGGTCAGGGTTAGGGGAGATTTAGTGTTATGTTTAGTTTTAGGGTTAGGGTTCGTGTGAAGTTTATTTAAGCGAGATGGTTAGGGTTAGGGGTTAGGTTTCAGGTTAGGGTCAGGGTTAAGTTTAGGGTTAGTTTTAGGTTTAGGGTCAGGGTTAGGTTTAGGTTTAGTGTTAGTTTGTTTAGGGTTAGGGTTTGAATGAAGTTAGGGTAGGTTTAGGGTTATGGTTCGGGTGAAATTTTGGTTAAGGGTGAGGGTTCGGCTTAGGGTTAGGGTTAGGGGATAGTGTTTCAGTTAGGTTTAGGGTAGAGTTTTAATTATGGGTAAGTTTCCGGTTAGGGTAAGAGTTAGAGTTACGTTTAGAGTTAAGGTGAGGGTTGTGGGTAAGTGTTACGGTTACGGTTAGGGTTAGTGTTAGGGTTAGGTTTAATTTTATTGAAGGCTTCAAATTAGGGTTAAGGTTAGGTTAGGGTTAGGGTCAGGGTTAGGATTAGAATTAGGTTTAGGGCGAGGGTTAGGGTCAGAGTTATTGTCAGGGTTAGGTTTCGGGTTACAGGTGGGCCAAGGTTAAGTTTAGGGTTAGGTTTATGGGTAGGGTTTGGGTTAAAGTTAGGCTTAGCTTTAGGTTAGGGATAGGGTGCAGTTTAAGATAGGGTGATGGTTAGGGTTAGGGTTTTGGCTAAGGTTTGGGTTTGTTTTCAGGTTAGTGTTAAGGTTATGTTCAGGATTAGGGTTAAGTTTAGGGGTTGTGTTTAGTTTTAGGGTAAACCTAAAACTTAGTGTTACGGTTAGGGTAAGGGTTGCAGTTTGTGTTAGGTGTTGTGTTTGGGGTGAGGGTTTGGCTGAGGGTTAGGGTTGGGTAGGGTTAGGATTATGGTTATGGTAAAGTGTTAGGGGTTAGAGCTGTAGTTTAGGGTTAGGGTTTGGGGGAGGGTTCCGGTTAGGCATTGTGGTTCTGGTCATGGTTAGGTTTGGTTTAGGGTTAGGGCTAGGTTTAGGATTAGGTTTCGGGTTAGAGTTAGAGATAGGGTTAAGGTTTGGGTTAGGCTTTGGTGTTGGGGTTAGGGTTTTAGTTCGGGTTAGGGTTATCGTTAGGGCTCAGGGGTTTCAGGTTAGGGTTAGGGTTAGGGCTAGCATTAGGTTTAGGTTTGGTGGGATACGGTGAAGGGTTAGGGTGAGGGTTATGGTTAGTTTTACACTTAAGGTGAGGGTTTAGGGTAATTGTTACGGTTACGGCTAGAGTTAGAATTAGGCTTAGGGTTAGCGTGAAGTTTCAGTTAATAGTCAGGGATAGGGTGAATATTAGAGTAGGGTTAAGGTTAGTGTTAGGGTTAGGTATAGCGTTAGGGTTCGGGTAGGGGTAAGGCTAGGTTTAAGGCTAGGTTTACGGTAAAGGGTAGGGCGAGCTTAGGGTTACGTTTAGAGTTGGAGTTAGTGCTAGGGTTTAGCGTTAGGGTTAGGGTCAGGTTTAGAGTTAGTGTTAGGGTTAGGGTTATGGTAGAGTTAAGGTTAGGGTTTAGATTAGGGTTAGAGTAAGGGTTAGGATTAGGTCAGGGTTCGGGCTAGGATGAGGGATAGGTTTAGGCTTCGGGAAAGGGTTAGGGGTTCGTGTGAGGGTTAGTGTTAGGTTTACAGTTAAGCTGATGTTTTAGTGTGTTACGGTTAGGTTAAGGGTTAGAGTTAGGGTTAGGCTAGAGTTAGGGGATAGATTAGGGTTAGGTTTAGTTTTAGGGTTAGGGTCAGGCTTAGGTTTAGGATGAAGTTCAGGTTAAGGATGAGGGTTAAGGTTTGGGTTAGGGTTAGGCTTAGTGTTAGAGTTAGGTGTTTGGGTGAATGGTAGGATCAGTTTTAGGTTTAGGGTTAGGGTTAGGGTTCGGTTTAGGGTGAGGGTTAAGGTGAAGTTTAAGTTAAGCGTGAGGGTTGAGCTTAGGGTTAGCGTTAGGGGTTGGGGTTAGGGTTAAGGTTAGGATTAAGTTTAGGGTTAAGGGTTAGGTTTAGAGTTAGGATTAGGGTTAGTGTTAGGGTTAAGTCATGGTTAGGTTTAGGGCTAGGTTAAGGTTAGAGATAGGGTTAGGTTAAGGGTTAGGGTTTGGTTTAGATGTTAGGGTGAGGGTTAATGCTAGGTTTCCATTTAAGCTCAGTGTGTAGGGTCAGTTTTAGAGTTGGAGTTGGTGTTAGGGTCAGGGTTAGGGTAAAGTTTCGGGTTAGAGTTAGGGTTAGGGATAGCTTTAGGCTTAGGGTTGGGGATACGGTTCGGGGTTAGGGTGAGGGTTAGGTTTACAGTTAAGGTGAGGGATTAGGGTAATTGTTATGCTTAGTGTTAGAGTTAGGGTTCGAGTTAGGGGAAGTTTCAGTTAATAGTGAGGGTTAGGGCTAAGTTTAGAGTTAGGGTAAGGTTAGTGTTAGGGTTAGGGTTAGGATCGGGGTCAGGTTAGGGTTAAGGCTAGGTTTACGGTAAAGGGTAGGGCTAGGTTGGGGTTAGGGTTAGGTTTAGAGTTAGAGTTAGTGCTAGGGTTTACTGTTAGAGTTAGGGTCGGGTTTAGAGTTATTGTTAGGGTTAGGGTTAGGGTAGAGTTAAGGTTAAGGTTAAGTTTCCAGTTAGGGTAAGGGTTAGGTTTAGGTCAGGGTTAGGGTTAGGATGAGGGGTAGGGTTAAAGTTAGGGAAAGGGTTAGGGGTTCATGTGAGGGTTAGTGTTAGGTTTACATTAAGCTGATGTTTTAGGGTGTTACTGTTAATGTTAGTTTTAGAGTCAGGGGTACGGTTAGGGCTAGGTTTAGGGTTAGGGCTAGAGTTAGGGGAGAGTTAAGCGTGAGGTTTAGTTTTAGGGTTACGGTTATGGTTAGGCTTAGGTTTAGGGTAAAGTTTAGGTTAAGGATGAGGGTTAGGGTTAGGTGTTTGGGTTAAGGTTAGGGTTAGGTTTAGGGTTAGACTTAGTGTTAGGTTTAGGGTTAGTTGTTTGGGTCAATGTTACGGTCAGGTTTAGGGTTAGGTTTAGGGTTAGGGTTCGGTTTAGGGTTAGGCCTAGGGCTAGGGTGAAGTTTAAGTTAAGGGTGAGGGTTGAGCTTAGGGTTAGCGTTAGTGGTTAGGGTTAAGGATAGGATTAAGTTGAGGGTTAAGCTTAGGTTTAAAGTTAGGATTAGGGTTAGTGTTAGGGTTAAGTCATGGTTGGGTTTAGGGCTAGGTTAAGGTTAGAGATGGGGTTAGGTTAAGGGTTGGGGTTAGGTTTAGATGTTAGTGTGAGATTTAGTGCTAGGTTTCCATTTAAGCTGAGTGTGTAGGGTAAGTTTTAGGGTTAGGATTCGGGTAGGGTTAGAGTTAGGTTCAGAGCTAGGGTTAAGTTTAGGGTTAGGGTTAGGTTTATGGTTGGGGTCAGGGTTAGGGGAGATTTAGTGTTATGTTTAGTTTTAGGGTTAGGGTTCGTGTGAAGTTTATTTAAGAGAGATGGTTAGGGTTAGGGGTTAGGTTTCAGGTTAGGGTCAGGGTTAAGTTTAGGGTTAGTTTTAGGTTTAGGGTCAGGGTTAGGTTTAGGTTTAGTGTTAGTTTGTTTAGGGTTAGGGTTTGAATGAAGTTAGGGTAGGTTTAGGGTTATGGTTCGGGTGAAATTTTGGTTAAGGGTGAGGGTTCGGCTTAGGGTTAGGGTTAGGGGATAGTGTTTCAGTTAGGTTTAGGGTAGAGTTTTAATTATGGTTAAGTTTCCGGTTAGGGTAAGAGTTAGAGTTACGTTTAGAGTTAAGGTGAGGGTTGTGGGTAAGTGTTACGGATACGGTTAGGGTTAGTGTTAGGGTTAGGTTTAATTTTATTGAAGGCTTCAAATTAGGGTTAAGGTTAGGTTAGGGTTAGGGTCAGGGTTAGGATTAGAATTAGGTTTAGGGCGAGGGTTAGGGTCAGAGTTATTGTCAGGGTTAGGTTTCGGGTTACAGGTGGGTCAAGGTTAAGTTTAGGGTTAGGTTTATGGGTAGGGTTTGGGTTAAAGTTAGGCTTAGCTTTAGGTTAGGGATAGGGTGCAGTTTAAGATAGGGTGATGGTTAGGGTTAGGGTTTTGGCTAAGGTTTGGGTTTGTTTTCAGGTTAGTGTTAAGGTTATGTTCAGGATTAGGGTTAAGTTTAGGGGTTGTGTTTAGTTTTAGGGTAAACCTAAAACTTAGTGTTACGGTTAGGGTAAGGGTTGCAGTTTGTGTTAGGTGTTGTGGTTGGGGTGAGGGTTTGGCTGAGGGTTAGGGTTGGGTAGGGTTAGGATTATGGTTATGGTAAAGTGTTAGGGGTTAGAGCTGTAGTTTAGGGTTAGGGTTTGGGGGAGGGTTCCGGTGAGGCATTGTGGTTCTGGTCATGGTTAGGTTTGGTTTAGGGTTAGGGTTAGGTTTAGGATTAGGTTTCGGGTTTGAGTTAGAGATAGGGTTAAGGTTTGGGTTAGGCTTTGGTGTTGGGGTTAGGGTTTTAGTTCGGGTTAGGGTTATCGTTAGGGCTCAGGGGTTTCAGGTTAGGGTTAGGGTTAGGGCTAGCATTAGGTTTAGGTTTGGTGGGATACGGTGAGGGGTTAGGGAGAGGGTTATGGTTAGTTTTACACTTAAGGTGAGGGTTTAGGGTAATTGTTACGGTTACGGCTAGAGTTAGAATTAGGCTTAGGGTTAGCTTGAAGTTTCAGTTAATAGTCAGGGATAGGGTGAATATTAGAGTAGGGTTAAGGTTAGTGTTAGGGTTAGGTATAGCGTTAGGGTTCGGGTAGGGGTAAGGCTAGGTTTAAGGCTAGGTTTACGGTAAAGGGTAGGGCTAGGTTAGGGTCACGTTTAGAGTTGGAGTTAGTGCTAGGGTTTAGGGTTAGGGTTAGGGTCAGGTTTAGAGTTAGTGTTAGGGTTAGGGTTATGGTAGAGTTAAGGTTAGGGTTTAGATTAGGGTTAGAGTAAGGGTTAGGTTTAGGTCAGGGTTCGGGCTAGGATGAGGGATAGGTTTAGGCTTCGGGAAAGGGTTAGTGGTTCGTGTGAGGGTTAGTGTTAGGTTTACAGTTAAGCTGATGTTTTAGGGTGTTACGGTTAGGTTAAGGGTTAGAGTTAGGGTTAGGCTAGAGTTAGGGGATAGATTAGGGTTAGGTTTAGTTTTAGGTTTAGGGTCAGGCTTAGGTTTAGGATGAAGTTCAGGTTAAGGATGAGGGTTAAGGTTTGGGTTGGGTTAGGCTTAGTGTTAGAGTTAGGTGTTTGGGTGAATGGTAAAATCAGTTTTAGGTTTAGGGTTAGGGTTAGGGTTCGGTTTAGGTTTAGGGTTAAGGTGAAGTTTAAGTTAAGCGTGAGGGTTGAGCTTAGGGTTAGCGTTAGGGGTTGGGGTTAGGGTTAAGGTTAGGATTAAGTTTAGGGTTAAGGGTTAGGTTTAGAGTTAGGATTAGGGTTAGTGTTAGGGTTAAGTCATGGTTAGGTTTAGGGCTCGGTTAAGGTTAGAGATAGGGTTAGGTTAAGGGTTAGGGTTAGGTTTAGATGTTAGGGTGAGGGTTAGTGCTAGGTTTCCATTTAAGCTCAGTGTGTAGGGTCAGTTTTAGAGTTGGAGTTGGTGTTAGGGTCAGGGTTAGGGTAAAGTTTCGGGTTAGGTTTAGGGTTAGGGATAGCTTTAGGTTTAGGGTTGGGGATACGGTTCGGGGTTAGGGTGAGGGTTGGGGTTAGGGTGAGGGTTAGGTTTACAGTTAAGGTGAGGGTTTAGGGTAATTGTTATGCTTAGTGTTAGAGTTAGGGTTAGAGTTAGGGGAAGTTTCAGTTAATAGTGAGGGTTAGGGCTAAGTTTAGAGTTAGGGTAAGGTTAGTGTTAGGGTTAGGGTTAGGATCGGGGTCAGGTTAGGGTTAAGGCTAGGTTTACGGTAAAGGGTAGGGCTAGGTGGGGTTAGGGTTAGGTTTAGAGTTAGAGTTAGTGCTAGGGTTTACTGTTAGAGTTAGGGTCGGGTTTAGAGTTATTGTTAGGTTTAGGGTTAGGGTAGAGTTAAGGTTAAGGTTAAGTTTCCAGTTAGGGTAAGGGTTAGGTTTAGGTCAGGGTTAGGGTTAGGATGAGGGGTAGGGTTTAACTTAGGGAAAGGGTTAGGGGTTCATGTGAGGGTTAGTGTTAGGTTTACATTAAGCTGATGTTTTAGGGTGTTACTGTTAATGTTAGTTTTAGAGTCAGGGGTACGGTTAGGGCTAGGTTTAGGGTTAGGGCTAGAGTTAGGGGATAGTTAAGCGTGAGGTTTAGTTTTAGGGTTACGGTTATGGTTAGGCTTAGGTTTAGGGTAAAGTTTAGGTTAAGGATGAGGGTTAGGGTTAGGTGTTTGGGTTAAGGTTAGGGTTAGGTTTAGGGTTAGACTTAGTGTTAGGTTTAGGGTTAGTTGTTTGGGTCAATGTTAGGGTCAGGTTTAGGGTTAAGTTTAGGGTTAGGGTTCGGTTTAGGGTTAGGCCTAGGGCTAGGGTGAAGTTTAAGTTAAGGGTGAGGGTTGAGCTTAGGGTTAGCGTTAGTGGTTAGGGTTAAGGTTAGGATTAAGTTGAGGGATAAGCTTAGGTTTAAAGTTAGGATTAGGGTTAGTGTTAGGGTTAAGTCATGGTTGGGTTTAGGGCTAGGTTAAGGTTACAGATGGGGTTAGGTTAAGGGTTGGGGTTAGGTTTAGATGTTAGTGTGAGGTTTAGTGCTAGGTTTCCATTTAAGCTGAGTGTGTAGGGTAAGTTTTAGGGTTAGGATTCGGGTAGGGTTAGAGTTAGGTTCAGAGCTAGGGTTAAGTTTAGGGTTAGGGTTAGGTTTATGGTTGGGGTCAGGGTTAGGGGAGATTTAGTGTTATGTTTAGTTTTAGGGTTAGGGTTCGTGTGAAGTTTATTTAAGCGAGATGGTTAGGGTTAGGGGTTAGGTTTCAGGTTAGGGTCAGGGTTAAGTTTAGGGTTAGTTTTAGGTTTAGGGTCAGGGTTAGGTTTAGGTTTAGTGTTAGTTTGTTTAGGGTTAGGGTTTGAATGAAGTTAGGGTAGGTTTAGGGTTATGGTTCGGGTGAAATTTTGGTTAAGGGTGAGGGTTCGGCTTAGGGTTAGGGTTAGGGGATAGTGTTTCAGTTAGGTTTAGGGTAGAGTTTTAATTATGGGTAAGTTTCCGGTTAGGGTAAGAGTTAGAGTTACGTTTAGAGTTAAGGTGAGGGTTGTGGGTAAGTGTTACGGTTACGGTTAGGGTTAGTGTTAGGGTTAGGTTTAATTTTATTGAAGGCTTCAAATTAGGGTTAAGGTTAGGTTAGGGTTAGGGTCAGGGTTAGGATTAGAATTAGGTTTAGGGCGAGGGTTAGGGTCAGAGTTATTGTCAGGGTTAGGTTTCGGGTTACAGGTGGGCCAAGGTTAAGTTTAGGGTTAGGTTTATGGGTAGGGTTTGGGTTAAAGTTAGGCTTAGCTTTAGGTTAGGGATAGGGTGCAGTTTAAGATAGGGTGATGGTTAGGGTTAGGGTTTTGGCTAAGGTTTGGGTTTGTTTTCAGGTTAGTGTTAAGGTTATGTTCAGGATTAGGGTTAAGTTTAGGGGTTGTGTTTAGTTTTAGGGTAAACCTAAAACTTAGTGTTACGGTTAGGGTAAGGGTTGCAGTTTGTGTTAGGTGTTGTGTTTGGGGTGAGGGTTTGGCTGAGGGTTAGGGTTGGGTAGGGTTAGGATTATGGTTATGGTAAAGTGTTAGGGGTTAGAGCTGTAGTTTAGGGTTAGGGTTTGGGGGAGGGTTCCGGTTAGGCATTGTGGTTCTGGTCATGGTTAGGTTTGGTTTAGGGTTAGGGTTAGGTTTAGGATTAGGTTTCGGGTTAGAGTTAGAGATAGGGTTAAGGTTTGGGTTAGGCTTTGGTGTTGGGGTTAGGGTTTTAGTTCGGGTTAGGGTTATCGTTAGGGCTCAGGGGTTTCAGGTTAGGGTTAGGGTTAGGGCTAGCATTAGGTTTAGGTTTGGTGGGATACGGTGGGGGGTTAGGGTGAGGGTTATGGTTAGTTTTACACTTAAGGTGAGGGTTTAGGGTAATTGTTACGGTTACGGCTAGAGTTAGAATTAGGCTTAGGGTTAGCGTGAAGTTTCAGTTAATAGTCAGGGATAGGGTGAATATTAGAGTAGGGTTAAGGTTAGTGTTAGGGTTAGGTATAGCGTTAGGGTTCGGGTAGGGGTAAGGCTAGGTTTAAGGCTAGGTTTACGGTAAAGGGTAGGGCTAGGTTAGGGTTACGTTTAGAGTTGAAGTTAGTGCTCGGGTTTAGGGTTCGGGTTAGGGTCAGGTTTAGAGTTAGTGTTAGGGTTAGGGTTATGGTAGAGTTAAGGTTAGGGTTTAGATTAGGGTTAGAGTAAGGGTTAGGTTTAGGTCAGGGTTCGGGCTAGGATGAGGGATAGGTTTAGGCTTCGGGAAAGCGTTAGGGGTTCGTGTGAGGGTTAGTGTTAGGTTTACAGTTAAGCTGATGTTTTAGGGTGTTACGGTTAGGTTAAGGGTTAGAGTTAGGGTTAGGCTAGAGTTAGGGGATAGATTAGGGTTAGGTTTAGTTTCAGGGTTAGGGTCAGGCTTAAGTTTAGGATGAAGTTCAGGTTAAGGATGAGGGTTAAGGTTTGGGTTAGGGTTAGGCTTAGTGTTAGAGTTAGGTGTTTGGGTGAATGGTAGGATCAGTTTTAGGTTTAGGGTTAGGGTTCGGTTTAGGGTTAGGGTTAAGGTGAAGTTTAAGTTAAGCGTGAGGGTTGAGCTTAGGGTTAGCGTTAGGGGTTGGGGTTAGGGTTAAGGTTAGGATTAAGTTTAGGGTTAAGGGTTAGGTTTAGAGTTAGGATTAGGGTTAGTGTTAGGGTTAAGTCATGGTTAGGTTTAGGGCTCGGTTAAGGTTAGAGATAGGGTTAGGTTAAGGGTTAGGGTTAGGTTTAGATGTTAGGGTGAGGGTTAGTGCTAGGTTTCCATTTAAGCTCAGTGTGTAGGGTCAGTTTTAGAGTTGGAGTTGGTGTTAGGGTCAGGGTTAGGGTAAAGTTTCGGGTTAGGTTTAAGGTTAGGGATAGCTTTAGGTTTAGGGTTGGGGATACGGTTCGGGGTTAGGGTGAGGGTTGGGGTTAGGGTGAGGGTTAGGTTTACAGTTAAGGTGAGGGTTTAGGGTAATTGTTATGCTTAGTGTTAGAGTTAGGGTTAGAGTTAGGGGAAGTTTCAGTTAATAGTGAGGGTTAGGGCTAAGTTTAGAGTTAGGGTAAGGTTAGTGTTAGGGTTAGGGTTAGGATCAGGGTCAGGTTAGGGTTAAGGCTACGTTTACGGTAAAGGGTAGGGCTAGGTTGGGGTTAGGGTTAGGTTTAGAGTTAGAGTTAGTGCTAGGGTTTACTGTTAGAGTTAGGGTCGGGTTTAGAGTTATTGTTAGGGTTAGGGTTAGGGTTAGGGTAGAGTTAAGGTTAAGGTTAAGTTTCCAGTTAGGGTAAGGGTTAGGTTTAGGTCAGGGTTAGGGTTAGGATGAGGGGTAGGGTTAAACTTAGGGAAAGGGTTAGGGGTTCATGTGAGGGTTAGTGTTAGGTTTACATTAAGCTGATGTTTTAGGGTGTTACTGTTAATGTTAGTTTTAGAGTCAGGGGTACGGTTAGGGCTAGGTTTAGGGTTAGGGCTAGAGTTAGGGGATAGTTAAGCGTGAGGTTTAGTTTTAGGGTTACGGTTATGGTTAGGCTTAGGTTTAGGGTAAAGTTTAGGTTAAGGATGAGGGTTAGGGTTAGGTGTTTGGGTTAAGGTTAGGGTTAGGTTTAGGGTTAGACTTAGTGTTAGGTTTAGGGTTAGTTGTTTGGGTCAATGTTAGGGTCAGGTTTAGGGTTAGGTTTAGGGTTAGGGTTCGGTTTAGGGTTAGGCCTAGGGCTAGGGTGAAGTTTAAGTTAAGGGTGAGGGTTGAGCTTAGGGTTAGCGTTAGTGGTTAGGGTTAAGGTTAGGATTAAGTTGAGGGTTAAGCTTAGGTTTAAAGTTAGGATTAGGGTTAGTGTTAGGGTTAAGTCATGGTTGGGTTTAGGGCTAGGTTAAGGTTAGAGATGGGGTTAGGATAAGGGTTGGGGTTAGGTTTAGATGTTAGTGTGAGGTTTAGTGCTAGGTTTCCATTTAAGCTGAGTGTGTAGGGTAAGTTTTAGGGTTAGGATTCGGGTAGGGTTAGAGTTAGGTTCAGAGCTAGGGTTAAGTTTAGGGTTAGGGTTAGGTTTATGGTTGGGGTCAGGGTTAGGGGAGATTTAGTGTTATGTTTAGTTTTAGGGTTAGGGTTCGTGTGAAGTTTATTTAAGCGAGATGGTTAGGGTTAGGGGTTAGGTTTCAGGTTAGGGTCAGGGTTAAGTTTAGGGTTAGTTTTAGGTTTAGGGTCAGGGTTAGGTTTAGGTTTAGTGTTAGTTTGTTTAGGGTTAGGGTTTGAATGAAGTTAGGGTAGGTTTAGGGTTATGGTTCGGGTGAAATTTTGGTTAAGGGTGAGGGTTCGGCTTAGGGTTAGGGTTAGGGGATAGTGTTTCAGTTAGGTTTAGGGTAGAGTTTTAATTATGGGTAAGTTTCCGGTTAGGGTAAGAGTTAGAGTTACGTTTAGAGTTAAGGTGAGGGTTGTGGGTAAGTGTTACGGTTACGGTTAGGGTTAGTGTTAGGGTTAGGTTTAATTTTATTGAAGGCTTCAAATTAGGGTTAAGGTTAGGTTAGGGTTAGGGTCAGGGTTAGGATTAGAATTAGGTTTAGGGCGAGGGTTAGGGTCAGAGTTATTGTCAGGGTTAGGTTTCGGGTTACAGGTGGGCCAAGGTTAAGTTTAGGGTTAGGTTTATGGGTAGGGTTTGGGTTAAAGTTAGGCTTAGCTTTAGGTTAGGGATAGGGTGCAGTTTAAGATAGGGTGATGGTTAGGGTTAGGGTTTTGGCTAAGGTTTGGGTTTGTTTTCAGGTTAGTGTTAAGGTTATGTTCAGGATTAGGGTTAAGTTTAGGGGTTGTGTTTAGTTTTAGGGTAAACCTAAAACTTAGTGTTACGGTTAGGGTAAGGGTTGCAGTTTGTGTTAGGTGTTGTGGTTGGGGTGAGGGTTTGGCTGAGGGTTAGGGTTGGGTAGGGTTAGGATTATGGTTATGGTAAAGTGTTAGGGGTTAGAGCTGTAGTTTAGGGTTAGGGTTTGGGGGAGGGTTCCGGTTACGCATTGTGGTTCTGGTCATGGTTAGGTTTGGTTTAGGGTTAGGGTTAGGTTTAGGATTAGGTTTCGGGTTTGAGTTAGAGATAGGGTTAAGGTTTGGGTTAGGCTTTGGTGTTGGGGTTAGGGTTTTAGTTCGGGTTAGGGTTATCGTTAGGGCTCAGGGGTTTCAGGTTAGGGTTAGGGTTAGGGCTAGCATTAGGTTTAGGTTTGGTGGGATACGGTGAGGGGTTAGGGAGAGGGTTATGGTTAGTTTTACACTTAAGGTGAGGGTTTAGGGTAATTGTTACGGTTACGGCTAGAGTTAGAATTAGGCTTAGGGTTAGCTTGAAGTTTCAGTTAATAGTCAGGGATAGGGTGAATATTAGAGTAGGGTTAAGGTTAGTGTTAGGGTTAGGTATAGCGTTAGGGTTCGGGTAGGGGTAAGGCTAGGTTTAAGGCTAGGTTTACGGTAAAGGGTAGGGCTAGGTTAGGGTTACGTTTAGAGTTGAAGTTAGTGCTCGGGTTTAGGGTTCGGGTTAGGGTCAGGTTTAGAGTTAGTGTTAGGGTTAGGGTTATGGTAGAGTTAAGGTTAAGGTTAAGTTTCCAGTTAGGGTAAGGGTTAGGTTTAGGTCAGGGTTAGGGTTAGGATGAGGGGTAGGGTTAAACTTAGGGAAAGGGTTAGGGGTTCATGTGAGGGTTAGTGTTAGGTTTACATTAAGCTGATGTTTTAGGGTGTTACTGTTAATGTTAGTTTTAGAGTCAGGGGTACGGTTAGGGCTAGGTTTAGGGTTAGGGCTAGAGTTAGGGGATAGTTAAGCGTGAGGTTTAGTTTTAGGGTTACGGTTATGCTTAGGCTTAGGTTTAGGGTAAAGTTTAGGTTAAGGATGAGGGTTAGGGTTAGGTGTTTGGGTTAAGGTTAGGGTTAGGTTTAGGGTTAGACTTAGTGTTAGGTTTAGGGTTAGTTGTTTGGGTCAATGTTAGGGTCAGGTTTAGGGTTAGGTTTAGGGTTAGGGTTCGGTTTAGGGTTAGGCCTAGGGCTAGGGTGAAGTTTAAGTTAAGGGTGAGGGTTGAGCTTAGGGTTAGCGTTAGTGGTTAGGGTTAAGGATAGGATTAAGTTGAGGGTTAAGCTTAGGTTTAAAGTTAGGATTAGGGTTAGTGTTAGGGTTAAGTCATGGTTGGGTTTAGGGCTAGGTTAAGGTTAGAGATGGGGTTAGGTTAAGGGTTGGGGTTAGGTTTAGATGTTAGTGTGAGATTTAGTGCTAGGTTTCCATTTAAGCTGAGTGTGTAGGGTAAGTTTTAGGGTTAGGATTCGGGTAGGGTTAGAGTTAGGTTCAGAGCTAGGGTTAAGTTTAGGGTTAGGGTTAGGTTTATGGTTGGGGTCAGGGTTAGGGGAGATTTAGTGTTATGTTTAGTTTTAGGGTTAGGGTTCGTGTGAAGTTTATTTAAGAGAGATGGTTAGGGTTAGGGGTTAGGTTTCAGGTTAGGGTCAGGGTTAAGTTTAGGGTTAGTTTTAGGTTTAGGGTCAGGGTTAGGTTTAGGTTTAGTGTTAGTTTGTTTAGGGTTAGGGTTTGAATGAAGTTAGGGTAGGTTTAGGGTTATGGTTCGGGTGAAATTTTGGTTAAGGGTGAGGGTTCGGCTTAGGGTTAGGGGTAGGGGATAGTGTTTCAGTTAGGTTTAGGGTAGAGTTTTAATTATGGGTAAGTTTCCGGTTAGGGTAAGAGTTAGAGTTACGTTTAGAGTTCAGGTGAGGGTTGTGGGTAAGTGTTACGGTTACGGTTAGGGTTAGTGTTAGGGTTAGGTTTAATTTTATTGAAGGCTTCAAATTAGGGTTAAGGTTAGGTTAGGGTTAGGGTCAGGGTTAGGATTAGAATTAGGTTTAGGGCGAGGGTTAGGGTCAGAGTTATTGTCAGGGTTAGGTTTCGGGTTACAGGTGGGTCAAGGTTAAGTTTAGGGTTAGGTTTATGGGTAGGGTTTGGGTTAAAGTTAGGCTTAGCTTTAGGTTAGGGATAGGGTGCAGTTTAAGATAGGGTGATGGTTAGGGTTAGGGTTTTGGCTAAGGTTTGGGTTTGTTTTCAGGTTAGTGTTAAGGTTATGTTCAGGATTAGGGTTAAGTTTAGGGGTTGTGTTTAGTTTTAGGGTAAACCTAAAACTTAGTGTTACGGTTAGGGTAAGGGTTGCAGTTTGTGTTAGGTGTTGTGGTTGGGGTGAGGGTTTGGCTGAGGGTTAGGGTTGGGTAGGGTTAGGATTATGGTTATGGTAAAGTGTTAGGGGTTAGAGCTGTAGTTTAGGGTTAGGGTTTGGGGGAGGGTTCCGGTGAGGCATTGTGGTTCTGGTCATGGTTAGGTTTGGTTTAGGGTTAGGGTTAGGTTTAGGATTAGGTTTCGGGTTTGAGTTAGAGATAGGGTTAAGGTTTGGGTTAGGCTTTGGTGTTGGGGTTAGGGTTTTAGTTCGGGTTAGGGTTATCGTTAGGGCTCAGGGGTTTCAGGTTAGGGTTAGGGTTAGGGCTAGCATTAGGTTTAGGTTTGGTGGGATACGGTGAGGGGTTAGGGAGAGGGTTATGGTTAGTTTTACACTTAAGGTGAGGGTTTAGGGTAATTGTTACGGTTACGGCTAGAGTTAGAATTAGGCTTAGGGTTAGCTTGAAGTTTCAGTTAATAGTCAGGGATAGGGTGAATATTAGAGTAGGGTTAAGGTTAGTGTTAGGGTTAGGTATAGCGTTAGGGTTCGGGTAGGGGTAAGGCTAGGTTTAAGGCTAGGTTTACGGTAAAGGGTAGGGCTAGGTTAGGGTTACGTTTAGAGTTGAAGTTAGTGCTCGGGTTTAGGGTTCGGGTTAGGGTCAGGTTTAGAGTTAGTGTTAGGGTTAGGGTTATGGTAGAGTTAAGGTTAGGGTTTAGATTAGGGTTAGAGTAAGGGTTAGGTTTAGGTCAGGGTTCGGGCTAGGATGAGGGATAGGTTTAGGCTTCGGGAAAGCGTTAGGGGTTCGTGTGAGGGTTAGTGTTAGGTTTACAGTTAAGCTGATGTTTTAGGGTGTTACGGTTAGGTTAAGGGTTAGAGTTAGGGTTAGGCTAGAGTTAGGGGATAGATTAGGGTTAGGTTTAGTTTCAGGGTTAGGGTCAGGCTTAAGTTTAGGATGAAGTTCAGGTTAAGGATGAGGGTTAAGGTTTGGGTTAGGGTTAGGCTTAGTGTTAGAGTTAGGTGTTTGGGTGAATGGTAGGATCAGTTTTAGGTTTAGGGTTAGGGTTCGGTTTAGGGTTAGGGTTAAGGTGAAGTTTAAGTTAAGCGTGAGGGTTGAGCTTAGGGTTAGCGTTAGGGGTTGGGGTTAGGGTTAAGGTTAGGATTAAGTTTAGGGTTAAGGGTTAGGTTTAGAGTTAGGATTAGGGTTAGTGTTAGGGTTAAGTCATGGTTAGGTTTAGGGCTCGGTTAAGGTTAGAGATAGGGTTAGGTTAAGGGTTAGGGTTAGGTTTAGATGTTAGGGTGAGGGTTAGTGCTAGGTTTCCATTTAAGCTCAGTGTGTAGGGTCAGTTTTAGAGTTGGAGTTGGTGTTAGGGTCAGGGTTAGGGTAAAGTTTCGGGTTAGGTTTAAGGTTAGGGATAGCTTTAGGTTTAGGGTTGGGGATACGGTTCGGGGTTAGGGTGAGGGTTGGGGTTAGGGTGAGGGTTAGGTTTACAGTTAAGGTGAGGGTTTAGGGTAATTGTTATGCTTAGTGTTAGAGTTAGGGTTAGAGTTAGGGGAAGTTTCAGTTAATAGTGAGGGTTAGGGCTAAGTTTAGAGTTAGGGTAAGGTTAGTGTTAGGGTTAGGGTTAGGATCAGGGTCAGGTTAGGGTTAAGGCTACGTTTACGGTAAAGGGTAGGGCTAGGTTGGGGTTAGGGTTAGGTTTAGAGTTAGAGTTAGTGCTAGGGTTTACTGTTAGAGTTAGGGTCGGGTTTAGAGTTATTGTTAGGGTTAGGGTTAGGGTTAGGGTAGAGTTAAGGTTAAGGTTAAGTTTCCAGTTAGGGTAAGGGTTAGGTTTAGGTCAGGGTTAGGGTTAGGATGAGGGGTAGGGTTAAACTTAGGGAAAGGGTTAGGGGTTCATGTGAGGGTTAGTGTTAGGTTTACATTAAGCTGATGTTTTAGGGTGTTACTGTTAATGTTAGTTTTAGAGTCAGGGGTACGGTTAGGGCTAGGTTTAGGGTTAGGGCTAGAGTTAGGGGATAGTTAAGCGTGAGGTTTAGTTTTAGGGTTACGGTTATGCTTAGGCTTAGGTTTAGGGTAAAGTTTAGGTTAAGGATGAGGGTTAGGGTTAGGTGTTTGGGTTAAGGTTAGGGTTAGGTTTAGGGTTAGACTTAGTGTTAGGTTTAGGGTTAGTTGTTTGGGTCAATGTTAGGGTCAGGTTTAGGGTTAGGTTTAGGGTTAGGGTTCGGTTTAGGGTTAGGCCTAGGGCTAGGGTGAAGTTTAAGTTAAGGGTGAGGGTTGAGCTTAGGGTTAGCGTTAGTGGTTAGGGTTAAGGTTAGGATTAAGTTGAGGGTTAAGCTTAGGTTTAAAGTTAGGATTAGGGTTAGTGTTAGGGTTAAGTCATGGTTGGGTTTAGGGCTAGGTTAAGGTTAGAGATGGGGTTAGGATAAGGGTTGGGGTTAGGTTTAGATGTTAGTGTGAGGTTTAGTGCTAGGTTTCCATTTAAGCTGAGTGTGTAGGGTAAGTTTTAGGGTTAGGATTCGGGTAGGGTTAGAGTTAGGTTCAGAGCTAGGGTTAAGTTTAGGGTTAGGGTTAGGTTTATGGTTGGGGTCAGGGTTAGGGGAGATTTAGTGTTATGTTTAGTTTTAGGGTTAGGGTTCGTGTGAAGTTTATTTAAGCGAGATGGTTAGGGTTAGGGGTTAGGTTTCAGGTTAGGGTCAGGGTTAAGTTTAGGGTTAGTTTTAGGTTTAGGGTCAGGGTTAGGTTTAGGTTTAGTGTTAGTTTGTTTAGGGTTAGGGTTTGAATGAAGTTAGGGTAGGTTTAGGGTTATGGTTCGGGTGAAATTTTGGTTAAGGGTGAGGGTTCGGCTTAGGGTTAGGGTTAGGGGATAGTGTTTCAGTTAGGTTTAGGGTAGAGTTTTAATTATGGGTAAGTTTCCGGTTAGGGTAAGAGTTAGAGTTACGTTTAGAGTTAAGGTGAGGGTTGTGGGTAAGTGTTACGGTTACGGTTAGGGTTAGTGTTAGGGTTAGGTTTAATTTTATTGAAGGCTTCAAATTAGGGTTAAGGTTAGGTTAGGGTTAGGGTCAGGGTTAGGATTAGAATTAGGTTTAGGGCGAGGGTTAGGGTCAGAGTTATTGTCAGGGTTAGGTTTCGGGTTACAGGTGGGCCAAGGTTAAGTTTAGGGTTAGGTTTATGGGTAGGGTTTGGGTTAAAGTTAGGCTTAGCTTTAGGTTAGGGATAGGGTGCAGTTTAAGATAGGGTGATGGTTAGGGTTAGGGTTTTGGCTAAGGTTTGGGTTTGTTTTCAGGTTAGTGTTAAGGTTATGTTCAGGATTAGGGTTAAGTTTAGGGGTTGTGTTTAGTTTTAGGGTAAACCTAAAACTTAGTGTTACGGTTAGGGTAAGGGTTGCAGTTTGTGTTAGGTGTTGTGGTTGGGGTGAGGGTTTGGCTGAGGGTTAGGGTTGGGTAGGGTTAGGATTATGGTTATGGTAAAGTGTTAGGGGTTAGAGCTGTAGTTTAGGGTTAGGGTTTGGGGGAGGGTTCCGGTTAGGCATTGTGGTTCTGGTCATGGTTAGGTTTGGTTTAGGGTTAGGGCTAGGTTTAGGATTAGGTTTCGGGTTAGAGTTAGAGATAGGGTTAAGGTTTGGGTTAGGCTTTGGTGTTGGGGTTAGGGTTTTAGTTCGGGTTAGGGTTATCGTTAGGGCTCAGGGGTTTCAGGTTAGGGTTAGGGTTAGGGCTAGCATTAGGTTTAGGTTTGGTGGGATACGGTGGGGGGTTAGGGTGAGGGTTATGGTTAGTTTTACACTTAAGGTGAGGGTTTAGGGTAATTGTTACGGTTACGGCTAGAGTTAGAATTAGGCTTAGGGTTAGCGTGAAGTTTCAGTTAATAGTCAGGGATAGGGTGAATATTAGAGTAGGGTTAAGGTTAGTGTTAGGGTTAGGTATAGCGTTAGGGTTCGGGTAGGGGTAAGGCTAGGTTTAAGGCTAGGTTTACGGTAAAGGGTAGGGCGAGCTTAGGGTTACGTTTAGAGTTGGAGTTAGTGCTAGGGTTTAGCGTTAGGGTTAGGGTCAGGTTTAGAGTTAGTGTTAGGGTTAGGGTTATGGTAGAGTTAAGGTTAGGGTTTAGATTAGGGTTAGAGTAAGGGTTAGGATTAGGTCAGGGTTCGGGCTAGGATGAGGGATAGGTTTAGGCTTCGGGAAAGGGTTAGGGGTTCGTGTGAGGGTTAGTGTTAGGTTTACAGTTAAGCTGATGTTTTAGGGTGTTACGGTTAGGTTAAGGGTTAGAGTTAGGGTTAGGCTAGAGTTAGGGGATAGATTAGGGTTAGGTTTAGTTTCAGGGTTAGGGTCAGGCTTAAGTTTAGGATGAAGTTCAGGTTAAGGATGAGGGTTAAGGTTTGGGTTAGGGTTAGGCTTAGTGTTAGAGTTAGGTGTTTGGGTGAATGGTAGGATCAGTTTTAGGTTTAGGGTTAGGGCTCGGTTTAGGGTTAGGGTTAAGGTGAAGTTTAAGTTAAGCGTGAGGGTTGAGCTTAGGGTTAGCGTTAGGGGTTGGGGTTAGGGTTAAGGTTAGGATTAAGTTTAGGGTTAAGGGTTAGGTTTAGAGTTAGGATTAGGGTTAGTGTTAGGGTTAAGTCATGGTTAGGTTTAGGGCTCGGTTAAGGTTAGAGATAGGGTTAGGTTAAGGGTTAGGGTTAGGTTTAGATGTTAGGGTGAGGGTTAGTGCTAGGTTTCCATTTAAGCTCAGTGTGTAGGGTCAGTTTTAGAGTTGGAGTTGGTGTTAGGGTCAGGGTTAGGGTAAAGTTTCGGGTTAGGTTTAAGGTTAGGGATAGCTTTAGGTTTAGGGTTGGGGATACGGTTCGGGGTTAGGGTGAGGGTTGGGGTTAGGGTGAGGGTTAGGTTTACAGTTAAGGTGAGGGTTTAGGGTAATTGTTATGCTTAGTGTTAGAGTTAGGGTTAGAGTTAGGGGAAGTTTCAGTTAATAGTGAGGGTTAGGGCTAAGTTTAGAGTTAGGGTAAGGTTAGTGTTAGGGTTAGGGTTAGGATCAGGGTCAGGTTAGGGTTAAGGCTACGTTTACGGTAAAGGGTAGGGCTAGGTTGGGGTTAGGGTTAGGTTTAGAGTTAGAGTTAGTGCTAGGGTTTACTGTTAGAGTTAGGGTCGGGTTTAGAGTTATTGTTAGGGTTAGGGTTAGGGTTAGGGTAGAGTTAAGGTTAAGGTTAAGTTTCCAGTTAGGGTAAGGGTTAGGTTTAGGTCAGGGTTAGGGTTAGGATGAGGGGTAGGGTTAAACTTAGGGAAAGGGTTAGGGGTTCATGTGAGGGTTAGTGTTAGGTTTACATTAAGCTGATGTTTTAGGGTGTTACTGTTAATGTTAGTTTTAGAGTCAGGGGTACGGTTAGGGCTAGGTTTAGGGTTAGGGCTAGAGTTAGGGGATAGTTAAGCGTGAGGTTTAGTTTTAGGGTTACGGTTATGCTTAGGCTTAGGTTTAGGGTAAAGTTTAGGTTAAGGATGAGGGTTAGGGTTAGGTGTTTGGGTTAAGGTTAGGGTTAGGTTTAGGGTTAGACTTAGTGTTAGGTTTAGGGTTAGTTGTTTGGGTCAATGTTAGGGTCAGGTTTAGGGTTAGGTTTAGGGTTAGGGTTCGGTTTAGGGTTAGGCCTAGGGCTAGGGTGAAGTTTAAGTTAAGGGTGAGGGTTGAGCTTAGGGTTAGCGTTAGTGGTTAGGGTTAAGGTTAGGATTAAGTTGAGGGTTAAGCTTAGGTTTAAAGTTAGGATTAGGGTTAGTGTTAGGGTTAAGTCATGGTTGGGTTTAGGGCTAGGTTAAGGTTAGAGATGGGGTTAGGATAAGGGTTGGGGTTAGGTTTAGATGTTAGTGTGAGGTTTAGTGCTAGGTTTCCATTTAAGCTGAGTGTGTAGGGTAAGTTTTAGGGTTAGGATTCGGGTAGGGTTAGAGTTAGGTTCAGAGCTAGGGTTAAGTTTAGGGTTAGGGTTAGGTTTATGGTTGGGGTCAGGGTTAGGGGAGATTTAGTGTTATGTTTAGTTTTAGGGTTAGGGTTCGTGTGAAGTTTATTTAAGAGAGATGGTTAGGGTTAGGGGTTAGGTTTCAGGTTAGGGTCAGGGTTAAGTTTAGGGTTAGTTTTAGGTTTAGGGTCAGGGTTAGGTTTAGGTTTAGTGTTAGTTTGTTTAGGGTTAGGGTTTGAATGAAGTTAGGGTAGGTTTAGGGTTATGGTTCGGGTGAAATTTTGGTTAAGGGTGAGGGTTCGGCTTAGGGTTAGGGTTAGGGGATAGTGTTTCAGTTAGGTTTAGGGTAGAGTTTTAATTATGGGTAAGTTTCCGGTTAGGGTAAGAGTTAGAGTTACGTTTAGAGTTAAGGTGAGGGTTGTGGGTAAGTGTTACGGTTACGGTTAGGGTTAGTGTTAGGGTTAGGTTTAATTTTATTGAAGGCTTCAAATTAGGGTTAAGGTTAGGTTAGGGTTAGGGTCAGGGTTAGGATTAGAATTAGGTTTAGGGCGAGGGTTAGGGTCAGAGTTATTGTCAGGGTTAGGTTTCGGGTTACAGGTGGGCCAAGGTTAAGTTTAGGGTTAGGTAATGGGTAGGGTTTGGGTTAAAGTTAGGCTTAGCTTTAGGTTAGGGATAGGGTGCAGTTTAAGATAGGGTGATGGTTAGGGTTAGGGTTTTGGCTAAGGTTTGGGTTTGTTTTCAGGTTAGTGTTAAGGTTATGTTCAGGATTAGGGTTAAGTTTAGGGGTTGTGTTTAGTTTTAGGGTAAACCTAAAACTTAGTGTTATGGTTAGGGTAAGGGTTGCAGTTTGTGTTAGGTGTTGTGGTTGGGGTGAGGGTTTGGCTGAGGGTTAGGGTTGGGTAGGGTTAGGATTATGGTTATGGTAAAGTGTTAGGGGTTAGAGCTGTAGTTTAGGGTTAGGGTTTGGGGGAGGGTTCCGGTTAGGCATTGTGGTTCTGGTCATGGTTAGGTTTGGTTTAGGGTTAGGGCTAGGTTTAGGATTAGGTTTCGGGTTAGAGTTAGAGATAGGGTTAAGGTTTGGGTTAGGCTTTGGTGTTGGGGTTAGGGTTTTAGTTCGGGTTAGGGTTATCGTTAGGGCTCAGGGGTTTCAGGTTAGGGTTAGGGTTAGGGCTAGCATTAGGTTTAGGTTTGGTGGGATACGGTGAAGGGTTAGGGTGAGGGTTATGGTTAGTTTTACACTTAAGGTGAGGGTTTAGGGTAATTGTTACGGTTACGGCTAGAGTTAGAATTAGGCTTAGGGTTAGCGTGAAGTTTCAGTTAATAGTCAGGGATAGGGTGAATATTAGAGTAGGGTTAAGGTTAGTGTTAGGGTTAGGTATAGCGTTAGGGTTCGGGTAGGGGTAAGGCTAGGTTTAAGGCTAGGTTTACGGTAAAGGGTAGGGCGAGCTTAGGGTTACGTTTAGAGTTGGAGTTAGTGCTAGGGTTTAGCGTTAGGGTTAGGGTCAGGTTTAGAGTTAGTGTTAGGGTTAGGGTTATGGTAGAGTTAAGGTTAGGGTTTAGATTAGGGTTAGAGTAAGGGTTAGGATTAGGTCAGGGTTCGGGCTAGGATGAGGGATAGGTTTAGGCTTCGGGAAAGGGTTAGGGGTCCGTGTGAGGGTTAGTGTTAGGTTTACAGTTAAGCTGATGTTTTAGTGTGTTACGGTTAGGTTAAGGGTTAGAGTTAGGGTTAGGCTAGAGTTAGGGGATAGATTAGGGTTAGGTTTAGTTTTAGGGTTAGGGTCAGGCTTAGGTTTAGGATGAAGTTCAGGTTAAGGATGAGGGTTAAGGTTTGGGTTAGGGTTAGGCTTAGTGTTAGAGTTAGGTGTTTGGGTGAATGGTAGGATCAGTTTTAGGTTTAGGGTTAGGGTTAGGGTTCGGTTTAGGGTGAGGGTTAAGGTGAAGTTTAAGTTAAGCGTGAGGGTTGAGCTTAGGGTTAGCGTTAGGGGTTGGGGTTAGGGTTAAGGTTAGGATTAAGTTTAGGGTTAAGGGTTAGGTTTAGAGTTAGGATTAGGGTTAGTGTTAGGGTTAAGTCATGGTTAGGTTTAGGGCTAGGTTAAGGTTAGAGATAGGGTTAGGTTAAGGGTTAGGGTTTGGTTTAGATGTTAGGGTGAGGGTTAATGCTAGGTTTCCATTTAAGCTCAGTGTGTAGGGTCAGTTTTAGAGTTGGAGTTGGTGTTAGGGTCAGGGTTAGGGTAAAGTTTCGGGTTAGAGTTAGGGTTAGGGATAGCTTTAGGCTTAGGGTTGGGGATACGGTTCGGGGTTAGGGTGAGGGTTAGGTTTACAGTTAAGGTGAGGGATTAGGGTAATTGTTATGCTTAGTGTTAGAGTTAGGGTTCGAGTTAGGGGAAGTTTCAGTTAATAGTGAGGGTTAGGGCTAAGTTTAGAGTTAGGGTAAGGTTAGTGTTAGGGTTAGGGTTAGGATCGGGGTCAGGTTAGGGTTAAGGCTAGGTTTACGGTAAAGGGTAGGGCTAGGTTGGGGTTAGGGTTAGGTTTAGAGTTAGAGTTAGTGCTAGGGTTTACTGTTAGAGTTAGGGTCGGGTTTAGAGTTATTGTTAGGGTTAGGGTTAGGGTAGAGTTAAGGTTAAGGTTAAGTTTCCAGTTAGGGTAAGGGTTAGGTTTAGGTCAGGGTTAGGGTTAGGATGAGGGGTAGGGTTAAAGTTAGGGAAAGGGTTAGGGGTTCATGTGAGGGTTAGTGTTAGGTTTACATTAAGCTGATGTTTTAGGGTGTTACTGTTAATGTTAGTTTTAGAGTCAGGGGTATGGTTAGGGCTAGGTTTAGGGTTAGGGCTAGAGTTAGGGGATAGTTAAGCGTGAGGTTTAGTTTTAGGGTTACGGTTATGGTTAGGCTTAGGTTTAGGGTAAAGTTTAGGTTAAGGATGAGGGTTAGGGTTAGGTGTTTGGGTTAAGGTTAGGGTTAGGTTTAGGGTTAGACTTAGTGTTAGGTTTAGGGTTAGTTGTTTGGGTCAATGTTAGGGTCAGGTTTAGGGTTAGGTTTAGGGTTAGGGTTCGGTTTAGGGTTAGGCCTAGGGCTAGGGTGAAGTTTAAGTTAAGGGTGAGGGTTGAGCTTAGGGTTAGCGTTAGTGGTTAGGGTTAAGGATAGGATTAAGTTGAGGGTTAAGCTTAGGTTTAAAGTTAGGATTAGGGTTAGTGTTAGGGTTAAGTCATGGTTGGGTTTAGGGCTAGGTTAAGGTTAGAGATGGGGTTAGGTTCAGGGTTGGGGTTAGGTTTAGATGTTAGTGTGAGATTTAGTGCTAGGTTTCCATTTAAGCTGAGTGTGTAGGGTAAGTTTTAGGGTTAGGATTCGGGTAGGGTTAGAGTTAGGTTCAGAGCTAGGGTTAAGTTTAGGGTTAGGGTTAGGTTTATGGTTGGGGTCAGGGTTAGGGGAGATTTAGTGTTATGTTTAGTTTTAGGGTTAGGGTTCGTGTGAAGTTTATTTAAGAGAGATGGTTAGGGTTAGGGGTTAGGTTTCAGGTTAGGGTCAGGGTTAAGTTTAGGGTTAGTTTTAGGTTTAGGGTCAGGGTTAGGTTTAGGTTTAGTGTTAGTTTGTTTAGGGTTAGGGTTTGAATGAAGTTAGGGTAGGTTTAGGGTTATGGTTCGGGTGAAATTTTGGTTAAGGGTGAGGGTTCGGCTTAGGGTTAGGGTTAGGGGATAGTGTTTCAGTTAGGTTTAGGGTAGAGTTTTAATTATGGTTAAGTTTCCGGTTAGGGTAAGAGTTAGAGTTACGTTTAGAGTTAAGGTGAGGGTTGTGGGTAAGTGTTACGGTTACGGTTAGGGTTAGTGTTAGGGTTAGGTTTAATTTTATTGAAGGCTTCAAATTAGGGTTAAGGTTAGGTTAGGGTTAGGGTCAGGGTTAGGATTAGAATTAGGTTTAGGGCGAGGGTTAGGGTCAGAGTTATTGTCAGGGTTAGGTTTCGGGTTACAGGTGGGTCAAGGTTAAGTTTAGGGTTAGGTTTATGGGTAGGGTTTGGGTTAAAGTTAGGCTTAGCTTTAGGTTAGGGATAGGGTGCAGTTTAAGATAGGGTGATGGTTAGGGTTAGGGTTTTGGCTAAGGTTTGGGTTTGTTTTCAGGTTAGTGTTAAGGTTATGTTCAGGATTAGGGTTAAGTTTAGGGGTTGTGTTTAGTTTTAGGGTAAACCTAAAACTTAGTGTTACGGTTAGGGTAAGGGTTGCAGTTTGTGTTAGGTGTTGTGGTTGGGGTGAGGGTTTGGCTGAGGGTTAGGGTTGGGTAGGGTTAGGATTATGGTTATGGTAAAGTGTTAGGGGTTAGAGCTGTAGTTTAGGGTTAGGGTTTGGGGGAGGGTTCCGGTGAGGCATTGTGGTTCTGGTCATGGTTAGGTTTGGTTTAGGGTTAGGGTTAGGTTTAGGATTAGGTTTCGGGTTTGAGTTAGAGATAGGGTTAAGGTTTGGGTTAGGCTTTGGTGTTGGGGTTAGGGTTTTAGTTCGGGTTAGGGTTATCGTTAGGGCTCAGGGGTTTCAGGTTAGGGTTAGGGTTAGGGCTAGCATTAGGTTTAGGTTTGGTGGGATACGGTGAGGGGTTAGGGAGAGGGTTATGGTTAGTTTTACACTTAAGGTGAGGGTTTAGGGTAATTGTTACGGTTACGGCTAGAGTTAGAATTAGGCTTAGGGTTAGCTTGAAGTTTCAGTTAATAGTCAGGGATAGGGTGAATATTAGAGTAGGGTTAAGGTTAGTGTTAGGGTTAGGTATAGCGTTAGGGTTCGGGTAGGGGTAAGGCTAGGTTTAAGGCTAGGTTTACGGTAAAGGGTAGGGCTAGGTTAGGGTTACGTTTAGAGTTGGAGTTAGTGCTAGGGTTTAGGGTTAGGGTTAGGGTCAGGTTTAGAGTTAGTGTTAGGGTTAGGGTTATGGTAGAGTTAAGGTTAGGGTTTAGATTAGGGTTAGAGTAAGGGTTAGGTTTAGGTCAGGGTTCGGGCTAGGATGAGGGATAGGTTTAGGCTTCGGGAAAGGGTTAGGGGTTCGTGTGAGGGTTAGTGTTAGGTTTACAGTTAAGCTGATGTTTTAGGGTGTTACGGTTAGGTTAAGGGTTAGAGTTAGGGTTAGGCTAGAGTTAGGGGATAGATTAGGGTTAGGTTTAGTTTTAGGTTTATGGTCAGGCTTAGGTTTAGGATGAAGTTCAGGTTAAGGATGAGGGTTAAGGTTTGGGTTGGGTTAGGCTTAGTGTTAGAGTTAGGTGTTTGGGTGAATGGTAAAATCAGTTTTAGGTTTAGGGTTAGGGTTAGGGTTCGGTTTAGGTTTAGGGTTAAGGTGAAGTTTAAGTTAAGCGTGAGGGTTGAGCTTAGGGTTAGCGTTAGGGGTTGGGGTTAGGGTTAACGTTACGATTAAGTTTAGGGTTAAGGGTTAGGTTTAGAGTTAGGATTAGGGTTAGTGTTAGGGTTAAGTCATGGTTAGGTTTAGGGCTCGGTTAAGGTTAGAGATAGGGTTAGGTTAAGGGTTAGGGTTAGGTTTAGATGTTAGGGTGAGGGTTAGTGCTAGGTTTCCATTTAAGCTCAGTGTGTAGGGTCAGTTTTAGAGTTGGAGTTGGTGTTAGGGTCAGGGTTAGGGTAAAGTTTCGGGTTAGGTTTAGGGTTAGGGATAGCTTTAGGTTTAGGGTTGGGGATACGGTTCGGGGTTAGGGTGAGGGTTGGGGTTAGGGTGAGGGTTAGGTTTACAGTTAAGGTGAGGGTTTAGGGTAATTGTTATGCTTAGTGTTAGAGTTAGGGTTAGAGTTAGGGGAAGTTTCAGTTAATAGTGAGGGTTAGGGCTAAGTTTAGAGTTAGGGTAAGGTTAGTGTTAGGGTTAGGGTTAGGATCGGGGTCAGGTTAGGGTTAAGGCTAGGTTTACGGTAAAGGGTAGGGCTAGGTGGGGTTAGGGTTAGGTTTAGAGTTAGAGTTAGTGCTAGGGTTTACTGTTAGAGTTAGGGTCGGGTTTAGAGTTATTGTTAGGTTTAGGGTTAGGGTAGAGTTAAGGTTAAGGTTAAGTTTCCAGTTAGGGTAAGGGTTAGGTTTAGGTCAGGGTTAGGGTTAGGATGAGGGGTAGGGTTTAACTTAGGGAAAGGGTTAGGGGTTCATGTGAGGGTTAGTGTTAGGTTTACATTAAGCTGATGTTTTAGGGTGTTACTGTTAATGTTAGTTTTAGAGTCAGGGGTACGGTTAGGGCTAGGTTTAGGGTTAGGGCTAGAGTTAGGGGATAGTTAAGCGTGAGGTTTAGTTTTAGGGTTACGGTTATGGTTAGGCTTAGGTTTAGGGTAAAGTTTAGGTTAAGGATGAGGGTTAGGGTTAGGTGTTTGGGTTAAGGTTAGGGTTAGGTTTAGGGTTAGACTTAGTGTTAGGTTTAGGGTTAGTTGTTTGGGTCAATGTTAGGGTCAGGTTTAGGGTTAAGTTTAGGGTTAGGGTTCGGTTTAGGGTTAGGCCTAGGGCTAGGGTGAAGTTTAAGTTAAGGGTGAGGGTTGAGCTTAGGGTTAGCGTTAGTGGTTAGGGTTAAGGTTAGGATTAAGTTGAGGGATAAGCTTAGGTTTAAAGTTAGGATTAGGGTTAGTGTTAGGGTTAAGTCATGGTTGGGTTTAGGGCTAGGTTAAGGTTACAGATGGGGTTAGGTTAAGGGTTGGGGTTAGGTTTAGATGTTAGTGTGAGGTTTAGTGCTAGGTTTCCATTTAAGCTGAGTGTGTAGGGTAAGTTTTAGGGTTAGGATTCGGGTAGGGTTAGAGTTAGGTTCAGAGCTAGGGTTAAGTTTAGGGTTAGGGTTAGGTTTATGGTTGGGGTCAGGGTTAGGGGAGATTTAGTGTTATGTTTAGTTTTAGGGTTAGGGTTCGTGTGAAGTTTATTTAAGCGAGATGGTTAGGGTTAGGGGTTAGGTTTCAGGTTAGGGTCAGGGTTAAGTTTAGGGTTAGTTTTAGGTTTAGGGTCAGGGTTAGGTTTAGGTTTAGTGTTAGTTTGTTTAGGGTTAGGGTTTGAATGAAGTTAGGGTAGGTTTAGGGTTATGGTTCGGGTGAAATTTTGGTTAAGGGTGAGGGTTCGGCTTAGGGTTAGGGTTAGGGGATAGTGTTTCAGTTAGGTTTAGGGTAGAGTTTTAATTATGGGTAAGTTTCCGGTTAGGGTAAGAGTTAGAGTTACGTTTAGAGTTAAGGTGAGGGTTGTGGGTAAGTGTTACGGTTACGGTTAGGGTTAGTGTTAGGGTTAGGTTTAATTTTATTGAAGGCTTCAAATTAGGGTTAAGGTTAGGTTAGGGTTAGGGTCAGGGTTAGGATTAGAATTAGGTTTAGGGCGAGGGTTAGGGTCAGAGTTATTGTCAGGGTTAGGTTTCGGGTTACAGGTGGGCCAAGGTTAAGTTTAGGGTTAGGTTTATGGGTAGGGTTTGGGTTAAAGTTAGGCTTAGCTTTAGGTTAGGGATAGGGTGCAGTTTAAGATAGGGTGATGGTTAGGGTTAGGGTTTTGGCTAAGGTTTGGCTTTGTTTTCAGGTTAGTGTTAAGGTTATGTTCAGGATTAGGGTTAAGTTTAGGGGTTGTGTTTAGTTTTAGGGTAAACCTAAAACTTAGTGTTACGGTTAGGGTAAGGGTTGCAGTTTGTGTTAGGTGTTGTGGTTGGGGTGAGGGTTTGGCTGAGGGTTAGGGTTGGGTAGGGTTAGGATTATGGTTATGGTAAAGTGTTAGGGGTTAGAGCTGTAGTTTAGGGTTAGGGTTTGGGGGAGGGTTCCGGTTAGGCATTGTGGTTCTGGTCATGGTTAGGTTTGGTTTAGGGTTAGGGTTAGGTTTAGGATTAGGTTTCGGGTTAGAGTTAGAGATAGGGTTAAGGTTTGGGTTAGGCTTTGGTGTTGGGGTTAGGGTTTTAGTTCGGGTTAGGGTTATCGTTAGGGCTCAGGGGTTTCAGGTTAGGGTTAGGGTTAGGGCTAGCATTAGGTTTAGGTTTGGTGGGATACGGTGGGGGGTTAGGGTGAGGGTTATGGTTAGTTTTACACTTAAGGTGAGGGTTTAGGGTAATTGTTACGGTTACGGCTAGAGTTAGAATTAGGCTTAGGGTTAGCGTGAAGTTTCAGTTAATAGTCAGGGATAGGGTGAATATTAGAGTAGGGTTAAGGTTAGTGTTAGGGTTAGGTATAGCGTTAGGGTTCGGGTAGGGGTAAGGCTAGGTTTAAGGCTAGGTTTACGGTAAAGGGTAGGGCTAGGTTAGGGTTACGTTTAGAGTTGAAGTTAGTGCTCGGGTTTAGGGTTCGGGTTAGGGTCAGGTTTAGAGTTAGTGTTAGGGTTAGGGTTATGGTAGAGTTAAGGTTAGGGTTTAGATTAGGGTTAGAGTAAGGGTTAGGTTTAGGTCAGGGTTCGGGCTAGGATGAGGGATAGGTTTAGGCTTCGGGAAAGCGTTAGGGGTTCGTGTGAGGGTTAGTGTTAGGTTTACAGTTAAGCTGATGTTTTAGGGTGTTACGGTTAGGTTAAGGGTTAGAGTTAGGGTTAGGCTAGAGTTAGGGGATAGATTAGGGTTAGGTTTAGTTTCAGGGTTAGGGTCAGGCTTAAGTTTAGGATGAAGTTCAGGTTAAGGATGAGGGTTAAGGTTTGGGTTAGGGTTAGGCTTAGTGTTAGAGTTAGGTGTTTGGGTGAATGGTAGGATCAGTTTTAGGTTTAGGGTTAGGGTTCGGTTTAGGGTTAGGGTTAAGGTGAAGTTTAAGTTAAGCGTGAGGGTTGAGCTTAGGGTTAGCGTTAGGGGTTGGGGTTAGGGTTAAGGTTAGGATTAAGTTTAGGGTTAAGGGTTAGGTTTAGAGTTAGGATTAGGGTTAGTGTTAGGGTTAAGTCATGGTTAGGTTTAGGGCTCGGTTAAGGTTAGAGATAGGGTTAGGTTAAGGGTTAGGGTTAGGTTTAGATGTTAGGGTGAGGGTTAGTGCTAGGTTTCCATTTAAGCTCAGTGTGTAGGGTCAGTTTTAGAGTTGGAGTTGGTGTTAGGGTCAGGGTTAGGGTAAAGTTTCGGGTTAGGTTTAGGGTTAGGGATAGCTTTAGGTTTAGGGTTGGGGATACGGTTCGGGGTTAGGGTGAGGGTTGGGGTTAGGGTGAGGGTTAGGTTTACAGTTAAGGTGAGGGTTTAGGGTAATTGTTATGCTTAGTGTTAGAGTTAGGGTTAGAGTTAGGGGAAGTTTCAGTTAATAGTGAGGGTTAGGGCTAAGTTTAGAGTTAGGGTAAGGTTAGTGTTAGGGTTAGGGTTAGGATCAGGGTCAGGTTAGGGTTAAGGCTACGTTTACGGTAAAGGGTAGGGCTAGGTTGGGGTTAGGGTTAGGTTTAGAGTTAGAGTTAGTGCTAGGGTTTACTGTTAGAGTTAGGGTCGGGTTTAGAGTTATTGTTAGGGTAAGGGTTAGGGTTAGGGTAGAGTTAAGGTTAAGGTTAAGTTTCCAGTTAGGGTAAGGGTTAGGTTTAGGTCAGGGTTAGGGTTAGGATGAGGGGTAGGGTTAAACTTAGGGAAAGGGTTAGGGGTTCATGTGAGGGTTAGTGTTAGGTTTACATTAAGCTGATGTTTTAGGGTGTTACTGTTAATGTTAGTTTTAGAGTCAGGGGTACGGTTAGGGCTAGGTTTAGGGTTAGGGCTAGAGTTAGGGGATAGTTAAGCGTGAGGTTTAGTTTTAGGGTTACGGTTATGGTTAGGCTTAGGTTTAGGGTAAAGTTTAGGTTAAGGATGAGGGTTAGGGTTAGGTGTTTGGGTTAAGGTTAGGGTTAGGTTTAGGGTTAGACTTAGTGTTAGGTTTAGGGTTAGTTGTTTGGGTCAATGTTAGGGTCAGGTTTAGGGTTAGGTTTAGGGTTAGGGTTCGGTTTAGGGTTAGGCCTAGGGCTAGGGTGAAGTTTAAGTTAAGGGTGAGGGTTGAGCTTAGGGTTAGCGTTAGTGGTTAGGGTTAAGGTTAGGATTAAGTTGAGGGTTAAGCTTAGGTTTAAAGTTAGGATTAGGGTTAGTGTTAGGGTTAAGTCATGGTTGGGTTTAGGGCTAGGTTAAGGTTAGAGATGGGGTTAGGATAAGGGTTGGGGTTAGGTTTAGATGTTAGTGTGAGGTTTAGTGCTAGGTTTCCATTTAAGCTGAGTGTGTAGGGTAAGTTTTAGGGTTAGGATTCGGGTAGGGTTAGAGTTAGGTTCAGAGCTAGGGTTAAGTTTAGGGTTAGGGTTAGGTTTATGGTTGGGGTCAGGGTTAGGGGAGATTTAGTGTTATGTTTAGTTTTAGGGTTAGGGTTCGTGTGAAGTTTATTTAAGAGAGATGGTTAGGGTTAGGGGTTAGGTTTCAGGTTAGGGTCAGGGTTAAGTTTAGGGTTAGTTTTAGGTTTAGGGTCAGGGTTAGGTTTAGGTTTAGTGTTAGTTTGTTTAGGGTTAGGGTTTGAATGAAGTTAGGGTAGGTTTAGGGTTATGGTTCGGGTGAAATTTTGGTTAAGGGTGAGGGTTCGGCTTAGGGTTAGGGTTAGGGGATAGTGTTTCAGTTAGGTTTAGGGTAGAGTTTTAATTATGGTTAAGTTTCCGGTTAGGGTAAGAGTTAGAGTTACGTTTAGAGTTAAGGTGAGGGTTGTGGGTAAGTGTTACGGTTACGGTTAGGGTTAGTGTTAGGGTTAGGTTTAATTTTATTGAAGGCTTCAAATTAGGGTTAAGGTTAGGTTAGGGTTAGGGTCAGGGTTAGGATTAGAATTAGGTTTAGGGCGAGGGTTAGGGTCAGAGTTATTGTCAGGGTTAGGTTTCGGGTTACAGGTGGGTCAAGGTTAAGTTTAGGGTTAGGTTTATGGGTAGGGTTTGGGTTAAAGTTAGGCTTAGCTTTAGGTTAGGGATAGGGTGCAGTTTAAGATAGGGTGATGGTTAGGGTTAGGGTTTTGGCTAAGGTTTGGGTTTGTTTTCAGGTTAGTGTTAAGGTTATGTTCAGGATTAGGGTTAAGTTTAGGGGTTGTGTTTAGTTTTAGGGTAAACCTAAAACTTAGTGTTACGGTTAGGGTAAGGGTTGCAGTTTGTGTTAGGTGTTGTGGTTGGGGTGAGGGTTTGGCTGAGGGTTAGGGTTGGGTAGGGTTAGGATTATGGTTATGGTAAAGTGTTAGGGGTTAGAGCTGTAGTTTAGGGTTAGGGTTTGGGGGAGGGTTCCGGTGAGGCATTGTGGTTCTGGTCATGGTTAGGTTTGGTTTAGGGTTAGGGTTAGGTTTAGGATTAGGTTTCGGGTTTGAGTTAGAGATAGGGTTAAGGTTTGGGTTAGGCTTTGGTGTTGGGGTTAGGGTTTTAGTTCGGGTTAGGGTTATCGTTAGGGCTCAGGGGTTTCAGGTTAGGGTTAGGGTTAGGGCTAGCATTAGGTTTAGGTTTGGTGGGATACGGTGAGGGGTTAGGGAGAGGGTTATGGTTAGTTTTACACTTAAGGTGAGGGTTTAGGGTAATTGTTACGGTTACGGCTAGAGTTAGAATTAGGCTTAGGGTTAGCTTGAAGTTTCAGTTAATAGTCAGGGATAGGGTGAATATTAGAGTAGGGTTAAGGTTAGTGTTAGGGTTAGGTATAGCGTTAGGGTTCGGGTAGGGGTAAGGCTAGGTTTAAGGCTAGGTTTACGGTAAAGGGTAGGGCTAGGTTAGGGTTACGTTTAGAGTTGGAGTTAGTGCTAGGGTTTAGGGTTAGGGTTAGGGTCAGGTTTAGAGTTAGTGTTAGGGTTAGGGTTATGGTAGAGTTAAGGTTAGGGTTTAGATTAGGGTTAGAGTAAGGGTTAGGTTTAGGTCAGGGTTCGGGCTAGGATGAGGGATAGGTTTAGGCTTCGGGAAAGGGTTAGGGGTTCGTGTGAGGGTTAGTGTTAGGTTTACAGTTAAGCTGATGTTTTAGGGTGTTACGGTTAGGTTAAGGGTTAGAGTTAGGGTTAGGCTAGAGTTAGGGGATAGATTAGGGTTAGGTTTAGTTTTAGGTTTATGGTCAGGCTTAGGTTTAGGATGAAGTTCAGGTTAAGGATGAGGGTTAAGGTTTGGGTTGGGTTAGGCTTAGTGTTAGAGTTAGGTGTTTGGGTGAATGGTAAAATCAGTTTTAGGTTTAGGGTTAGGGTTAGGGTTCGGTTTAGGTTTAGGGTTAAGGTGAAGTTTAAGTTAAGCGTGAGGGTTGAGCTTAGGGTTAGCGTTAGGGGTTGGGGTTAGGGTTAAGGTTAGGATTAAGTTTAGGGTTAAGGGTTAGGTTTAGAGTTAGGATTAGGGTTAGTGTTAGGGTTAAGTCATGGTTAGGTTTAGGGCTCGGTTAAGGTTAGAGATAGGGTTAGGTTAAGGGTTAGGGTTAGGTTTAGATGTTAGGGTGAGGGTTAGTGCTAGGTTTCCATTTAAGCTCAGTGTGTAGGGTCAGTTTTAGAGTTGGAGTTGGTGTTAGGGTCAGGGTTAGGGTAAAGTTTCGGGTTAGGTTTAGGGTTAGGGATAGCTTTAGGTTTAGGGTTGGGGATACGGTTCGGGGTTAGGGTGAGGGTTGGGGTTAGGGTGAGGGTTAGGTTTACAGTTAAGGTGAGGGTTTAGGGTAATTGTTATGCTTAGTGTTAGAGTTAGGGTTAGAGTTAGGGGAAGTTTCAGTTAATAGTGAGGGTTAGGGCTAAGTTTAGAGTTAGGGTAAGGTTAGTGTTAGGGTTAGGGCTAGGATCAGGGTCAGGTTAGGGTTAAGGCTAGGTTTACGGTAAAGGGTAGGGCTAGGTTGGGGTTAGGGTTAGGTTTAGAGTTAGAGTTGGTGCTAGGGTTTACTGTTAGAGTTAGGGTCGGGTTTAGAGTTATTGTTAGGGTTAGGGTTAGGGTAGAGTTAAGGTTAAGGTTAAGTTTCCAGTTAGGGTAAGGGTTAGGTTTAGGTCAGGGTTAGGGTTAGGATGAGGGGTAGGGTTAAAGTTAGGGAAAGGGTTAGGGGTTCATGTGAGGGTTAGTGTTAGGTTTACATTAAGCTGATGTTTTAGGGTGTTACTGTTAATGTTAGTTTTAGAGTCAGGGGTACGGTTAGGGCTAGGTTTAGGGTTAGGGCTAGAGTTAGGGGATAGTTAAGCGTGAGGTTTAGTTTTAGGGTTACGGTTATGGTTAGGCTTAGGTTTAGGGTAAAGTTTAGGTTAAGGATGAGGGTTAGGGTTAGGTGTTTGGGTTAAGGTTAGGGTTAGGTTTAGGGTTAGACTTAGTGTTAGGTTTAGGGTTAGTTGTTTGGGTCAATGTTAGGGTCAGGTTTAGGGTTAAGTTTAGGGTTAGGGTTCGGTTTAGGGTTAGGCCTAGGGCTAGGGTGAAGTTTAAGTTAAGGGTGAGGGTTGAGCTTAGGGTTAGCGTTAGTGGTTAGGGTTAAGGTTAGGATTAAGTTGAGGGATAAGCTTAGGTTTAAAGTTAGGATTAGGGTTAGTGTTAGGGTTAAGTCATGGTTGGGTTTAGGGCTAGGTTAAGGTTACAGATGGGGTTAGGTTAAGGGTTGGGGTTAGGTTTAGATGTTAGTGTGAGGTTTAGTGCTAGGTTTCCATTTAAGCTGAGTGTGTAGGGTAAGTTTTAGGGTTAGGATTCGGGTAGGGTTAGAGTTAGGTTCAGAGCTAGGGTTAAGTTTAGGGTTAGGGTTAGGTTTATGGTTGGGGTCAGGGTTAGGGGAGATTTAGTGTTATGTTTAGTTTTAGGGTTAGGGTTCGTGTGAAGTTTATTTAAGCGAGATGGTTAGGGTTAGGGGTTAGGTTTCAGGTTAGGGTCAGGGTTAAGTTTAGGGTTAGTTTTAGGTTTAGGGTCAGGGTTAGGTTTAGGTTTAGTGTTAGTTTGTTTAGGGTTAGGGTTTGAATGAAGTTAGGGTAGGTTTAGGGTTATGGTTCGGGTGAAATTTTGGTTAAGGGTGAGGGTTCGGCTTAGGGTTAGGGTTAGGGGATAGTGTTTCAGTTAGGTTTAGGGTAGAGTTTTAATTATGGGTAAGTTTCCGGTTAGGGTAAGAGTTAGAGTTACGTTTAGAGTTCAGGTGAGGGTTGTGGGTAAGTGTTACGGTTACGGTTAGGGTTAGTGTTAGGGTTAGGTTTAATTTTATTGAAGGCTTCAAATTAGGGTTAAGGTTAGGTTAGGGTTAGGGTCAGGGTTAGGATTAGAATTAGGTTTAGGGCGAGGGTTAGGGTCAGAGTTATTGTCAGGGTTAGGTTTCGGGTTACAGGTGGGCCAAGGTTAAGTTTAGGGTTAGGTTTATGGGTAGGGTTTGGGTTAAAGTTAGGCTTAGCTTTAGGTTAGGGATAGGGTGCAGTTTAAGATAGGGTGATGGTTAGGGTTAGGGTTTTGGCTAAGGTTTGGCTTTGTTTTCAGGTTAGTGTTAAGGTTATGTTCAGGATTAGGGTTAAGTTTAGGGGTTGTGTTTAGTTTTAGGGTAAACCTAAAACTTAGTGTTACGGTTAGGGTAAGGGTTGCAGTTTGTGTTAGGTGTTGTGTTTGGGGTGAGGGTTTGGCTGAGGGTTAGGGTTGGGTAGGGTTAGGATTATGGTTATGGTAAAGTGTTAGGGGTTAGAGCTGTAGTTTAGGGTTAGGGTTTGGGGAGGGTTCCGGTTAGGCATTGTGGTTCTGGTCATGGTTAGGTTTGGTTTAGGGTTAGGGTTAGGTTTAGGATTAGGTTTCGGGTTAGAGTTAGAGATAGGGTTAAGGTTTGGGTTAGGCTTTGGTGTTGGGGTTAGGGTTTTAGTTCGGGTTAGGGTTATCGTTAGGGCTCAGGGGTTTCAGGTTAGGGTTAGGGTTAGGGCTAGCATTAGGTTTAGGTTTGGTGGGATACGGTGGGGGGTTAGGGTGAGGGTTATGGTTAGTTTTACACTTAAGGTGAGGGTTTAGGGTAATTGTTACGGTTACGGCTAGAGTTAGAATTAGGCTTAGGGTTAGCGTGAAGTTTCAGTTAATAGTCAGGGATAGGGTGAATATTAGAGTAGGGTTAAGGTTAGTGTTAGGGTTAGGTATAGCGTTAGGGTTCGGGTAGGGGTAAGGCTAGGTTTAAGGCTAGGTTTACGGTAAAGGGTAGGGCTAGGTTAGGGTTACGTTTAGAGTTGAAGTTAGTGCTCGGGTTTAGGGTTCGGGTTAGGGTCAGGTTTAGAGTTAGTGTTAGGGTTAGGGTTATGGTAGAGTTAAGGTTAGGGTTTAGATTAGGGTTAGAGTAAGGGTTAGGTTTAGGTCAGGGTTCGGGCTAGGATGAGGGATAGGTTTAGGCTTCGGGAAAGCGTTAGGGGTTCGTGTGAGGGTTAGTGTTAGGTTTACAGTTAAGCTGATGTTTTAGGGTGTTACGGTTAGGTTAAGGGTTAGAGTTAGGGTTAGGCTAGAGTTAGGGGATAGATTAGGGTTAGGTTTAGTTTCAGGGTTAGGGTCAGGCTTAAGTTTAGGATGACGTTCAGGTTAAGGATGAGGGTTAAGGTTTGGGTTAGGGTTAGGCTTAGTGTTAGAGTTAGGTATTTGGGTGAATGGTAGGATCAGTTTTAGGTTTAGGGTTAGGGTTCGGTTTAGGGTTAGGGTTAAGGTGAAGTTTAAGTTAAGCGTGAGGGTTGAGCTTAGGGTTAGCGTTAGGGGTTGGGGTTAGGGTTAAGGTTAGGATTAAGTTTAGGGTTAAGGGTTAGGTTTAGAGTTAGGATTAGGGTTAGTGTTAGGGTTAAGTCATGGTTAGGTTTAGGGCTCGGTTAAGGTTAGAGATAGGGTTAGGTTAAGGGTTAGGGTTAGGTTTAGATGTTAGGGTGAGGGTTAGTGCTAGGTTTCCATTTAAGCTCAGTGTGTAGGGTCAGTTTTAGAGTTGGAGTTGGTGTTAGGGTCAGGGTTAGGGTAAAGTTTCGGGTTAGGTTTAGGGTTAGGGATAGCTTTAGGTTTAGGGTTGGGGATACGGTTTGGGGTTAGGGTGAGGGTTGGGGTTAGGTTGAGGGTTAGGTTTACAGTTAAGGTGAGGGTTTAGGGTAATTGTTATGCTTAGTGTTAGAGTTAGGGTTAGAGTTAGGGGAAGTTTCAGTTAATAGTGAGGGTTAGGGCTAAGTTTAGAGTTAGGGTAAGGTTAGTGTTAGGGTTAGGGTTAGGATCAGGGTCAGGTTAGGGTTAAGGCTACGTTTACGGTAAAGGGTAGGGCTAGGTTGGGGTTAGGGTTAGGTTTAGAGTTAGAGTTAGTGCTAGGGTTTACTGTTAGAGTTAGGGTCGGGTTTAGAGTTATTGTTAGGGTTAGGGTTAGGGTTAGGGTAGAGTTAAGGTTAAGGTTAAGTTTCCAGTTAGGGTAAGGGTTAGGTTTAGGTCAGGGTTAGGGTTAGGATGAGGGGTAGGGTTAAACTTAGGGAAAGGGTTAGGGGTTCATGTGAGGGTTAGTGTTAGGTTTACATTAAGCTGATGTTTTAGGGTGTTACTGTTAATGTTAGTTTTAGAGTCAGGGGTACGGTTAGGGCTAGGTTTAGGGTTAGGGCTAGAGTTAGGGGATAGTTAAGCGTGAGGTTTAGTTTTAGGGTTACGGTTATGCTTAGGCTTAGGTTTAGGGTAAAGTTTAGGTTAAGGATGAGGGTTAGGGTTAGGTGTTTGGGTTAAGGTTAGGGTTAGGTTTAGGGTTAGACTTAGTGTTAGGTTTAGGGTTAGTTGTTTGGGTCAATGTTAGGGTCAGGTTTAGGGTTAGGTTTAGGGTTAGGGTTCGGTTTAGGGTTAGGCCTAGGGCTAGGGTGAAGTTTAAGTTAAGGGTGAGGGTTGAGCTTAGGGTTAGCGTTAGTGGTTAGGGTTAAGGTTAGGATTAAGTTGAGGGTTAAGCTTAGGTTTAAAGTTAGGATTAGGGTTAGTGTTAGGGTTAAGTCATGGTTGGGTTTAGGGCTAGGTTAAGGTTAGAGATGGGGTTAGGATAAGGGTTGGGGTTAGGTTTAGATGTTAGTGTGAGGTTTAGTGCTAGGTTTCCATTTAAGCTGAGTGTGTAGGGTAAGTTTTAGGGTTAGGATTCGGGTAGGGTTAGAGTTAGGTTCAGAGCTAGGGTTAAGTTTAGGGTTAGGGTTAGGTTTATGGTTGGGGTCAGGGTTAGGGGAGATTTAGTGTTATGTTTAGTTTTAGGGTTAGGGTTCGTGTGAAGTTTATTTAAGCGAGATGGTTAGGGTTAGGGGTTAGGTTTCAGGTTAGGGTCAGGGTTAAGTTTAGGGTTAGTTTTAGGTTTAGGGTCAGGGTTAGGTTTAGGTTTAGTGTTAGTTTGTTTAGGGTTAGGGTTTGAATGAAGTTAGGGTAGGTTTAGGGTTATGGTTCGGGTGAAATTTTGGTTAAGGGTGAGGGTTCGGCTTAGGGTTAGGGTTAGGGGATAGTGTTTCAGTTAGGTTTAGGGTAGAGTTTTAATTATGGGTAAGTTTCCGGTTAGGGTAAGAGTTAGAGTTACGTTTAGAGTTAAGGTGAGGGTTGTGGGTAAGTGTTACGGTTACGGTTAGGGTTAGTGTTAGGGTTAGGTTTAATTTTATTGAAGGCTTCAAATTAGGGTTAAGGTTAGGTTAGGGTTAGGGTCAGGGTTAGGATTAGAATTAGGTTTAGGGCGAGGGTTAGGGTCAGAGTTATTGTCAGGGTTAGGTTTCGGGTTACAGGTGGGCCAAGGTTAAGTTTAGGGTTAGGTTTATGGGTAGGGTTTGGGTTAAAGTTAGGCTTAGCTTTAGGTTAGGGATAGGGTGCAGTTTAAGATAGGGTGATGGTTAGGGTTAGGGTTTTGGCTAAGGTTTGGCTTTGTTTTCAGGTTAGTGTTAAGGTTATGTTCAGGATTAGGGTTAAGTTTAGGGGTTGTGTTTAGTTTTAGGGTAAACCTAAAACTTAGTGTTACGGTTAGGGTAAGGGTTGCAGTTTGTGTTAGGTGTTGTGTTTGGGGTCAGGGTTTGGCTGAGGGTTAGGGTTGGGTAGGGTTAGGATTATGGTTATGGTAAAGTGTTAGGGGTTAGAGCTGTAGTTTAGGGTTAGGGTTTGGGGGAGGGTTCCGGTTAGGCATTGTGGTTCTGGTCATGGTTAGGTTTGGTTTAGGGTTAGGGCTAGGTTTAGGATTAGGTTTCGGGTTAGAGTTAGAGATAGGGTTAAGGTTTGGGTTAGGCTTTGGTGTTGGGGTTAGGGTTTTAGTTCGGGTTAGGGTTATCGTTAGGGCTCAGGGGTTTCAGGTTAGGGTTAGGGTTAGGGCTAGCATTAGGTTTAGGTTTGGTGGGATACGGTGAAGGGTTAGGGTGACGGTTATGGTTAGTTTTACACTTAAGGTGAGGGTTTAGGGTAATTGTTACGGTTACGGCTAGAGTTAGAATTAGGCTTAGGGTTAGCGTGAAGTTTCAGTTAATAGTCAGGGATAGGGTGAATATTAGAGTAGGGTTAAGGTTAGTGTTAGGGTTAGGTATAGCGTTAGGGTTCGGGTAGGGGTAAGGCTAGATTTAAGGCTAGGTTTACGGTAAAGGGTAGGGCGAGCTTAGGGTTACGTTTAGAGTTGGAGTTAGTGGTAGGGTTTAGCGTTAGGGTTAGGGTCAGGTTTAGAGTTAGTGTTAGGGTTAGGGTTATGGTAGAGTTAAGGTTAGGGTTTAGATTAGGGTTAGAGTAAGGGTTAGGATTAGGTCAGGGTTCGGGCTAGGATGAGGGATAGGTTTAGGCTTCGGGAAAGGGTTAGGGGTTCGTGTGAGGGTTAGTGTTAGGTTTACAGTTAATCTGATGTTTTAGTGTGTTACGGTAAGGTTAAGGGTTAGAGTTAGGGTTAGGCTAGAGTTAGGGGATAGATTAGGGTTAGGTTTAGTTTTAGGGTTAGGGTCAGGCTTAGGTTTAGGATGAAGTTCAGGTTAAGGATGAGGGTTAAGGTTTGGGTTAGGGTTAGGCTTAGTGTTAGAGTTAGGTGTTTGGGTGAATGGTAGGATCAGTTTTAGGTTTAGGGTTAGGGTTAGGGTTCGGTTTAGGGTGAGGGTTAAGGTGAAGTTTAAGTTAAGCGTGAGGGTTGAGCTTAGGGTTAGCGTTAGGGGTTGGGGTTAGGGTTAAGGTTAGGATTAAGTTTAGCGTTAAGGGTTAGGTTTAGAGTTAGGATTAGGGATAGTGTTAGGGTTAAGTCATGGTTAGGTTTAGGGCTCGGTTAAGGTTAGAGATAGGGTTCGGTTAAGGGTTAGGGTTAGGTTTAGATGTTAGGGTGAGGGTTAGTGCTAGGTTTCCATTTAAGCTCAGTGTGTAGGGTCAGTTTTAGAGTTGGAGTTGGTGTTAGGGTCAGGGTTAGGGTAAAGTTTCGGGTTAGGGTTAGGGTTAGGGATAGCTTTAGGTTTAGGGTTGGGGATACGGTTCGGGGTTAGGGTGAGGGTTGGGGTTAGGGTGAGGGTTAGGTTTACAGTTAAGGTGAGGGTTTAGGGTAATTGTTATGCTTAGTGTTAGAGTTAGGGTTAGAGTTAGGGGAAGTTTCAGTTAATAGTGAGGGTTAGGGCTAAGTTTAGAGTTAGGGTAAGGTTAGTGTTAGGGTTAGGGTTAGGATCAGGGTCAGGTTAGGGTTAAGGCTACGTTTACGGTAAAGGGTAGGGCTAGGTTGGGGTTAGGGTTAGGTTTAGAGTTAGAGTTAGTGCTAGGGTTTACTGTTAGAGTTAGGGTCGGGTTTAGAGTTATTGTTAGGGTTAGGGTTAGGGTTAGGGTAGAGTTAAGGTTAAGGTTAAGTTTCCAGTTAGGGTAAGGGTTAGGTTTAGGTCAGGGTTAGGGTTAGGATGAGGGGTAGGGTTAAACTTAGGGAAAGGGTTAGGGGTTCATGTGAGGGTTAGTGTTAGGTTTACATTAAGCTGATGTTTTAGGGTGTTACTGTTAATGTTAGTTTTAGAGTCAGGGGTACGGTTAGGGCTAGGTTTAGGGTTAGGGCTAGAGTTAGGGGATAGTTAAGCGTGAGGTTTAGTTTTAGGGTTACGGTTATGCTTAGGCTTAGGTTTAGGGTAAAGTTTAGGTTAAGGATGAGGGTTAGGGTTAGGTGTTTGGGTTAAGGTTAGGGTTAGGTTTAGGGTTAGACTTAGTGTTAGGTTTAGGGTTAGTTGTTTGGGTCAATGTTAGGGTCAGGTTTAGGGTTAGGTTTAGGGTTAGGGTTCGGTTTAGGGTTAGGCCTAGGGCTAGGGTGAAGTTTAAGTTAAGGGTGAGGGTTGAGCTTAGGGTTAGCGTTAGTGGTTAGGGTTAAGGTTAGGATTAAGTTGAGGGTTAAGCTTAGGTTTAAAGTTAGGATTAGGGTTAGTGTTAGGGTTAAGTCATGGTTGGGTTTAGGGCTAGGTTAAGGTTAGAGATGGGGTTAGGATAAGGGTTGGGGTTAGGTTTAGATGTTAGTGTGAGGTTTAGTGCTAGGTTTCCATTTAAGCTGAGTGTGTAGGGTAAGTTTTAGGGTTAGGATTCGGGTAGGGTTAGAGTTAGGTTCAGAGCTAGGGTTAAGTTTAGGGTTAGGGTTAGGTTTATGGTTGGGGTCAGGGTTAGGGGAGATTTAGTGTTATGTTTAGTTTTAGGGTTAGGGTTCGTGTGAAGTTTATTTAAGCGAGATGGTTAGGGTTAGGGGTTAGGTTTCAGGTTAGGGTCAGGGTTAAGTTTAGGGTTAGTTTTAGGTTTAGGGTCAGGGTTAGGTTTAGGTTTAGTGTTAGTTTGTTTAGGGTTAGGGTTTGAATGAAGTTAGGGTAGGTTTAGGGTTATGGTTCGGGTGAAATTTTGGTTAAGGGTGAGGGTTCGGCTTAGGGTTAGGGTTAGGGGATAGTGTTTCAGTTAGGTTTAGGGTAGAGTTTTAATTATGGGTAAGTTTCCGGTTAGGGTAAGAGTTAGAGTTACGTTTAGAGTTAAGGTGAGGGTTGTGGGTAAGTGTTACGGTTACGGTTAGGGTTAGTGTTAGGGTTAGGTTTAATTTTATTGAAGGCTTCAAATTAGGGTTAAGGTTAGGTTAGGGTTAGGGTCAGGGTTAGGATTAGAATTAGGTTTAGGGCGAGGGTTAGGGTCAGAGTTATTGTCAGGGTTAGGTTTCGGGTTACAGGTGGGCCAAGGTTAAGTTTAGGGTTAGGTTTATGGGTAGGGTTTGGGTTAAAGTTAGGCTTAGCTTTAGGTTAGGGATAGGGTGCAGTTTAAGATAGGGTGATGGTTAGGGTTAGGGTTTTGGCTAAGGTTTGGCTTTGTTTTCAGGTTAGTGTTAAGGTTATGTTCAGGATTAGGGTTAAGTTTAGGGGTTGTGTTTAGTTTTAGGGTAAACCTAAAACTTAGTGTTACGGTTAGGGTAAGGGTTGCAGTTTGTGTTAGGTGTTGTGTTTGGGGTCAGGGTTTGGCTGAGGGTTAGGGTTGGGTAGGGTTAGGATTATGGTTATGGTAAAGTGTTAGGGGTTAGAGCTGTAGTTTAGGGTTAGGGTTTGGGGGAGGGTTCCGGTTAGGCATTGTGGTTCTGGTCATGGTTAGGTTTGGTTTAGGGTTAGGGCTAGGTTTAGGATTAGGTTTCGGGTTAGAGTTAGAGATAGGGTTAAGGTTTGGGTTAGGCTTTGGTGTTGGGGTTAGGGTTTTAGTTCGGGTTAGGGTTATCGTTAGGGCTCAGGGGTTTCAGGTTAGGGTTAGGGTTAGGGCTAGCATTAGGTTTAGGTTTGGTGGGATACGGTGAAGGGTTAGGGTGACGGTTATGGTTAGTTTTACACTTAAGGTGAGGGTTTAGGGTAATTGTTACGGTTACGGCTAGAGTTAGAATTAGGCTTAGGGTTAGCGTGAAGTTTCAGTTAATAGTCAGGGATAGGGTGAATATTAGAGTAGGGTTAAGGTTAGTGTTAGGGTTAGGTATAGCGTTAGGGTTCGGGTAGGGGTAAGGCTAGGTTTAAGGCTAGGTTTACGGTAAAGGGTAGGGCGAGCTTAGGGTTACGTTTAGAGTTGGAGTTAGTGCTAGGGTTTAGCGTTAGGGTTAGGGTCAGGTTTAGAGTTAGTGTTAGGGTTAGGGTTATGGTAGAGTTAAGGTTAGGGTTTAGATTAGGGTTAGAGTAAGGGTTAGGATTAGGTCAGGGTTCGGGCTAGGATGAGGGATAGGTTTAGGCTTCGGGAAAGGGTTAGGGGTTCGTGTGAGGGTTAGTGTTAGGTTTACAGTTAATCTGATGTTTTAGTGTGTTACGGTTAGGTTAAGGGTTAGAGTTAGGGTTAGGCTAGAGTTAGGGGATAGATTAGGGTTAGGTTTAGTTTTAGGGTTAGGGTCAGGCTTAGGTTTAGGATGAAGTTCAGGTTAAGGATGAGGGTTAAGGTTTGGGTTAGGGTTAGGCTTAGTGTTAGAGTTAGGTGTTTGGGTGAATGGTAGGATCAGTTTTAGGTTTAGGGTTAGGGTTAGGGTTCGGTTTAGGGTGAGGGTTAAGGTGAAGTTTAAGTTAAGCGTGAGGGTTGAGCTTAGGGTTAGCGTTAGGGGTTGGGGTTAGGGTTAAGGTTAGGATTAAGTTTAGGGTTAAGGGTTAGGTTTAGAGTTAGGATTAGGGTTAGTGTTAGGGTTAAGTCATGGTTAGGTTTAGGGCTAGGTTAAGGTTAGAGATAGGGTTAGGTTAAGGGTTAGGGTTTGGTTTAGATGTTAGGGTGAGGGTTAATGCTAGGTTTCCATTTAAGCTCAGTGTGTAGGGTCAGTTTTAGAGTTGGAGTTGGTGTTAGGGTCAGGGTTACGGTAAAGTTTCGGGTTAGAGTTAGGGTTAGGGATAGCTTTAGGCTTAGGGTTGGGGATACGGTTCGGGGTTAGGGTGAGGGTTAGGTTTCAAGTTAAGGTGAGGGATTAGGGTAATTGTTATGCTTAGTGTTAGAGTTAGGGTTCGAGTTAGGGGAAGTTTCAGTTAATAGTGAGGGTTAGGGCTAAGTTTAGAGTTAGGGTAAGGTTAGTGTTAGGGTTAGGGTTAGGATCGGGGTCAGGTTAGGGTTAAGGCTAGGTTTACGGTAAAGGGTAGGGCTAGGTTGGGGTTAGGGTTAGGTTTAGAGTTAGAGTTGGTGCTAGGGTTTACTGTTAGAGTTAGGGTCGGGTTTAGAGTTATTGTTAGGGTTAGGGTTAGGGTAGAGTTAAGGTTAAGGTTAAGTTTCCAGTTAGGGTAAGGGTTAGGTTTAGGTCAGGGTTAGGGTTAGGATGAGGGGTAGGGTTAAAGTTAGGGAAAGGGTTAGGGGTTCATGTGAGGGTTAGTGTTAGGTTTACATTAAGCTGATGTTTTAGGGTGTTACTGTTAATGTTAGTTTTAGAGTCAGGGGTACGGTTAGGGCTAGGTTTAGGGTTAGGGCTAGAGTTAGGGGATAGTTAAGCGTGAGGTTTAGTTTTAGGGTTACGGTTATGGTTAGGCTTAGGTTTAGGGTAAAGTTTAGGTTAAGGATGAGGGTTAGGGTTAGGTGTTTGGGTTAAGGTTAGGGTTAGGTTTAGGGTTAGACTTAGTGTTAGGTTTAGGGTTAGTTGTTTGGGTCAATGTTAGGGTCAGGTTTAGGGTTAAGTTTAGGGTTAGGGTTCGGTTTAGGGTTAGGCCTAGGGCTAGGGTGAAGTTTAAGTTAAGGGTGAGGGTTGAGCTTAGGGTTAGCGTTAGTGGTTAGGGTTAAGGTTAGGATTAAGTTGAGGGATGAGCTTAGGTTTAAAGTTAGGATTAGGGTTAGTGTTAGGGTTAAGTCATGGTTGGGTTTAGGGCTAGGTTAAGGTTAGAGATGGGGTTAGGTTAAGGGTTGGGGTTAGGTTTAGATGTTAGTGTGAGGTTTAGTGCTAGGTTTCCATTTAAGCTGAGTGTGTAGGGTAAGTTTTAGGGTTAGGATTCGGGTAGGGTTAGAGTTAGGTTCAGAGCTAGGGTTAAGTTTAGGGTTAGGGTTAGGTTTATGGTTGGGGTCAGGGTTAGGGGAGATTTAGTGTTATGTTTAGTTTTAGGGTTAGGGTTCGTGTGAAGTTTATTTAAGCGAGATGGTTAGGGTTAGGGGTTAGGTTTCAGGTTAGGGTCAGGGTTAAGTTTAGGGTTAGTTTTAGGTTTAGGGTCAGGGTTAGGTTTAGGTTTAGTGTTAGTTTGTTTAGGGTTAGGGTTTGAATGAAGTTAGGGTAGGTTTAGGGTTATGGTTCGGGTGAAATTTTGGTTAAGGGTGAGGGTTCGGCTTAGGGTTAGGGTTAGGGGATAGTGTTTCAGTTAGGTTTAGGGTAGAGTTTTAATCATGGTTAAGTTTCCGGTTAGGGTAAGAGTTAGAGTTATGTTTAGAGTTAAGGTGAGGGTTGTGGGTAAGTGTTACGGTTACGGTTAGGGTTAGTGTTAGGGTTAGGTTTAATTTTATTGAAGGCTTCAAATTAGGGTTAAGGTTAGGTTAGGGTTAGGGTCAGGGTTAGGATTAGAATTAGGTTTAGGGCGAGGGTTAGGGTCAGAGTTATTGTCAGGGTTAGGTTTCGGGTTACAGGTGGGCCAAGGTTAAGTTTAGGGTTAGGTTTATGGGTAGGGTTTGGGTTAAAGTTAGGCTTAGCTTTAGGTTAGGGATAGGGTGCAGTTTAAGATAGGGTGATGGTTAGGGTTAGGGTTTTGGCTAAGGTTTGGCTTTGTTTTCAGGTTAGTGTTAAGGTTATGTTCAGGATTAGGGTTAAGTTTAGGGGTTGTGTTTAGTTTTAGGGTAAACCTAAAACTTAGTGTTACGGTTAGGGTAAGGGTTGCAGTTTGTGTTAGGTGTTGTGGTTAGGGTGAGGGTTTGGTTGAGGGTTAGGGTTGGGTAGGGTTAGGACTATGGTTATGGTAAAGTTGTAGGGGTTAGAGCTGTAGTTTAGGGTTAGGGTTTGGGGGAGGGTTCCGGTTAGGCATTGTGGTTCTGGTCATGGTTAGGTTTGGTTTAGGGTTAGGGTTAGGTTTAGGATTAGGTTTCGGGTTAGAGTTAGAGATAGGGTTAAGGTTTGGGTTAGGCTTTGGTGTTGGGGTTAGGGTTTTAGTTCGGGTTAGGGTTATCGTTAGGGCTCAGGGGTTTCAGGTTAGGGTTAGGGTTAGGGCTAGCATTAGGTTTAGGTTTGGTGGGATACGGTGGGGGGTTAGGGGGAGGGTTATGGTTAGTTTTACACTTAAGGTGAGGGTTTAGGGTAATTGTTACGGTTACGGCTAGAGTTAGAATTAGGCTTAGGGTTAGCGTGAAGTTTCAGTTAATAGTCAGGGATAGGGTGAATATTAGAGTAGGGTTAAGGTTAGTGTTAGGGTTAGGTATAGCGTTAGGGTTCGGGTAGGGGTAAGGCTAGATTTAAGGCTAGGTTTACGGTAAAGGGTAGGGCGAGCTTAGGGTTACGTTTAGAGTTGGAGTTAGTGGTAGGGTTTAGCGTTAGGGTTAGGGTCAGGTTTAGAGTTAGTGTTAGGGTTAGGGTTATGGTAGAGTTAAGGTTAGGGTTTAGATTAGGGTTAGAGTAAGGGTTAGGATTAGGTCAGGGTTCGGGCTAGGATGAGGGATAGGTTTAGGCTTCGGGAAAGGGTTAGGGGTTCGTGTGAGGGTTAGTGTTAGGTTTACAGTTAATCTGATGTTTTAGTGTGTTACGGTAAGGTTAAGGGTTAGAGTTAGGGTTAGGCTAGAGTTAGGGGATAGATTAGGGTTAGGTTTAGTTTTAGGGTTAGGGTCAGGCTTAGGTTTAGGATGAAGTTCAGGTTAAGGATGAGGGTTAAGGTTTGGGTTAGGGTTAGGCTTAGTGTTAGAGTTAGGTGTTTGGGTGAATGGTAGGATCAGTTTTAGGTTTAGGGTTAGGGTTAGGGTTCGGTTTAGGGTGAGGGTTAAGGTGAAGTTTAAGTTAAGCGTGAGGGTTGAGCTTAGGGTTAGCGTTAGGGGTTGGGGTTAGGGTTAAGGTTAGGATTAAGTTTAGCGTTAAGGGTTAGGTTTAGAGTTAGGATTAGGGATAGTGTTAGGGTTAAGTCATGGTTAGGTTTAGGGCTAGGTTAAGGTTAGAGATAGGGTTCGGTTAAGGGTTAGGGTTAGGTTTAGATGTTAGGGTGAGGGTTAGTGCTAGGTTTCCATTTAAGCTCAGTGTGTAGGGTAAGTTTTAGAGTTGGAGTTGGTGTTAGGGTCAGGGTTAGGGTAAAGTTTCGGGTTAGGGTTAGGGTTAGGGATAGCTTTAGGTTTAGGGTTGGGGATACGGTTCGGGGTTAGGGTGAGGGTTGGGGTTAGGGTGAGGGTTAGGTTTACAGTTAAGGTGAGGGATTAGGGTAATTGTTATGCTTAGTGTTAGAGTTAGGGTTCGAGTTAGGGGAAGTTTCAGTTAATAGTGAGGGTTAGGGCTAAGTTTAGAGTTAGGGTAAGGTTAGTGTTAGGGTTAGGGTTAGGATCGGGGTCAGGTTAGGGTTAAGGCTAGGTTTACGGTAAAGGGTAGGGCTAGGTTGGGGTTAGGGTTAGGTTTAGAGTTAGACTTAGTGCTAGGGTTTACTGTTAGAGTTAGGGTCGTGTTTAGAGTTATTGTTAGGGTTAGGGTTAGGGTAGAGTTAAGGTTAAGGTTAAGTTTCCAGTTAGGGTAAGGGTTAGGTTTAGGTCAGGGTTAGGGTTAGGATGAGGGGTAGGGTTAAACTTAGGGAAAGGGTTAGGGGTTCATGTGAGGGTTAGTGTTAGGTTTACATTAAGCTGATGTTTTAGGGTGTTACTGTTAATGTTAGCTTTAGAGTCGGGGTACGGTTACGGCTAGGTTTAGGGTTAGGGCTAGAGTTAGGGGATAGTTAAGCGTGAGGTTTAGTTTTAGGGTTACGGTTATGGTTAGGCTTAGGTTTAGGGTAAAGTTTAGGTTAAGGATGAGGGTTAGGGTTAGGTGTTTGGGTTAAGGTTAGGGTTAGGTTTAGGGTTAGACTTAGTGTTAGGTTTAGGGTTAGTTGTTTGGGTCAATGTTAGGGTCAGGTTTAGGGTTAAGTTTAGGGTTAGGGTTCGGTTTAGGGTTAGGCCTAGGGCTAGGGTGAAGTTTAAGTTAAGGGTGAGGGTTGAGCTTAGGGTTAGCGTTAGTGGTTAGGGTTAAGGTTACGATTAAGTTGAGGGATAAGCTTAGGTTTAAAGTTAGGATTAGGGTTAGTGTTAGGGTTAAGTCATGGTTGGGTTTAGGGCTAGGTTAAGGTTAGAGATGGGGTTAGGTTAAGGGTTGGGGTTAGGTTTAGATGTTAGTGTGAGGTTTAGTGCTAGGTTTCCATTTAAGCTGAGTGTGTAGGGTAAGTTTTAGGGTTAGGATTCGGGTAGGGTTAGAGTTAGGTTCAGAGCTAGGGTTAAGTTTAGGGTTAGGGTTAGGTTTATGGTTGGGGTCAGGGTTAGGGGAGATTTAGTGTTATGTTTAGTTTTAGGGTTAGGGTTCGTGTGAAGTTTATTTAAGCGAGATGGTTAGGGTTAGGGGTTAGGTTTCAGGTTAGGGTCAGGGTTAAGTTTAGGGTTAGTTTTAGGTTTAGGGTCAGGGTTAGGTTTAGGTTTAGTGTTAGTTTGTTTAGGGTTAGGGTTTGAATGAAGTTAGGGTAGGTTTAGGGTTATGGTTCGGGTGAAATTTTGGTTAAGGGTGAGGGTTCGGCTTAGGGTTAGGGTTAGGGGATAGTGTTTCAGTTAGGTTTAGGGTAGAGTTTTAATCATGGTTAAGTTTCCGGTTAGGGTAAGAGTTAGAGTTACGTTTAGAGTTAAGGTGAGGGTTGTGGGTAAGTGTTACGGTTACAGTTAGGGTTAGTGTTAGGGTTAGGTTTAATTTTATTGAAGGCTTCAAATTAGGGTTAAGGTTAGGTTAGGGTTAGGGTCAGGGTTAGGATTAGAATTAGGTTTAGGGCGAGGGTTAGGGTCAGAGTTATTGTCAGGGTTAGGTTTCGGGTTACAGGTGGGCCAAGGTTAAGTTTAGGGTTAGGTTTATGGGTAGGGTTTGGGTTAAAGTTAGGCTTAGCTTTAGGTTAGGGATAGGGTGCAGTTTAAGATAGGGTGATGGTTAGGGTTAGGGTTTTGGCTAAGGTTTGGCTTTGTTTTCAGGTTAGTGTTAAGGTTATGTTCAGGATTAGGGTTAAGTTTAGGGGTTGTGTTTAGTTTTAGGGTAAACCTAAAACTTAGTGTTACGGTTAGGGTAAGGGTTGCAGTTTGTGTTAGGTGTTGTGGTTAGGGTGAGGGTTTGGTTGAGGGTTAGGGTTGGGTAGGGTTAGGACTATGGTTATGGTAAAGTTGTAGGGGTTAGAGCTGTAGTTTAGGGTTAGGGTTTGGGGGAGGGTTCCGGTTAGGCATTGTGGTTCTGGTCATGGTTAGGTTTGGTTTAGGGTTAGGGTTAGGTTTAGGATTAGGTTTCGGGTTAGAGTTAGAGATAGGGTTAAGGTTTGGGTTAGGCTTTGGTGTTGGGGTTAGGGTTTTAGTTCGGGTTAGGGTTATCGTTAGGGCTCAGGGGTTTCAGGTTAGGGTTAGGGTTAGGGCTAGCATTAGGTTTAGGTTTGGTGGGATACGGTGGGGGGTTAGGGTGAGGGTTATGGTTAGTTTTACACTTAAGGTGAGGGTTTAGGGTAATTGTTACGGTTACGGCTAGAGTTAGAATTAGGCTTAGGGTTAGCGTGAAGTTTCAGTTAATAGTCAGGGATAGGGTGAATATTAGAGTAGGGTTAAGGTTAGTGTTAGGGTTAGGTATAGCGTTAGGGTTCGGGTAGGGGTAAGGCTAGATTTAAGGCTAGGTTTACGGTAAAGGGTAGGGCGAGCTTAGGGTTACGTTTAGAGTTGGAGTTAGTGGTAGGGTTTAGCGTTAGGGTTAGGGTCAGGTTTAGAGTTAGTGTTAGGGTTAGGGTTATGGTAGAGTTAAGGTTAGGGTTTAGATTAGGGTTAGAGTAAGGGTTAGGATTAGGTCAGGGTTCGGGCTAGGATGAGGGATAGGTTTAGGCTTCGGGAAAGGGTTAGGGGTTCGTGTGAGGGTTAGTGTTAGGTTTACAGTTAATCTGATGTTTTAGTGTGTTACGGTTAGGTTAAGGGTTAGAGTTAGGGTTAGGCTAGAGTTAGGGGATAGATTAGGGTTAGGTTTAGTTTTAGGGTTAGGGTCAGGCTTAGGTTTAGGATGAAGTTCAGGTTAAGGATGAGGGTTAAGGTTTGGGTTAGGGTTAGGCTTAGTGTTAGAGTTAGGTGTTTGGGTGAATGGTAGGATCAGTTTTAGGTTTAGGGTTAGGGTTAGGGTTCGGTTTAGGGTGAGGGTTAAGGTGAAGTTTAAGTTAAGCGTGAGGGTTGAGCTTAGGGTTAGCGTTAGGGGTTGGGGTTAGGGTTAAGGTTAGGATTAAGTTTAGCGTTAAGGGTTAGGTTTAGAGTTAGGATTAGGGATAGTGTTAGGGTTAAGTCATGGTTAGGTTTAGGGCTAGGTTAAGGTTAGAGATAGGGTTCGGTTAAGGGTTAGGGTTAGGTTTAGATGTTAGGGTGAGGGTTAGTGCTAGGTTTCCGTTTAAGCTCAGTGTGTAGGGTAAGTTTTAGAGTTGGAGTTGGTGTTAGGGTCAGGGTTAGGGTAAAGTTTCGGGTTAGGGTTAGGGTTAGGGATAGCTTTAGGTTTAGGGTTGGGGATACGGTTCGGGGTTAGGGTGAGGGTTGGGGTTAGGGTGAGGGTTAGGTTTACAGTTAAGGTGAGGGATTAGGGTAATTGTTATGCTTAGTGTTAGAGTTAGGGTTCGAGTTAGGGGAAGTTTCAGTTAATAGTGAGGGTTAGGGCTAAGTTTAGAGTTAGGGTAAGGTTAGTGTTAGGGTTAGGGTTAGGATCGGGGTCAGGTTAGGGTTAAGGCTAGGTTTACGGTAAAGGGTAGGGCTAGGTTGGGGTTAGGGTTAGGTTTAGAGTTAGACTTAGTGCTAGGGTTTACTGTTAGAGTTAGGGTCGGGTTTAGAGTTATTGTTAGGGTTAGGGTTAGGGTAGAGTTAAGGTTAAGGTTAAGTTTCCAGTTAGGGTAAGGGTTAGGTTTAGGTCAGGGTTAGGGTTAGGATGAGGGGTAGGGTTAAACTTAGGGAAAGGGTTAGGGGTTCATGTGAGGGTTAGTGTTAGGTTTACATTAAGCTGATGTTTTAGGGTGTTACTGTTAATGTTAGCTTTAGAGTCGGGGTACGGTTACGGCTAGGTTTAGGGTTAGGGCTAGAGTTAGGGGATAGTTAAGCGTGAGGTTTAGTTTTAGGGTTACGGTTATGGTTAGGCTTAGGTTTAGGGTAAAGTTTAGGTTAAGGATGAGGGTTAGGGTTAGGTGTTTGGGTTAAGGTTAGGGTTAGGTTTAGGGTTAGACTTAGTGTTAGGTTTAGGGTTAGTTGTTTGGGTCAATGTTAGGGTCATGTTTAGGGTTAAGTTTAGGGTTAGGGTTCGGTTTAGGGTTAGGCCTAGGGCTAGGGTGAAGTTTAAGTTAAGGGTGAGGGTTGAGCTTAGGGTTAGCGTTAGTGGTTAGGGTTAAGGTTACGATTAAGTTGAGGGATAAGCTTAGGTTTAAAGTTAGGATTAGGGTTAGTGTTAGGGTTAAGTCATGGTTGGGTTTAGGGCTAGGTTAAGGTTAGAGATGGGGTTAGGTTAAGGGTTGGGGTTAGGTTTAGATGTTAGTGTGAGGTTTAGTGCTAGGTTTCCATTTAAGCTGAGTGTGTAGGGTAAGTTTTAGGGTTAGGATTCGGGTAGGGTTAGAGTTAGGTTCAGAGCTAGGGTTAAGTTTAGGGTTAGGGTTAGGTTTATGGTTGGGGTCAGGGTTAGGGGAGATTTAGTGTTATGTTTAGTTTTAGGGTTAGGGTTCGTGTGAAGTTTATTTAAGCGAGATGGTTAGGGTTAGGGGTTAGGTTTCAGGTTAGGGTCAGGGTTAAGTTTAGGGTTAGTTTTAGGTTTAGGGTCAGGGTTAGGTTTAGGTTTAGTGTTAGTTTGTTTAGGGTTAGGGTTTGAATGAAGTTAGGGTAGGTTTAGGGTTATGGTTCGGGTGAAATTTTGGTTAAGGGTGAGGGTTCGGCTTAGGGTTAGGGTTAGGGGATAGTGTTTCAGTTAGGTTTAGGGTAGAGTTTTAATTATGGGTAAGTTTCCGGTTAGGGTAAGAGTTAGAGTTACGTTTAGAGTTAAGGTGAGGGTTGTGGGTAAGTGTTACGGTTACGGTTAGGGTTAGTGTTAGGGTTAGGTTTAATTTTATTGAAGGCTTCAAATTAGGGTTAAGGTTAGGTTAGGGTTAGGGTCAGGGTTAGGATTAGAATTAGGTTTAGGGCGAGGGTTAGGGTCAGAGTTATTGTCAGGGTTAGGTTTCGGGTTACAGGTGGGCCAAGGTTAAGTTTAGGGTTAGGTTTATGGGTAGGGTTTGGGTTAAAGTTAGGCTTAGCTTTAGGTTAGGGATAGGGTGCAGTTTAAGATAGGGTGATGGTTAGGGTTAGGGTTTTGGCTAAGGTTTGGGTTTGTTTTCAGGTTAGTGTTAAGGTTATGTTCAGGATTAGGGTTAAGTTTAGGGGTTGTGTTTAGTTTTAGGGTAAACCTAAAACTTAGTGTTACGGTTAGGGTAAGGGTTGCAGTTTGTGTTAGGTGTTGTGGTTGGGGTGAGGGTTTGGCTGAGGGTTAGGGTTGGGTAGGGTTAGGATTATGGTTATGGTAAAGTGTTAGGGGTTAGAGCTGTAGTTTAGGGTTAGGGTTTGGGGGAGGGTTCCGGTTAGGCATTGTGGTTCTGGTCATGGTTAGGTTTGGTTTAGGGTTAGGGTTAGGTTTAGGATTAGGTTTCGGGTTAGAGTTAGAGATAGGGTTAAGGTTTGGGTTAGGCTTTGGTGTTGGGGTTAGGGTTTTAGTTCGGGTTAGGGTTATCGTTAGGGCTCAGGGGTTTCAGGTTAGGGTTAGGGTTAGGGCTAGCATTAGGTTTAGGTTTGGTGGGATACGGTGAGGGGTTAGGGTGAGGGTTATGGTTAGTTTTACACTTAAGGTGAGGGTTTAGGGTAATTGTTACGGTTACGGCTAGAGTTAGAATTAGGCTTAGGGTTAGCGTGAAGTTTCAGTTAATAGTCAGGGATAGGGTGAATATTAGAGTAGGGTTAAGGTTAGTGTTAGGGTTAGGTATAGCGTTAGGGTTCGGGTAGGGGTAAGGCTAGGTTTAAGGCTAGGTTTACGGTAAAGGGTAGGGCTAGGTTAGGGTTACGTTTAGAGTTGGAGTTAGTGCTCGGGTTTAGGGTTAGGGTTAGGGTCAGGTTTAGAGTTAGTGTTAGGGTTAGGGTTATGGTAGAGTTAAGGTTAGGGTTTAGATTAGGGTTAGAGTAAGGGCTAGGTTTAGGTCAGGGTTCGGGCTAGGATGAGGGATAGGTTTAGGCTTCGGGAAAGCGTTAGGGGTTCGTGTGAGGGTTAGTGTTAGGTTTACAGTTAAGCTGATGTTTTAGGGTGTTATGGTTAGGTTAAGGGTTAGAGTTAGGGTTAGGCTAGAGTTAGGGGATAGATTAGGGTTAGGTTTAGTTTTAGGGTTAGGGTCAGGCTTAAGTTTAGGATGAAGTTCAGGTTAAGGATGAGGGTTAAGGTTTGGGTTAGGGTTAGGCTTAGTGTTAGAGTTAGGTGTTTGGGTGAATGGTAGGATCAGTTTTAGGTTTAGGGTTAGGGTTAGGGTTCGGTTTAGGGTTAGGGTTAAGGTGAAGTTTAAGTTAAGCGTGAGGGTTGAGCTTAGGGTTAGCGTTAGGGGTTGGGGTTAGGGTTAAGGTTAGGATTAAGTTTAGGGTTAAGGGTTAGGTTTAGAGTTAGGATTAGGGTTAGTGTTAGGGTTAAGTCATGGTTAGGTTTAGGGCTCGGTTAAGGTTAGAGATAGGGTTAGGTTAAGGGTTAGGGTTAGGTTTAGATGTTAGGGTGAGGGTTAGTGCTAGGTTTCCATTTAAGCTCAGTTTGTAGGGTCAGTTTTAGAGTTGGAGTTGGTGTTAGGGTCAGGGTTAGGGTAAAGTTTCGGGTTAGGGTTAGGGTTAGGGATAGCTTTAGGTTTAGGGTTGGGGATACGGTTCGGGGTTAGGGTGAGGGTTAGGTTTACAGTTAAGGTGAGGGTTTAGGGTAATTGTTATGCTTAGTGTTAGAGTTAGGGTTAGAGTTAGGGGAAGTTTCAGTTAATAGTGAGGGTTAGGGCTAAGTTTAGAGTTAGGGTAAGGTTAGTGTTAGGGTTAGGGTTAGGATCGGGGTCAGGTTAGGGTTAAGGCTAGGTTTACGGTAAAGGGTAGGGCTAGGTTGGGGTTAGGGTTAGGTTTAGAGTTAGAGTTAGTGCTAGGGTTTACTGTTAGAGTTAGGGTCGGGTTTAGAGTTATTGTTAGGGTTAGGGTTAGGGTAGAGTTAAGGTTAAGGTTAAGTTTCCAGTTAGGGTAAGGGTTAGGTTTAGGTCAGGGTTAGGGTTAGGATGAGGGGTAGGGTTAAACTTAGGGAAAGGGTTAGGGGTTCATGTGAGGGTTAGTGTTAGGTTTACATTAAGCTGATGTTTTAGGGTGTTACTGTTAATGTTAGTTTTAGAGTCAGGGGTACGGTTAGGGCTAGGTTTAGGGTTAGGGCTAGAGTTAGGGGATAGTTAAGCGTGAGGTTTAGTTTTAGGGTTACGGTTATGCTTAGGCTTAGGTTTAGGGTAAAGTTTAGGTTAAGGATGAGGGTTAGGGTTAGGTGTTTGGGTTAAGGTTAGGGTTAGGTTTAGGGTTAGACTTAGTGTTAGGTTTAGGGTTAGTTGTTTGGGTCAATGTTAGGGTCAGGTTTAGGGTGAAGTTTAGGGTTAGGGTTCGGTTTAGGGTTAGGCCTAGGGCTAGGGTGAAGTTTAAGTTAAGGGTGAGGGTTGAGCTTAGGGTTACCGTTAGTGGTTAGGGTTAAGGTTACGATTAAGTTGAGGGATAAGCTTAGGTTTAAAGTTAGGATTAGGGTTAGTGTTAGTGTTAAGTCATGGTTGGGTTTAGGGCTAGGTTAAGGTTAGAGATGGGGTTAGGTTAAGGGTTGGGGTTAGGTTTAGATGTTAGTGTGAGGTTTAGTGCTAGGTTTCCATTTAAGCTGAGTGTGTAGGGTAAGTTTTAGGGTTAGGATTTGGGTAGGGTTAGAGTTAGGTTCAGAGCTAGGGTTAAGTTTAGGGTTAGGGTTAGGTTTATGGTTGGGGTCAGGGTTAGGGGAGATTTAGTGTTATGTTTAGTTTTAGGGTTAGGGTTCGTGTGAAGTTTATTTAAGCGAGATGGTTAGGGTTAGGGGTTAGGTTTCAGGTTAGGGTCAGGGTTAAGTTTAGGGTTAGTTTTAGGTTTAGGGTCAGGGTTAGGTTTAGGTTTAGTGTTAGTTTGTTTAGGGTTAGGGTTTGAATGAAGTTCGGGTAGGTTTAGGGTTATGGTTCGGGTGAAATTTTGGTTAAGGGTGAGGGTTCGGCTTAGGGTTAGGGTTAGGGGATAGTGTTTCAGTTAGGTTTAGGGTAGAGTTTTAATTAGGGTTAAGTTTCCGGTTAGGGTAAGAGTTAGAGTTACGTTTAGAGTTAAGGTGAGGGTTGTGGGTAAGTGTTACGGTTACGGTTAGGGTTAGTGTTAGGGTTAGGTTTAATTTTATTGAAGGCTTCAAATTAGGGTTAAGGTTAGGTTAGGGTTAGGGTCAGGGTTAGGATTAGAATTAGGTTTAGGGCGAGGGTTAGGGTCAGAGTTATTGTCAGGGTTAGGTTTCGGGTTACAGGTGGGCCAAGGTTAAGTTTAGGGTTAGGTTTATGGGTAGGGTTTGGGTTAAAGTTAGGCTTAGCTTTAGGTTAGGGATAGGGTGCAGTTTAAGATAGGGTGATGGTTAGGGTTAGGGTTTTGGCTAAGGTTTGGCTTTGTTTTCAGGTTAGTGTTAAGGTTATGTTCAGGATTAGGGTTAAGTTTAGGGGTTGTGTTTAGTTTTAGGGTAAACCTAAAACTTAGTGTTACGGTTAGGGTAAGGGTTGCAGTTTGTGTTAGGTGTTGTGGTTGGGGTGAGGGTTTGGCTGAGGGTTAGGGTTGGGTAGGGTTAGGATTATGGTTATGGTAAAGTGTTAGGGGTTAGAGCTGTAGTTTAGGGTTAGGGTTTGGGGGAGGGTTCCGGTTAGGCATTGTGGTTCTGGTCATGGTTAGGTTTGGTTTAGGGTTAGGGTTAGGTTTAGGATTAGGTTTCGGGTTAGAGTTAGAGATAGGGTTAAGGTTTGGGTTAGGCTTTGGTGTTGGGGTTAGGGTTTTAGTTCGGGTTAGGGTTATCGTTAGGGCTCAGGGGTTTCAGGTTAGGGTTAGGGTTAGGGCTAGCATTAGGTTTAGGTTTGGTGGGATACGGTGAGGGGTTAGGGTGAGGGTTATGGTTAGTTTTACACTTAAGGTGAGGGTTTAGGGTAATTGTTACGGTTACGGCTAGAGTTAGAATTAGGCTTAGGGTTAGCGTGAAGTTTCAGTTAATAGTCAGGGATAGGGTGAATATTAGAGTAGGGTTAAGGTTAGTGTTAGGGTTAGGTATAGCGTTAGGGTTCGGGTAGGGGTAAGGCTAGGTTTAAGGCTAGGTTTACGGTAAAGGGTAGGGCTAGGTTAGGGTTACGTTTAGAGTTGGAGTTAGTGCTAGGGTTTAGGGTTAGGGTTAGGGTCAGGTTTAGAGTTAGTGTTAGGGTTAGGGTTATGGTAGAGTTAAGGTTAGGGTTTAGATTAGGGTTAGAGTAAGGGTTAGGTTTAGGTCAGGGTTCGGGCTAGGATGAGGGATAGGTTTAGGCTTCGGGAAAGGGTTAGGGGTTCGTGTGAGGGTTAGTGTTAGGTTTACAGTTAAGCTGATGTTTTAGGGTGTTCCGGTTAGGTTAAGGGTTAGAGTTAGGGTTAGGCTAGAGTTAGGGGATAGATTAGGGTTAGGTTTAGTTTTAGGGTTAGGGTCAGGCTTAGGTTTAGGATGAAGTTCAGGTTAAGGATGAGGGTTAAGGTTTGGGTTAGGGTTAGGCTTAGTGTTAGAGTTAGGTGTTTGGGTGAATGGTAGGATCAGTTTTAGGTTTAGGGTTAGGGTTAGGGTTCGGTTTAGGGTTAGGGTTAAGGTGAAGTTTAAGTTAAGCGTGAGGGTTGAGCTTAGGGTTAGCGTTAGGGGTTGGGGTTAGGGTTAAGGTTAGGATTAAGTTTAGGGTTAAGGGTTAGGTTTAGAGTTAGGATTAGGGTTAGTGTTAGGGTTAAGTCATGGTTAGGTTTAGGGCTCGGTTAAGGTTAGAGATAGGGTTAGGTTAAGGGTTAGGGTTAGGTTTAGATGTTAGGGTGAGGGTTAGTGCTAGGTTTCCATTTAAGCTCAGTTTGTAGGGTCAGTTTTAGAGTTGGAGTTGGTGTTAGGGTCAGGGTTAGGGTAAAGTTTCGGGTTAGGGTTAGGGTTAGGGATAGCTTTAGGTTTAGGGTTGGGGATACGGTTCGGGGTTAGGGTGAGGGTTAGGTTTACAGTTAAGGTGAGGGTTTAGGGTAATTGTTATGCTTAGTGTTAGAGTTAGGGTTAGAGTTAGGGGAAGTTTCAGTTAATAGTGAGGGTTAGGGCTAAGTTTAGAGTTAGGGTAAGGTTAGTGTTAGGGTTAGGGTTAGGATCGGGGTCAGGTTAGGGTTAAGGCTAGGTTTACGGTAAAGGGTAGGGCTAGGTTGGGGTTAGGGTTAGGTTTAGAGTTAGAGTTAGTGCTAGGGTTTACTGTTAGAGTTAGGGTCGGGTTTAGAGTTATTGTTAGGGTTAGGGTTAGGGTAGAGTTAAGGTTAAGGTTAAGTTTCCAGTTAGGGTAAGGGTTAGGTTTAGGTCAGGGTTAGGGTTAGGATGAGGGGTAGGGTTAAACTTAGGGAAAGGGTTAGGGGTTCATGTGAGGGTTAGTGTTAGGTTTACATTAAGCTGATGTTTTAGGGTGTTACTGTTAATGTTAGTTTTAGAGTCAGGGGTACGGTTAGGGCTAGGTTTAGGGTTAGGGCTAGAGTTAGGGGATAGTTAAGCGTGAGGTTTAGTTTTAGGGTTACGGTTATGCTTAGGCTTAGGTTTAGGGTAAAGTTTAGGTTAAGGATGAGGGTTAGGGTTAGGTGTTTGGGTTAAGGTTAGGGTTAGGTTTAGGGTTAGACTTAGTGTTAGGTTTAGGGTTAGTTGTTTGGGTCAATGTTAGGGTCAGGTTTAGGGTGAAGTTTAGGGTTAGGGTTCGGTTTAGGGTTAGGCCTAGGGCTAGGGTGAAGTTTAAGTTAAGGGTGAGGGTTGAGCTTAGGGTTACCGTTAGTGGTTAGGGTTAAGGTTACGATTAAGTTGAGGGATAAGCTTAGGTTTAAAGTTAGGATTAGGGTTAGTGTTAGTGTTAAGTCATGGTTGGGTTTAGGGCTAGGTTAAGGTTAGAGATGGGGTTAGGTTAAGGGTTGGGGTTAGGTTTAGATGTTAGTGTGAGGTTTAGTGCTAGGTTTCCATTTAAGCTGAGTGTGTAGGGTAAGTTTTAGGGTTAGGATTTGGGTAGGGTTAGAGTTAGGTTCAGAGCTAGGGTTAAGTTTAGGGTTAGGGTTAGGTTTATGGTTGGGGTCAGGGTTAGGGGAGATTTAGTGTTATGTTTAGTTTTAGGGTTAGGGTTCGTGTGAAGTTTATTTAAGCGAGATGGTTAGGGTTAGGGGTTAGGTTTCAGGTTAGGGTCAGGGTTAAGTTTAGGGTTAGTTTTAGGTTTAGGGTCAGGGTTAGGTTTAGGTTTAGTGTTAGTTTGTTTAGGGTTAGGGTTTGAATGAAGTTCGGGTAGGTTTAGGGTTATGGTTCGGGTGAAATTTTGGTTAAGGGTGAGGGTTCGGCTTAGGGTTAGGGTTAGGGGATAGTGTTTCAGTTAGGTTTAGGGTAGAGTTTTAATTAGGGTTAAGTTTCCGGTTAGGGTAAGAGTTAGAGTTACGTTTAGAGTTAAGGTGAGGGTTGTGGGTAAGTGTTACGGTTACGGTTAGGGTTAGTGTTAGGGTTAGGTTTAATTTTATTGAAGGCTTCAAATTAGGGTTAAGGTTAGGTTAGGGTTAGGGTCAGGGTTAGGATTAGAATTAGGTTTAGGGCGAGGGTTAGGGTCAGAGTTATTGTCAGGGTTAGGTTTCGGGTTACAGGTGGGCCAAGGTTAAGTTTAGGGTTAGGTTTATGGGTAGGGTTTGGGTTAAAGTTAGGCTTAGCTTTAGGTTAGGGATAGGGTGCAGTTTAAGATAGGGTGATGGTTAGGGTTAGGGTTTTGGCTAAGGTTTGGCTTTGTTTTCAGGTTAGTGTTAAGGTTATGTTCAGGATTAGGGTTAAGTTTAGGGGTTGTGTTTAGTTTTAGGGTAAACCTAAAACTTAGTGTTACGGTTAGGGTAAGGGTTGCAGTTTGTGTTAGGTGTTGTGGTTGGGGTGAGGGTTTGGCTGAGGGTTAGGGTTGGGTAGGGTTAGGATTATGGTTATGGTAAAGTGTTAGGGGTTAGAGCTGTAGTTTAGGGTTAGGGTTTGGGGGAGGGTTCCGGTTAGGCATTGTGGTTCTGGTCATGGTTAGGTTTGGTTTAGGGTTAGGGTTAGGTTTAGGATTAGGTTTCGGGTTAGAGTTAGAGATAGGGTTAAGGTTTGGGTTAGGCTTTGGTGTTGGGGTTAGGGTTTTAGTTCGGGTTAGGGTTATCGTTAGGGCTCAGGGGTTTCAGGTTAGGGTTAGGGTTAGGGCTAGCATTAGGTTTAGGTTTGGTGGGATACGGTGAGGGGTTAGGGTGAGGGTTATGGTTAGTTTTACACTTAAGGTGAGGGTTTAGGGTAATTGTTACGGTTACGGCTAGAGTTAGAATTAGGCTTAGGGTTAGCGTGAAGTTTCAGTTAATAGTCAGGGATAGGGTGAATATTAGAGTAGGGTTAAGGTTAGTGTTAGGGTTAGGTATAGCGTTAGGGTTCGGGTAGGGGTAAGGCTAGGTTTAAGGCTAGGTTTACGGTAAAGGGTAGGGCTAGGTTAGGGTTACGTTTAGAGTTGGAGTTAGTGCTAGGGTTTAGGGTTAGGGTTAGGGTCAGGTTTAGAGTTAGTGTTAGGGTTAGGGTTATGGTAGAGTTAAGGTTAGGGTTTAGATTAGGGTTAGAGTAAGGGTTAGGTTTAGGTCAGGGTTCGGGCTAGGATGAGGGATAGGTTTAGGCTTCGGGAAAGGGTTAGGGGTTCGTGTGAGGGTTAGTGTTAGGTTTACAGTTAAGCTGATGTTTTAGGGTGTTCCGGTTAGGTTAAGGGTTAGAGTTAGGGTTAGGCTAGAGTTAGGGGATAGATTAGGGTTAGGTTTAGTTTTAGGGTTAGGGTCAGGCTTAGGTTTAGGATGAAGTTCAGGTTAAGGATGAGGGTTAAGGTTTGGGTTAGGGTTAGGCTTAGTGTTAGAGTTAGGTGTTTGGGTGAATGGTAGGATCAGTTTTAGGTTTAGGGTTAGGGTTAGGGTTCGGTTTAGGGTTAGGGTTAAGGTGAAGTTTAAGTTAAGCGTGAGGGTTGAGCTTAGGGTTAGCGTTAGGGGTTGGGGTTAGGGTTAAGGTTAGGATTAAGTTTAGGGTTAAGGGTTAGGTTTAGAGTTAGGATTAGGGTTAGTGTTAGGGTTAAGTCATGGTTAGGTTTAGGGCTAGGTTAAGGTTAGAGATAGGGTTAGGTTAAGGGTTAGGGTTAGGTTTAGATGTTAGGGTGAGGGTTAGTGCTAGGTTTCCATTTAAGCTCAGTGTGTAGGGTCAGTTTTAGAGTTGGAGTTGGTGTTAGGGTCAGGGTTAGGGTAAAGTTTCGGGTTAGGGTTAGGGATAGCTTTAGGTTTAGGGTTGGGGATACGGTTTGGGGTTAGGGTGAGGGTTAGGTTTACAGTTAATGTGAGGGTTTAGGGTAATTGTTATGCTTAGTGTTAGAGTTAGGGTAAGAGTTAGGGGAAGTTTCAGTTAATAGTGAGGGTTAGGGCTAAGTTTAGAGTTAGGGTAAGGTTAGTGTTAGGGTTAGGGTTAGGATCGGGGTCAGGTTAGGGTTAAGGCTAGGTTTACGGTAAAGGGTAGGGCTAGGTTGGGGTTAGGGTTAGGTTTAGAGTTAGAGTTAGTGCTAGGGTTTACTGTTAGAGTTAGGGTCGGGTTTAGAGTTATTGTTAGGGTTAGGGTTAGGGTAGAGTTAAGGTTAAGGTTAAGTTTCCAGTTAAGGTAAGGGTTAGGTTTAGTTCAGGGTTAGGGTTAGGATGAGGGGTAGGGTTAAAGTTAGGGAAAGAGTTAGGGGTTTATGTGAGGGTTAGTGTTAGGTTTACATTAAGCTGATGTTTTAGGGTGTTACTGTTAATGTTAGTTTTAGAGTCAGGGGTACGGTTAGGGCTAGGTTTAGGGTTAGGGCTAGAGTTAGGGGATAGTTAAACGTGAGGTTTAGTTTTAGGGTTACGGTTATGGTTAGGCTTAGGTTTAGGGTAAAGTTAAGGTTAAGGATGAGGGTTAGGGTTAGGTGTTTGGGTTAAGGTTAGGGTTAGGTTTAGGGTTAGACTTAGTGTTAGGTTTAGGGTTAGTTGTTTGGGTCAATGTTAGGGTCAGGTTTAGGGTTAGGTTTAGGGTTAGGGTTCGGTTCAGGGCTAGGCCTAGGGCTAGGGTGAAGTTTGAGTTAAGGGTGAGGGTTGAGCTTAGGGTTACCGTTAGTGGTTAGGGTTAAGGTTAGGATTAAGTTGAGGGTTAAGCTTAGGTTTAAAGTTAGGATTAGGGTTAGTGTTAGTGTTAAGTCATGGTTGGGTTTAGGGCTAGGTTAAGGTTAGAGATGGGGTTAGGTTAAGGGTTGGGGTTAGGTTTAGATGTTAGTGTGAGGTTTAGTGCTAGGTTTCCATTTAAGCTGAGTGTGTAGGGTAAGTTTTAGGGTTAGGATTCGGGTAGGGTTAGAGTTAGGTTCAGAGCTAGGGTTAAGTTTAGGGTTAGGGTTAGGTTTATGGTTGGGGTCAGGGTTAGGGGAGATTTAGTGTTATGTTTAGTTTTAGGGTTAGGGTTCGTGTGAAGTTTATTTAAGCGAGATGGTTAGGGTTAGGGGTTAGGTTTCAGGTTAGGGTCAGGGTTAAGTTTAGGGTTAGTTTTAGGTTTAGGGTCAGGGTTAGGTTTAGGTTTAGTGTTAGTTTGTTTAGGGTTAGGGTTTGAATGAAGTTCGGGTAGGTTTAGGGTTATGGTTCGGGTGAAATTTTGGTTAAGGGTGAGGGTTCGGCTTAGGGTTAGGGTTAGGGGATAGTGTTTCAGTTAGGTTTAGGGTAGAGTTTTAATTAGGGTTAAGTTTCCGGTTAGGGTAAGAGTTAGAGTTACGTTTAGAGTTAAGGTGAGGGTTGTGGGTAAGTGTTACGGTTACGGTTAGGGTTAGTGTTAGGGTTAGGTTTAATTTTATTGAAGGCTTCAAATTAGGGTTAAGGTTAGGTTAGGGTTAGGGTCAGGGTTAGGATTAGAATTAGGTTTAGGGCGAGGGTTAGGGTCAGAGTTATTGTCAGGGTTAGGTTTCGGGTTACAGGTGGGCCAAGGTTAAGTTTAGGGTTAGGTTTATGGGTAGGGTTTGGGTTAAAGTTAGGCTTAGCTTTAGGTTAGGGATAGGGTGCAGTTTAAGATAGGGTGATGGTTAGGGTTAGGGTTTTGGCTAAGGTTTGGCTTTGTTTTCAGGTTAGTGTTAAGGTTATGTTCAGGATTAGGGTTAAGTTTAGGGGTTGTGTTTAGTTTTAGGGTAAACCTAAAACTTAGTGTTACGGTTAGGGTAAGGGTTGCAGTTTGTGTTAGGTGTTGTGGTTGGGGTGAGGGTTTGGCTGAGGGTTAGGGTTGGGTAGGGTTAGGATTATGGTTATGGTAAAGTGTTAGGGGTTAGAGCTGTAGTTTAGGGTTAGGGTTTGGGGGAGGGTTCCGGTTAGGCATTGTGGTTCTGGTCATGGTTAGGTTTGGTTTAGGGTTAGGGTTAGGTTTAGGATTAGGTTTCGGGTTAGAGTTAGAGATAGGGTTAAGGTTTGGGTTAGGCTTTGGTGTTGGGGTTAGGGTTTTAGTTCGGGTTAGGGTTATCGTTAGGGCTCAGGGGTTTCAGGTTAGGGTTAGGGTTAGGGCTAGCATTAGGTTTAGGTTTGGTGGGATACGGTGAGGGGTTAGGGTGAGGGTTATGGTTAGTTTTACACTTAAGGTGAGGGTTTAGGGTAATTGTTACGGTTACGGCTAGAGTTAGAATTAGGCTTAGGGTTAGCGTGAAGTTTCAGTTAATAGTCAGGGATAGGGTGAATATTAGAGTAGGGTTAAGGTTAGTGTTAGGGTTAGGTATAGCGTTAGGGTTCGGGTAGGGGTAAGGCTAGGTTTAAGGCTAGGTTTACGGTAAAGGGTAGGGCTAGGTTAGGGTTACGTTTAGAGTTGGAGTTAGTGCTAGGGTTTAGGGTTAGGGTTAGGGTCAGGTTTAGAGTTAGTGTTAGGGTTAGGGTTATGGTAGAGTTAAGGTTAGGGTTTAGATTAGGGTTAGAGTAAGGGTTAGGTTTAGGTCAGGGTTCGGGCTAGGATGAGGGATAGGTTTAGGCTTCGGGAAAGGGTTAGGGGTTCGTGTGAGGGTTAGTGTTAGGTTTACAGTTAAGCTGATGTTTTAGGGTGTTCCGGTTAGGTTAAGGGTTAGAGTTAGGGTTAGGCTAGAGTTAGGGGATAGATTAGGGTTAGGTTTAGTTTTAGGGTTAGGGTCAGGCTTAGGTTTAGGATGAAGTTCAGGTTAAGGATGAGGGTTAAGGTTTGGGTTAGGGTTAGGCTTAGTGTTAGAGTTAGGTGTTTGGGTGAATGGTAGGATCAGTTTTAGGTTTAGGGTTAGGGTTAGGGTTCGGTTTAGGGTTAGGGTTAAGGTGAAGTTTAAGTTAAGCGTGAGGGTTGAGCTTAGGGTTAGCGTTAGGGGTTGGGGTTAGGGTTAAGGTTAGGATTAAGTTTAGGGTTAAGGGTTAGGTTTAGAGTTAGGATTAGGGTTAGTGTTAGGGTTAAGTCATGGTTAGGTTTAGGGCTAGGTTAAGGTTAGAGATAGGGTTAGGTTAAGGGTTAGGGTTAGGTTTAGATGTTAGGGTGAGGGTTAGTGCTAGGTTTCCATTTAAGCTCAGTGTGTAGGGTCAGTTTTAGAGTTGGAGTTGGTGTTAGGGTCAGGGTTAGGGTAAAGTTTCGGGTTAGGGTTAGGGATAGCTTTAGGTTTAGGGTTGGGGATACGGTTTGGGGTTAGGGTGAGGGTTAGGTTTACAGTTAATGTGAGGGTTTAGGGTAATTGTTATGCTTAGTGTTAGAGTTAGGGTAAGAGTTAGGGGAAGTTTCAGTTAATAGTGAGGGTTAGGGCTAAGTTTAGAGTTAGGGTAAGGTTAGTGTTAGGGTTAGGGTTAGGATCGGGGTCAGGTTAGGGTTAAGGCTAGGTTTACGGTAAAGGGTAGGGCTAGGTTGGGGTTAGGGTTAGGTTTAGAGTTAGAGTTAGTGCTAGGGTTTACTGTTAGAGTTAGGGTCGGGTTTAGAGTTATTGTTAGGGTTAGGGTTAGGGTAGAGTTAAGGTTAAGGTTAAGTTTCCAGTTAAGGTAAGGGTTAGGTTTAGTTCAGGGTTAGGGTTAGGATGAGGGGTAGGGTTAAAGTTAGGGAAAGAGTTAGGGGTTTATGTGAGGGTTAGTGTTAGGTTTACATTAAGCTGATGTTTTAGGGTGTTACTGTTAATGTTAGTTTTAGAGTCAGGGGTACGGTTAGGGCTAGGTTTAGGGTTAGGGCTAGAGTTAGGGGATAGTTAAACGTGAGGTTTAGTTTTAGGGTTACGGTTATGGTTAGGCTTAGGTTTAGGGTAAAGTTAAGGTTAAGGATGAGGGTTAGGGTTAGGTGTTTGGGTTAAGGTTAGGGTTAGGTTTAGGGTTAGACTTAGTGTTAGGTTTAGGGTTAGTTGTTTGGGTCAATGTTAGGGTCAGGTTTAGGGTTAGGTTTAGGGTTAGGGTTCGGTTCAGGGCTAGGCCTAGGGCTAGGGTGAAGTTTGAGTTAAGGGTGAGGGTTGAGCTTAGGGTTACCGTTAGTGGTTAGGGTTAAGGTTAGGATTAAGTTGAGGGTTAAGCTTAGGTTTAAAGTTAGGATTAGGGTTAGTGTTAGTGTTAAGTCATGGTTGGGTTTAGGGCTAGGTTAAGGTTAGAGATGGGGTTAGGTTAAGGGTTGGGGTTAGGTTTAGATGTTAGTGTGAGGTTTAGTGCTAGGTTTCCATTTAAGCTGAGTGTGTAGGGTAAGTTTTAGGGTTAGGATTCGGGTAGGGTTAGAGTTAGGTTCAGAGCTAGGGTTAAGTTTAGGGTTAGGGTTAGGTTTATGGTTGGGGTCAGGGTTAGGGGAGATTTAGTGTTATGTTTAGTTTTAGGGTTAGGGTTCGTGTGAAGTTTATTTAAGCGAGATGGTTAGGGTTAGGGGTTAGGTTTCAGGTTAGGGTCAGGGTTAAGTTCAGGGTTAGTTCTGGGTTTAGGGTCAGGGTTAGGTTTAGGTTTAGTGTTAGTTTGTTTAGGGTTAGGGTTTGAATGAAGTTAGGGTAGGTTTAGGGTTATGGTTCGGGTGAAATTTTGGTTAAGGGTGAGGGTTCGGCTTAGGGTTAGGGTTAGGGGATAGTGTTTCAGTTAGGTTTAGGGTAGAGTTTTAATTAGGGTTAAGTTTCCGGTTAGGGTAAGAGTTAGAGTTACGTTTAGAGTTAAGGTGAGGGTTGTGGGTAAGTGTTACGGTTACGGTTAGGGTTAGTGTTAGGGTTAGGTTTAATTTTATTGAAGGCTTAAAATTAGGGTTAAGGTTAGGTTAGGGTTAGGGTCAGGGTTAGGATTAGAATTAGGTTTAGGGCGAGGGTTAGGGTCAGAGTTATTGTCAGGGTTAGGTTTCGGGTTACAGGTGGGCCAAGGTTAAGTTTAGGGTTAGGTTTATGGGTAGGGTTTGGGTTAAAGTTAGGCTTAGCTTTAGGTTAGGGATAGGGTGCAGTTTAAGATAGGGTGATGGTTAGGGTTAGGGTTTTGGCTAAGGTTTGGCTTTGTTTTCAGGTTAGTGTTAAGGTTATGTTCAGGATTAGGGTTAAGTTTAGGGGTTGTGTTTAGTTTTAGGGTAAACCTAAAACTTAGTGTTACGGTTAGGGTAAGGGTTGCAGTTTGTGTTAGGTGTTGTGGTTGGGGTGAGGGTTTGGCTGAGGGTTAGGGTTGGGTAGGGTTAGGATTATGGTTATGGTAAAGTGTTAGGGGTTAGAGCTGTAGTTTAGGGTTAGGGTTTGGGGGAGGGTTCCGGTTAGGCATTGTGGTTCTGGTCATGGTTAGGTTTGGTTTAGGGTTAGGGTTAGGTTTAGGATTAGGTTTCGGGTTAGAGTTAGAGATAGGGTTAAGGTTTGGGGTTAGGGTTTTAGTTCGGGTTAGGGTTATCGTTAGGGCTCAGGGGTTTCAGGTTAGGGTTAGGGTTAGGGCTAGCATTAGGTTTAGGTTTGGTGGGATACGGTGAGGGGTTAGGGTGAGGGTTATGGTTAGTTTTACACTTAAGGTGAGGGTTTAGGGTAATTGTTACGGTTACGGCTAGAGTTAGAATTAGGCTTAGGGTTAGCGTGAAGTTTCAGTTAATAGTCAGGGATAGGGTGAATATTAGAGTAGGGTTAAGGTTAGTGTTAGGGTTAGGTATAGCGTTAGGGTTCGGGTAGGGGTAAGGCTAGGTTTAAGGCTAGGTTTACGGTAAAGGGTAGGGCTAGGTTAGGGTTACGTTTAGAGTTGGAGTTAGTGCTAGGGTTTAGGGTTAGGGTTAGGGTCAGGTTTAGAGTTAGTGTTAGGGTTAGGGTTATGGTAGAGTTAAGGTTAGGGTTTAGATTAGGGTTAGAGTAAGGGTTAGGTTTAGGTCAGGGTTCGGGCTAGGATGAGGGATAGGTTTAGGCTTAGGGAAAGGGTTAGGGGTTCGTGTGAGGGTTAGTGTTAGGTTTACAGTTAAGCTGATGTTTTAGGGTGTTCCGGTTAGGTTAAGGGTTAGAGTTAGGGTTAGGCTAGAGTTAGGGGATAGATTAGGGTTAGGTTTAGTTTTAGGGTTAGGGTCAGGCTTAGGTTTAGGATGAAGTTCAGGTTAAGGATGAGGGTTAAGGTTTGGGTTAGGGTTAGGCTTAGTGTTAGAGTTAGGTGTTTGGGTGAATGGTAGGATCAGTTTTAGGTTTAGGGTTAGGGTTAGGGTTCGGTTTCGGGTTAGGGTTAAGGTGAAGTTTAAGTTAAGCGTGAGGGTTGAGCTTAGGGTTAGTGTTAGGGGTTGGGGTTAGGGTTAAGGTTAGGATTAAGTTTAGGGTTAAGGGTTAGGTTTAGAGTTAGGATTAGGGTTAGTGTTAGGGTTAAGTCATGGTTAGGTTTAGGGCTAGGTTAAGGTTAGAGATAGGGTTAGGTTAAGGGTTAGGGTTAGGTTTAGATGTTAGGGTGAGGGTTAGTGCTAGGTTTCCATTTAAGCTCAGTGTGTAGGGTCAGTTTTAGAGTTGGAGTTGGTGTTAGGGTCAGGGTTAGGGTAAAGTTTCGGGTTAGGGTTAGGGATAGCTTTAGGTTTAGGGTTGGGGATACGGTTTGGGGTTAGGGTGAGGGTTAGGTTTACAGTTAAGGTGAGGGTTTAGGGTAATTGTTATGCTTAGTGTTAGAGTTAGGGTAAGAGTTAGGGGAAGTTTCAGTTAATAGTGAGGGTTAGGGCTAAGTTTAGAGTTAGGGTAAGGTTAGTGTTAGGGTTAGGGTTAGGATCGGGGTCAGGTTAGGGTTAAGGCTAGGTTTACGGTAAAGGGTAGGGCTAGGTTGGGGTTAGGGTTAGGTTTAGAGTTAGAGTTAGTGCTAGGGTTTACTGTTAGAGTTAGGGTCGGGTTTAGAGTTATTGTTAGGGTTAGGGTTAGGGTAGAGTTAAGGTTAAGGTTAAGTTTCCAGTTAAGGTAAGGGTTAGGTTTAGTTCAGGGTTAGGGTTAGGATGAGGGGTAGGGTTAAAGTTAGGGAAAGAGTTAGGGGTTTATGTGAGGGTTAGTGTTAGGTTTACATTAAGCTGATGTTTTAGGGTGTTACTGTTAATGTTAGTTTTAGAGTCAGGGGTACGGTTAGGGCTAGGTTTAGGGTTAGGGCTAGAGTTAGGGGATAGTTAAGCGTGAGGTTTAGTTTTAGGGTTACGGTTATGGTTAGGCTTAGGTTTAGGGTAAAGTTAAGGTTAAGGATGAGGGTTAGGGTTAGGTGTTTGGGTTAAGGTTAGGGTTAGGTTTAGGGTTAGACTTAGTGTTAGGTTTAGGGTTAGTTGTTTGGGTCAATGTTAGGGTCAGGTTTAGGGTTAGGTTTAGGGTTAGGGTTCGGTTTAGGGTTAGGGCTAGGGCTAGGGTGAAGTTTAAGTTAAGGGTGAGGGTTGAGCTTAGGGTTACCGTTAGTGGTTAGGGTTAAGGTTAGGATTAAGTTGAGGGTTAAGCTTAGGTTTAAAGTTAGGATTAGGGTTAGTGTTAGTGTTAAGTCATGGTTGGGTTTAGGGCTAGGTTAAGGTTAGAGATGGGGTTAGGTTAAGGGTTGGGGTTAGGTTTAGATGTTAGTGTGAGGTTTAGTGCTAGGTTTCCATTTAAGCTGAGTGTGTAGGGTAAGTTTTAGGGTTAGGATTCGGGTAGGGTTAGAGTTAGGTTCAGAGCTAGGGTTAAGTTTAGGGTTAGGGTTAGGTTTATGGTTGGGGTCAGGGTTAGGGGAGATTTAGTGTTATGTTTAGTTTTAGGGTTAGGGTTCGTGTGAAGTTTATTTAAGCGAGATGGTTAGGGTTAGGGGTTAGGTTTCAGGTTAGGGTCAGGGTTAAGTTTAGGGTTAGTTTTAGGTTTAGGGTCAGGGTTAGGTTTAGGTTTAGTGTTAGTTTGTTTAGGGTTAGGGTTTGAATGAAGTTAGGGTAGGTTTAGGGTTATGGTTCGGGTGAAATTTTGGTTAAGGGTGAGGGTTCGGCTTAGGGTTAGGGTTAGGGGATAGTGTTTCAGTTAGGTTTAGGGTAGAGTTTTAATTAGGGTTAAGTTTCCGGTTAGGGTAAGAGTTAGAGTTACGTTTAGAGTTAAGGTGAGGGTTGTGGGTAAGTGTTACGGTTACGGTTAGGGTTAGTGTTAGGGTTAGGTTTAATTTTATTGTAGGCTTAAAATTAGGGTTAAGGTTAGGTTAGGGTTAGGGTCAGGGTTAGGATTAGAATTAGGTTTAGGGCGAGGGTTAGGGTCAGAGTTATTGTCAGGGTTAGGTTTCGGGTTACAGGTGGGCCAAGGTTAAGTTTAGGGTTAGGTTTATGGGTAGGGTTTGGGTTAAAGTTAGGCTTAGCTTTAGGTTAGGGATAGGGTGCAGTTTAAGATAGGGTGATGGTTAGGGTTAGGGTTTTGGCTAAGGTTTGGCTTTGTTTTCAGGTTAGTGTTAAGGTTATGTTCAGGATTAGGGTTAAGTTTAGGGGTTGTGTTTAGTTTTAGGGTAAACCTAAAACTTAGTGTTACGGTTAGGGTAAGGGTTGCAGTTTGTGTTAGGTGTTGTGGTTGGGGTGAGGGTTTGGCTGAGGGTTAGGGTTGGGTAGGGTTAGGATTATGGTTATGGTAAAGTGTTAGGGGTTAGAGCTGTAGTTTAGGGTTAGGGTTTGGGGGAGGGTTCCGGTTAGGCATTGTGGTTCTGGTCATGGTTAGGTTTGGTTTAGGGTTAGGGTTAGGGTTAGGATTAGGTTTCGGGTTAGAGTTAGAGATAGGGTTATGGTTTGGGTTAGGCTTTGGTGTTGGGGTTAGGGTTTTAGTTCGGGTTAGGGTTATCGTTAGGGCTCAGGGGTTTCAGGTTAGGGTTAGGGTTAGGGCTAGCATTAGGTTTAGGTTTGGTGGGATACGGTGAGGGGTTAGGGGGAGGGTTATGGTTAGTTTTACACTTAAGGTGAGGGTTTAGGGTAATTGTTACGGTTACGGCTAGAGTTAGAATTAGGCTTAGGGTTAGCGTGAAGTTTCAGTTAATAGTCAGGGATAGGGTGAATATTAGAGTAGGGTTAAGGTTAGTGTTAGGGTTAGGTATAGCGTTAGGGTTCGGGTAGGGGTAAGGCTAGGTTTAAGGCTAGGTTTACGGTAAAGGGTAGGGCTAGGTTAGGGTTACGTTTAGAGTTGGAGTTAGTGCTAGGGTTTAGGGTTAGGGTTAGGGTCAGGTTTAGAGTTAGTGTTAGGGTTAGGGTTATGGTAGAGTTAAGGTTAGGGTTTAGATTAGGGTTAGAGTAAGGGTTAGGTTTAGGTCAGGGTTCGGGCTAGGATGAGGGATAGGTTTAGGCTTCGGGAAAGGGTTAGGGGTTCGTGTGAGGGTTAGTGTTAGGTTTACAGTTAAGCTGATGTTTTAGGGTGTTACGGTTAGGTTAAGGGTTAGAGTTAGGGTTAGGCTAGAGTTAGGGGATAGATTAGGGTTAGGTTTAGTTTTAGGGTTAGGGTCAGGCTTAGGTTTAGGATGAAGTTCAGGTTAAGGATGAGGGTTAAGGTTTGGGTTAGGGTTAGGCTTAGTGTTAGAGTTAGGTGTTTGGGTGAATGGTAGGATCAGTTTTAGGTTTAGGGTTAGGGTTAGGGTTAGGGTTCGGTTTAGGGTTAGGGTTAAGGTGAAGTTTAAGTTAAGCGTGAGGGTTGAGCTTAGGGTTAGTGTTAGGGGTTGGGGTTAGGGTTAAGGTTAGGATTAAGTTTAGGGTTAAGGGTTAGGTTTAGAGTTAGGATTAGGGTTAGTGTTAGGGTTAAGTCATGGTTAGGTTTAGGGCTAGGTTAAGGTTAGAGATAGGGTTAGGTTAAGGGTTAGGGTTAGGTTTAGATGTTAGGGTGAGGGTTAGTGCTAGGTTTCCATTTAAGCTCAGTGTGTAGGGTCAGTTTTAGAGTTGGAGTTGGTGTTAGGGTCAGGGTTAGGGTAAAGTTTCGGGTTAGGGTTAGGGATAGCTTTAGGTTTAGGGTTGGGGATACGGTTTGGGGTTAGGGTGAGGGTTAGGTTTACAGTTAAGGTGAGGGTTTAGGGTAATTGTTATGCTTAGTGTTAGAGTTAGGGTAAGAGTTAGGGGAAGTTTCAGTTAATAGTGAGGGTTAGGGCTAAGTTTAGAGTTAGGGTAAGGTTAGTGTTAGGGTTAGGGTTAGGATCGGGGTCAGGTTAGGGTTAAGGCTAGGTTTACGGTAAAGGGTAGGGCTAGGTTGGGGTTAGGGTTAGGTTTAGAGTTAGAGTTAGTGCTAGGGTTTACTGTTAGAGTTAGGGTCGGGTTTAGAGTTATTGTTAGGGTTAGGGTTAGGGTAGAGTTAAGGTTAAGGTTAAGTTTCCAGTTAAGGTAAGGGTTAGGTTTAGTTCAGGGTTAGGGTTAGGATGAGGGGTAGGGTTAAAGTTAGGGAAAGAGTTAGGGGTTTATGTGAGGGTTAGTGTTAGGTTTACATTAAGCTGATGTTTTAGGGTGTTACTGTTAATGTTAGTTTTAGAGTCAGGGGTACGGTTAGGGCTAGGTTTAGGGTTAGGGCTAGAGTTAGGGGATAGTTAAGCGTGAGGTTTAGTTTTAGGGTTACGGTTATGGTTAGGCTTAGGTTTAGGGTAAAGTTAAGGTTAAGGATGAGGGTTAGGGTTAGGTGTTTGGGTTAAGGTTAGGGTTAGGTTTAGGGTTAGACTTAGTGTTAGGTTTAGGGTTAGTTGTTTGGGTCAATGTTAGGGTCAGGTTTAGGGTTAGGTTTAGGGTTAGGGTTCGGTTTAGGGTTAGGGCTAGGGCTAGGGTGAAGTTTAAGTTAAGGGTGAGGGTTGAGCTTAGGGTTACCGTTAGTGGTTAGGGTTAAGGTTAGGATTAAGTTGAGGGTTAAGCTTAGGTTTAAAGTTAGGATTAGGGTTAGTGTTAGTGTTAAGTCATGGTTGGGTTTAGGGCTAGGTTAAGGTTAGAGATGGGGTTAGGTTAAGGGTTGGGGTTAGGTTTAGATGTTAGTGTGAGGTTTAGTGCTAGGTTTCCATTTAAGCTGAGTGTGTAGGGTAAGTTTTAGGGTTAGGATTCGGGTAGGGTTAGAGTTAGGTTCAGAGCTAGGGTTAAGTTTAGGGTTAGGGTTAGGTTTATGGTTGGGGTCAGGGTTAGGGGAGATTTAGTGTTATGTTTAGTTTTAGGGTTAGGGTTCGTGTGAAGTTTATTTAAGCGAGATGGTTAGGGTTAGGGGTTAGGTTTCAGGTTAGGGTCAGGGTTAAGTTTAGGGTTAGTTTTAGGTTTAGGGTCAGGGTTAGGTTTAGGTTTAGTGTTAGTTTGTTTAGGGTTAGGGTTTGAATGAAGTTAGGGTAGGTTTAGGGTTATGGTTCGGGTGAAATTTTGGTTAAGGGTGAGGGTTCGGCTTAGGGTTAGGGTTAGGGGATAGTGTTTCAGTTAGGTTTAGGGTAGAGTTTTAATTAGGGTTAAGTTTCCGGTTAGGGTAAGAGTTAGAGTTACGTTTAGAGTTAAGGTGAGGGTTGTGGGTAAGTGTTACGGTTACGGTTAGGGTTAGTGTTAGGGTTAGGTTTAATTTTATTGTAGGCTTAAAATTAGGGTTAAGGTTAGGTTAGGGTTAGGGTCAGGGTTAGGATTAGAATTAGGTTTAGGGCGAGGGTTAGGGTCAGAGTTATTGTCAGGGTTAGGTTTCGGGTTACAGGTGGGCCAAGGTTAAGTTTAGGGTTAGGTTTATGGGTAGGGTTTGGGTTAAAGTTAGGCTTAGCTTTAGGTTAGGGATAGGGTGCAGTTTAAGATAGGGTGATGGTTAGGGTTAGGGTTTTGGCTAAGGTTTGGCTTTGTTTTCAGGTTAGTGTTAAGGTTATGTTCAGGATTAGGGTTAAGTTTAGGGGTTGTGTTTAGTTTTAGGGTAAACCTAAAACTTAGTGTTACGGTTAGGGTAAGGGTTGCAGTTTGTGTTAGGTGTTGTGGTTGGGGTGAGGGTTTGGCTGAGGGTTAGGGTTGGGTAGGGTTAGGATTATGGTTATGGTAAAGTGTTAGGGGTTAGAGCTGTAGTTTAGGGTTAGGGTTTGGGGGAGGGTTCCGGTTAGGCATTGTGGTTCTGGTCATGGTTAGGTTTGGTTTAGGGTTAGGGTTAGGGTTAGGATTAGGTTTCGGGTTAGAGTTAGAGATAGGGTTATGGTTTGGGTTAGGCTTTGGTGTTGGGGTTAGGGTTTTAGTTCGGGTTAGGGTTATCGTTAGGGCTCAGGGGTTTCAGGTTAGGGTTAGGGTTAGGGCTAGCATTAGGTTTAGGTTTGGTGGGATACGGTGAGGGGTTAGGGGGAGGGTTATGGTTAGTTTTACACTTAAGGTGAGGGTTTAGGGTAATTGTTACGGTTACGGCTAGAGTTAGAATTAGGCTTAGGGTTAGCGTGAAGTTTCAGTTAATAGTCAGGGATAGGGTGAATATTAGAGTAGGGTTAAGGTTAGTGTTAGGGTTAGGTATAGCGTTAGGGTTCGGGTAGGGGTAAGGCTAGGTTTAAGGCTAGGTTTACGGTAAAGGGTAGGGCTAGGTTAGGGTTACGTTTAGAGTTGGAGTTAGTGCTAGGGTTTAGGGTTAGGGTTAGGGTCAGGTTTAGAGTTAGTGTTAGGGTTAGGGTTATGGTAGAGTTAAGGTTAGGGTTTAGATTAGGGTTAGAGTAAGGGTTAGGTTTAGGTCAGGGTTCGGGCTAGGATGAGGGATAGGTTTAGGCTTCGGGAAAGGGTTAGGGGTTCGTGTGAGGGTTAGTGTTAGGTTTACAGTTAAGCTGATGTTTTAGGGTGTTACGGTTAGGTTAAGGGTTAGAGTTAGGGTTAGGCTAGAGTTAGGGGATAGATTAGGGTTAGGTTTAGTTTTAGGGTTAGGGTCAGGCTTAGGTTTAGGATGAAGTTCAGGTTAAGGATGAGGGTTAAGGTTTGGGTTAGGGTTAGGCTTAGTGTTAGAGTTAGGTGTTTGGGTGAATGGTAGGATCAGTTTTAGGTTTAGGGTTAGGGTTAGGGTTAGGGTTCGGTTTAGGGTTAGGGTTAAGGTGAAGTTTAAGTTAAGCGTGAGGGTTGAGCTTAGGGTTAGCATTAGGGGTTGGGGTTAGGGTTAAGGTTAGGATTAAGTTTAGGGTTAAGGGTTAGGTTTAGAGTTAGGATTAGGGTTAGTGTTAGGGTTAAGTCATGGTTAGGTTTAGGGCTAGGTTAAGGTTAGAGATAGGGTTAGGTTAAGGGTTAGGGTTAGGTTTAGATGTTAGGGTGAGGGTTAGTGCTAGGTTTCCATTTAAGCTCAGTGTGTAGGGTCAGTTTTAGAGTTGGAGTTGGTGTTAGGGTCAGGTTAGGGTAAAGTTTCGGGTTAGGGTTAGGGTTAGGGATAGCTTTAGGTTTAGGGTTGGGGATACGGTTCGGGGTTAGGGTGAGGTTTAGGTTTACAGTTAAGGTGAGGGTTTAGGGTAATTGTTATGCTTAGAGTTAGAGTTAGGGTAAGAGTTAGGGGAAGTTTCAGTTAATAGTGAGGGTTAGGGCTAAGTTTAGAGTTAGGGTAAGGTTAGTGTTAGGGTTAGGGTTAGGATCGGGGTCAGGTTAGGGTTAAGGCTAGGTTTACGGTAAAGGGTAGGGCTAGGTTGGGGTTAGGGTTAGGTTTAGAGTTAGAGTTAGTGCTAGGGTTTACTGTTAGAGTTAGGGTCGGGTTTAGAGTTATTGTTAGGGTTAGGGTTAGGGTAGAGTTAAGGTTAAGGTTAAGTTTCCAGTTAGGGTAAGGGTTAGGTTTAGTTCAGGGTTAGGGTTAGGATGAGGGGTAGGGTTAAAGTTAGGGAAAGAGTTAGGGGTTTATGTGAGGGTTAGTGTTAGGTTTACATTAAGCTGATGTTTTAGGGTGTTACTGTTAATGTTAGTTTTAGAGTCAGGGGTACGGTTAGGGCTAGGTTTAGGGTTAGGGCTAGAGTTAGGGGATAGTTAAGCGTGAGGTTTAGTTTTAGGGTTACGGTTATGGTTAGGCTTAGGTTTAGGGTAAAGTTAAGGTTAAGGATGAGGGTTAGGGTTAGGTGTTTGGGTTAAGGTTAGGGTTAGGTTTAGGGTTAGACTTAGTGTTAGGTTTAGGGTTAGTTGTTTGGGTCAATGTTAGGGTCAGGTTTAGGGTTAGGTTTAGGGTTAGGGTTCGGTTTAGGGTTAGGGCTAGGGCTAGGGTGAAGTTTAAGTTAAGGGTGAGGGTTGAGCTTAGGGTTACCGTTAGTGGTTAGGGTTAAGGTTAGGATTAAGTTGAGGGTTAAGCTTAGGTTTAAAGTTAGGATTAGGGTTAGTGTTAGTGTTAAGTCATGGTTGGGTTTAGGGCTAGGTTAAGGTTAGAGATGGGGTTAGGTTAAGGGTTGGGGTTAGGTTTAGATGTTAGTGTGAGGTTTAGTGCTAGGTTTCCATTTAAGCTGAGTGTGTAGGGTAAGTTTTAGGGTTAGGATTCGGGTAGGGTTAGAGTTAGGTTCAGAGCTAGGGTTAAGTTTAGGGTTAGGGTTAGGTTTATGGTTGGGGTCAGGGTTAGGGGAGATTTAGTGTTATGTTTAGTTTTAGGGTTAGGGTTCGTGTGAAGTTTATTTAAGCGAGATGGTTAGGGTTAGGGGTTAGGTTTCAGGTTAGGGTCAGGGTTAAGTTTAGGGTTAGTTTTAGGTTTAGGGTCAGGGTTAGGTTTAGGTTTAGTGTTAGTTTGTTTAGGGTTAGGGTTTGAATGAAGTTAGGGTAGGTTTAGGGTTATGGTTCGGGTGAAATTTTGGTTAAGGGTGAGGGTTCGGCTTAGGGTTAGGGTTAGGGGATAGTGTTTCAGTTAGGTTTAGGGTAGAGTTTTAATTAGGGTTAAGTTTCCGGTTAGGGTAAGAGTTAGAGTTACGTTTAGAGTTAAGGTGAGGGTTGTGGGTAAGTGTTACGGTTACGGTTAGGGTTAGTGTTAGGGTTAGGTTTAATTTTATTGAAGGCTTAAAATTAGGGTTAAGGTTAGGTTAGGGTTAGGGTCAGGGTTAGGATTAGAATTAGGTTTAGGGCGAGGGTTAGGGTCAGAGTTATTGTCAGGGTTAGGTTTCGGGTTACAGGTGGGCCAAGGTTAAGTTTAGGGTTAGGTTTATGGGTAGGGTTTGGGTTAAAGTTAGGCTTAGCTTTAGGTTAGGGATAGGGTGCAGTTTAAGATAGGGTGATGGTTAGGGTTAGGGTTTTGGCTAAGGTTTGGCTTTGTTTTCAGGTTAGGGTTAAGGTTATGTTCAGGATTAGGGTTAAGTTTAGGGGTTGTGTTTAGTTTTAGGGTAAACCTAAAACTTAGTGTTACGGTTAGGGTAAGGGTTGCAGTTTGTGTTAGGTGTTGTGGTTGGGGTGAGGGTTTGGCTGAGGGTTAGGGTTGGGTAGGGTTAGGATTATGGTTATGGTAAAGTGTTAGGGGTTAGAGCTGTAGTTTAGGGTTAGGGTTTGGGGGAGGGTTCCGGTTAGGCATTGTGGTTCTGGTCATGGTTAGGTTTGGTTTAGGGTTAGGGTTAGGTTTAGGATTAGGTTTCGGGTTAGAGTTAGAGATAGGGTTAAGGTTTGGGTTAGGCTTTGGTGTTGGGGTTAGGGTTTTAGTTCGGGTTAGGGTTATCGTTAGGGCTCAGGGGTTTCAGGTTAGGGTTAGGGTTAGGGCTAGCATTAGGTTTAGGTTTGGTGGGATACGGTGAGGGGTTAGGGGGAGGGTTATGGTTAGTTTTACACTTAAGGTGAGGGTTTAGGGTAATTGTTACGGTTACGGCTAGAGTTAGAATTAGGCTTAGGGTTAGCGTGAAGTTTCAGTTAATAGTCAGGGATAGGGTGAATATTAGAGTAGGGTTAAGGTTAGTGTTAGGGTTAGGTATAGCGTTAGGGTTCGGGTAGGGGTAAGGCTAGGTTTAAGGCTAGGTTTACGGTAAAGGGTAGGGCTAGGTTAGGGTTACGTTTAGAGTTGGAGTTAGTGCTAGGGTTTAGGGTTAGGGTTAGGGTCAGGTTTAGAGTTAGTGTTAGGGTTAGGGTTATGGTAGAGTTAAGGTTAGGGTTTAGATTAGGGTTAGAGTAAGGGTTAGGTTTAGGTCAGGGTTCGGGCTAGGATGAGGGATAGGTTTAGGCTTCGGGAAAGGGTTAGGGGTTCGTGTGAGGGTTAGTGTTAGGTTTACAGTTAAGCTGGTGTTTTAGGGTGTTACGGTTAGGTTAAGGGTTAGAGTTAGGGTTAGGCTAGAGTTAGGGGATAGATTAGGGTTAGGTTTAGTTTTAGGGTTAGGGTCAGGCTTAGGTTTAGGATGAAGTTCAGGTTAAGGATGAGGGTTAAGGTTTGGGTTAGGGTTAGGCTTAGTGTTAGAGTTAGGTGTTTGGGTGAATGGTAGGATCAGTTTTAGGTTTAGGGTTAGGGTTAGGGTTAGGGTTCGGTTTAGGGTTAGGGTTAAGGTGAAGTTTAAGTTAAGCGTGAGGGTTGAGCTTAGGGTTAGCATTAGGGGTTGGGGTTAGGGTTAAGGTTAGGATTAAGTTTAGGGTTAAGGGTTAGGTTTAGAGTTAGGATTAGGGTTAGTGTTAGGGTTAAGTCATGGTTAGGTTTAGGGCTAGGTTAAGGTTAGAGATAGGGTTAGGTTAAGGGTTGGGGTTAGGTTTAGATGTTAGGGTGAGGGTTAGTGCTAGGTTTCCATTTAAGCTCAGTGTGTAGGGTCAGTTTTAGAGTTGGAGTTGGTGTTAGGGTCAGGGTTAGGGTAAAGTTTCGGGTTAGGGTTAGGGTTAGGGATAGCTTTAGGTTTAGGGTTGGGGATACGGTTCGGGGTTAGGGTGAGGGTTAGGTTTACAGTTAAGGTGAGGGTTTAGGGTAATTGTTATGCTTAGAGTTAGAGTTAGGGTAAGAGTTAGGGGAAGTTTCAGTTAATAGTGAGGGTTAGGGCTAAGTTTAGAGTTAGGGTAAGGTTAGTGTTAGGGTTAGGGTTAGGATCGGGGTCAGGTTAGGGTTAAGGCTAGGTTTACGGTAAAGGGTAGGGCTAGGTTGGGGTTAGGGTTAGGTTTAGAGTTAGAGTTAGTGCTAGGGTTTACTGTTAGAGTTAGGGTCGGGTTTAGAGTTATTGTTAGGGTTAGGGTTAGGGTAGAGTTAAGGTTAAGGTTAAGTTTCCAGTTAGGGTAAGGGTTAGGTTTAGTTCAGGGTTAGGGTTAGGATGAGGGGTAGGGTTAAAGTTAGGGAAAGAGTTAGGGGTTTATGTGAGGGTTAGTGTTAGGTTTACATTAAGCTGATGTTTTAGGGTGTTACTGTTAATGTTAGTTTTAGAGTCAGGGGTACGGTTAGGGCTAGGTTTAGGGTTAGGGCTAGAGTTAGGGGATAGTTAAGCGTGAGGTTTAGTTTTAGGGTTACGGTTATGGTTAGGCTTAGGTTTAGGGTAAAGTTAAGGTTAAGGATGAGGGTTAGGGTTAGGTGTTTGGGTTAAGGTTAGGGTTAGGTTTAGGGTTAGACTTAGTGTTAGGTTTAGGGTTAGTTGTTTGGGTCAATGTTAGGGTCAGGTTTAGGGTTAGGTTTAGGGTTAGGGTTCGGTTTAGGGTTAGGGCTAGGGCTAGGGTGAAGTTTAAGTTAAGGGTGAGGGTTGAGCTTAGGGTTACCGTTAGTGGTTAGGGTTAAGGTTAGGATTAAGTTGAGGGTTAAGCTTAGGTTTAAAGTTAGGATTAGGGTTAGTGTTAGTGTTAAGTCATGGTTGGGTTTAGGGCTAGGTTAAGGTTAGAGATGGGGTTAGGTTAAGGGTTGGGGTTAGGTTTAGATGTTAGTGTGAGGTTTAGTGCTAGGTTTCCATTTAAGCTGAGTGTGTAGGGTAAGTTTTAGGGTTAGGATTCGGGTAGGGTTAGAGTTAGGTTCAGAGCTAGGGTTAAGTTTAGGGTTAGGGTTAGGTTTATGGTTGGGGTCAGGGTTAGGGGAGATTTAGTGTTATGTTTAGTTTTAGGGTTAGGGTTCGTGTGAAGTTTATTTAAGCGAGATGGTTAGGGTTAGGGGTTAGGTTTCAGGTTAGGGTCAGGGTTAAGTTTAGGGTTAGTTTTAGGTTTAGGGTCAGGGTTAGGTTTAGGTTTAGTGTTAGTTTGTTTAGGGTTAGGGTTTGAATGAAGTTAGGGTAGGTTTAGGGTTATGGTTCGGGTGAAATTTTGGTTAAGGGTGAGGGTTCGGCTTAGGGTTAGGGTTAGGGGATAGTGTTTCAGTTAGGTTTAGGGTAGAGTTTTAATTATGGGTAAGTTTCCGGTTAGGGTAAGAGTTAGAGTTACGTTTAGAGTTAAGGTGAGGGTTGTGGGTAAGTGTTACGGTTACGGTTAGGGTTAGTGTTAGGGTTAGGTTTAATTTTATTGAAGGCTTAAAATTAGGGTTAAGGTTAGGTTAGGGTTAGGGTCAGGGTTAGGATTAGAATTAGGTTTAGGGCGAGGGTTAGGGTCAGAGTTATTGTCAGGGTTAGGTTTCGGGTTACAGGTGGGCCAAGGTTAAGTTTAGGGTTAGGTTTATGGGTAGGGTTTGGGTTAAAGTTAGGCTTAGCTTTAGGTTAGGGATAGGGTGCAGTTTAAGATAGGGTGATGGTTAGGGTTAGGGTTTTGGCTAAGGTTTGGCTTTGTTTTCAGGTTAGGGTTAAGGTTATGTTCAGGATTAGGGTTAAGTTTAGGGGTTGTGTTTAGTTTTAGGGTAAACCTAAAACTTAGTGTTACGGTTAGGGTAAGGGTTGCAGTTTGTGTTAGGTGTTGTGGTTGGGGTGAGGGTTTGGCTGAGGGTTAGGGTTGGGTAGGGTTAGGATTATGGTTATGGTAAAGTGTTAGGGGTTAGAGCTGTAGTTTAGGGTTAGGGTTTGGGGGAGGGTTCCGGTTAGGCATTGTGGTTCTGGTCATGGTTAGGTTTGGTTTAGGGTTAGGGTTAGGTTTAGGATTAGGTTTCGGGTTAGAGTTAGAGATAGGGTTAAGGTTTGGGTTAGGCTTTGGTGTTGGGGTTAGGGTTTTAGTTCGGGTTAGGGTTATCGTTAGGGCTCAGGGGTTTCAGGTTAGGGTTAGGGTTAGGGCTAGCATTAGGTTTAGGTTTGGTGGGATACGGTGAGGGGTTAGGGTGAGGGTTATGGTTAGTTTTACACTTAAGGTGAGGGTTTAGGGTAATTGTTACGGTTACGGCTAGAGTTAGAATTAGGCTTAGGGTTAGCGTGAAGTTTCAGTTAATAGTCAGGGATAGGGTGAATATTAGAGTAGGGTTAAGGTTAGTGTTAGGGTTAGGTATAGCGTTAGGGTTCGGGTAGGGGTAAGGCTAGGTTTAAGGCTAGGTTTACGGTAAAGGGTAGGGCTAGGTTAGGGTTACGTTTAGAGTTGGAGTTAGTGCTAGGGTTTAGGGTTAGGGTTAGGGTCAGGTTTAGAGTTAGTGTTAGGGTTAGGGTTATGGTAGAGTTAAGGTTAGGGTTTAGATTAGGGTTAGAGTAAGGGTTAGGTTTAGGTCAGGGTTCGGGCTAGGATGAGGGATAGGTTTAGGCTTCGGGAAAGGGTTAGGGGTTCGTGTGAGGGTTAGTGTTAGGTTTACAGTTAAGCTGGTGTTTTAGGGTGTTACGGTTAGGTTAAGGGTTAGAGTTAGGGTTAGGCTAGAGTTAGGGGATAGATTAGGGTTAGGTTTAGTTTTAGGGTTAGGGTCAGGCTTAGGTTTAGGATGAAGTTCAGGTTAAGGATGAGGGTTAAGGTTTGGGTTAGGGTTAGGCTTAGTGTTAGAGTTAGGTGTTTGGGTGAATGGTAGGATCAGTTTTAGGTTTAGGGTTAGGGTTAGGGTTAGGGTTCGGTTTAGGGTTAGGGTTAAGGTGAAGTTTAAGTTAAGCGTGAGGGTTGAGCTTAGGGTTAGCATTAGGGGTTGGGGTTAGGGTTAAGGTTAGGATTAAGTTTAGGGTTAAGGGTTAGGTTTAGAGTTAGGATTAGGGTTAGTGTTAGGGTTAAGTCATGGTTAGGTTTAGGGCTAGGTTAAGGTTAGAGATAGGGTTAGGTTAAGGGTTAGGGTTAGGTTTAGATGTTAGGGTGAGGGTTAGTGCTAGGTTTCCATTTAAGCTCAGTGTGTAGGGTCAGTTTTAGAGTTGGAGTTGGTGTTAGGGTCAGGGTTAGGGTAAAGTTTCGGGTTAGGGTTAGGGTTAGGGATAGCTTTAGGTTTAGGGTTGGGGATACGGTTCGGGGTTAGGGTGAGGGTTAGGTTTACAGTTAAGGTGAGGGTTTAGGGTAATTGTTATGCTTAGAGTTAGAGTTAGGGTAAGAGTTAGGGGAAGTTT